>NC_048221.1:124561098-124573852 GCF_002007445.2 Ailuropoda melanoleuca
TTCAACACCTGGATTTGTCTGCCTGCTGCAGTCAGATGCTGTGAAATGACAGTTCAGTGCACTAACCAAGACTTTGGGGGTTTTATTTATTTATTTATTTATTCCCATAATGCTGGGATCACACCCTGAGCTGAAGGCAGACGCTTAACCGCTGTGCCACCCAGGCACCCCGATTTTATTTATTTTTTAAATATTTATTTCAGAGAGGGGCAGGGGAGAGAGAGGGAGGAAGGGAGATAGGAAGGGAGCACGTGCATGTGCGAGGAGGAGGGGCAGAGGAAGAGCACGAGAATCCCAAGCAGATTCCAGGTTGAGCTCAGAGCCCAACTCAGGGCTTGATCCCAGGACCCTTGAGATCATGACCTAAACCAAAATCATGAGTTGGACACTTAACTGAGCCATCGCCCCCACAATGAATATTTTTTAATGTATGAAAGAAGCTGTACATTTTGTGTAAAACAAATAATTAAATTAGATAATTTACATGAAATCTGTATAATTTAACTTCAGTAAAATAGTGTATATCATATATTTTTACATCCCAGATTTGATCAGAAAAAAAAAACATAGCTCAGATTTCAAGTATAATACAATAGAATACAGCAACCTTAAGTGGGAAAAATAAAAGAAACAAGGTCAACACCAAAATAGGAGGACTTAAACTTTAAATTCTAGAAATGAGCCAGTTTGTGTGAGGCACATAAAAATATCCTCGGGCACTATTTGATCAATAATAGATGAGAATAATTTATAACACCTTCTCAGTCTTGCTTAAAGAGTTAAGAGCTCAAATTTTAATGGTGCACCTGGATGGCTCAGTCAGTGGAGCATGCAGCTCTGGATCTCCGGGTCATGAGTTCAAGCCCCACATTGGGCGCAGAGCTCACTTTAAAAAGAAAAAAAAATTTTTTTGTTTAAATTTTAACTAAAGTTTGACTCCGATGTGAAGGTACAAAATGAATGAATGAACAGTGAAAACTATTCAAGGAATGCTGACACTATCATTTCATCAGATGTATGGGAGAACAGAACTAGAATGCTGCTCTCAGTCCCTGGAGCCATTGCAACATTGTTTATGCAAACCAGAAAATGGTAACAACCTATGGGTGGGTGTCTAATTAAAATCGTGATACATATGTTGGAATATGGAGCAGCTTTTTAAAAAGAAAGAGGTAGCTTTGTAGGTGATAGTTTGGAAAGTACTTCAAGATAGTGAAACAAAAGACAAAATATTGGCATGTATATTGTTTCATTTATTCAAGTTAAAAATGTCATCTTTGGTAGGAAGCCAGGGCTTGAATGTTGAAACCTTTACTTTTCATTTTATATATTTTGGTACTATTTCAGTTTTGGGGACATTTACCTTCACTCCTCAAATGCTTCTTTAATATGATTCAATTTGAAAAGTTTTAAAATATTTTATTGTGATTTCTCCTTTGTCCCAGGAGTTATTTTGAAGTTTTAAAAATTTTCTTAAAATATATAGGGATTTTTGGGAAAATTTGACAGCTACATGCAGAAGAATGAAATTGGACCACCTTCTTACACCATAAACAAAAGTGAACTCAAAATGGATGAAAGACCTAAATGTGAGACAGGAATCCATCAAAATCCTAGAGGAGATCACAGGCAGCAACCTCTTTGACCTTGGCCACAGCAACTTCTTGCTAGACTTGTCTCCAAAGGCAAGAGAAACAAAAGCAAAAATGAATTATTGGGACTTCATCAAGATAAAAGTCTTTTGCACAGTAAAGGAAACAGTCGAAAAAACTAAAAGGCAGCCTGTGGAATGGGAAAAGATATTTGCAAATGTCTTACCAGATAAAGGGCTAGTAGTATCCAAAATCTGTAAAGAACTTACCAAACTCAACACCCAAAAAACCAAAAAAAAATAAGAAATAGGCAGAAGACCTACAAATGGCCAACAGACACATGAAAAAAGTGCTCAACATCACTCTTCATCAGGAAAATGCAAATCAAAAGCAAAATGAGATAGCACCTCACACCAGTCAGAATGACTAAAATGAGCAAGTCAGGAAACAACAGATGTTGGCAGAGATGGGAAGAAAGGTGAACCCTCTTACACTCTTGGTGGGAATGCAAACTGGTGCAGCCATCCTGGAAAACAATATGGAGGTTCCTCAAAAAGTTAAAAATAGAACTACCCTATGACCCAGCAACTGCACATTTACCCAAAGGATACGAACATAGTGATTTGAAGGGGCACAGACACCCCAGTGTTCAGAGCAGCAATGTCCACAATAGCCAAACTATGTTAAGAGCCTAGATGTCCATCAACAAATGAATGGATAAAGAAGTGGTGTGTATATGCAGTGGAATATTACTTGGCCATCAAAAAGAATGAAATCCTGCCATTTGCAACGACGTGGATGGAACTAGAGGGTATTGTGCAAAATGAAACAAGTCAGTCAGAGAGAGACCAATACCATAAGATTTCACTCATGTGGAATTAAAGAAACAAACCAGATGAACATAGGGGAAGGGAAGGAAAAATAATATGAAAACAGAGAGGGAGACAAACCATAAGAGACTCTTACTCTAGGAAACAAACTGAGGGTTGCTTGAGGGGAAGTCCCTTGGGGGGATGAGGTAATTGGGTGATGGTCATTAAGGAGGGTACTTGATGTAATGAGCCCTGGGTGTTAATGCAGCTGATGAATCACTAAATTCTACCTCTGAAACTAATAATACAGTATATGTTAATTAAATTGAATTTAAATAAATTAAAAAGTATATATTGGGGTTTGGGGGCATCTGGCTGATTCAGTGAGTAGAGCATGTGATTCTTGATCTTAGGGTTGTGGGTTCAAGCCCCACAGTGGGTGTAGAGCTTACTTAAAAATAAGGTCTTTAGAATATATATATATACACATATATATATACATATATATGTATATATATATATTTTTTTAATGTTTCTGTTATGAACTTTTAAATACCTAGTAGTCAGAGATCATGTACTTTATGGTAGCTCTGCCTCTATATAGTGATAACAACAGACTCTGAAGCCACAGTGCTGAGTTCAGATTCCTGCACTGTAACTTAATAGTACAGTTTTGGGCAAGTTACTTACCAGGTCTGGGCCTCATTATCTTCATGTGTGAAATGTACAATAATAGTGTCTTACTTCATTAGGGCTATGTGAAAAATTAATGAATTAGCACATGTCAGTGTTTAGAATAGTACCTGGCACTCCTGAAGCCTTATCAAAAGTGTGTGCTGCTGCTCTAATAATATAATTTACTGAGACCTGATTGTGTTCATTCCTGATTATTTTATCCCCATCTTTACAGTCACATTCTTTATTTCTTTATTTCTTTAATCATTTTATGCAGCACTGTTCTGTATTTTATCTGTGACAGTTTCAGTGATAACAGTACTTTTAAGTCTAAACCTTTTATTTTTGGTTTCTATTGACTCTGTCATAGTAGCATGTCTGCTGGTTTGTCAGGGTAATCTGTGTGAGATAGTGGTGGATTTTAATTTGTAGGAATCTTACGGACCTAACTTACGGGAAGTCCTTTCCTCTTAAGAAAGATTACTTTTGCTTCACCTTCAGCCAGGAGCAGAGGTTATCCACATTCAAGATTGTGTAGTTTTGTGCATGTATTTCTAAATGTAAAATTTCTGGGTCTTAGATTCCTGTGCACGTTAAATTTTGCTATATATTATCAAATTTTCTTCCAGTAAGATTATATTAATTTGGGACCCATCAGCAGTATTTGAAAGCTGTCTTTTCTCTGTGTAGTCGCATCACCATTTTGCAGTATTTGCCATTTTGATAAACAAGGAATGTTCATTGGTTTAACTGGCATTTAAAAAATACTAATACTGTAGCATCTGTTTATGGTTAGTCAGCTATGAATTACCTGTAATTCCCTGTGCTCATTTTTGTCATGGTGATATTTCTTTTTCATATTGATTTTATAGAGGCACTTAAAATTTTTTAAAAATATCTATCTACCAATCTGTTTATTTATTTAAAGTAAGCTCTACAGTCTGTGGGGCTTGGACTCACAACCCTGAGATCAAGAGTCACATGTTCTACCAACTCAGTCAGCCAGGTGCCCCATATAGATGCACATTTATTTGTTTATTTAAAAGATTTTATTTATTTCTTAGAGAGTGCACAGTGGGGGGGGGGAATGTGCAGAGGGAGAGGGCGAAGCCGACTCCCTGCTGAGCAGGGAGCCCATGTGGGGCTCGATCCCAGGACCTTGAGATCATGACCTGAGCTGAAGGCAGACACTTAGCCAACTGGCCCCTAGATGCACTTTTAATATGAAGAATAGTAAAGTTTTGTCATGATTTGCAAATGTTTTTGGCAAGTTAGTCTTTTGTTTATAATATTTTGACTTTGTGTACTGAAATCTGTCAGTCATTTGAAAGACTATAACCTTTTGATTGTGACCAAGTTTCTTGAAACCATTTTGTAACACAGAATGTTAAAACATTTTTAGGTAATCAAAATTAAAATTGATGAAAAAATTCTGATGGCAAAGGAAGAAGGATCTCAGTACAATATATATAGATTTGAATTTTTCTGTTTTTTTTTATTATTTTGTGTATGTGTCATGCTTTGCTTTTGTTAGTCTTGAGAAGAAATTTCTAGAACCCTTAAGTGTTCTCTTCTTCACAGTGTGATATTTAAAGTAGTTACAACTGTGATTGTTTGCACTGCAGAGTAAGCTATAGTTTATATAGAAACACGAATGTAAAGGAGGCCCAGATGATTCTTCTCCACTGTTTTTGTAGGGCAAATGAAAAGGACTAAATGTGCTGAAATTGATGTTGAGACACCAGACTCCATTCTGGTGAATACAAATCTACGAGCACTGATCAACAAGCACACCTTTTCAGTCCTTCCTGGAGATTGCCAACAGCGACTGCTTTTACTGCTTCCAGAGGTGGATCGACAGGTGCGTTCTTTTCACGCATAAGCAGTTTTAAAAAACCTTGTGAGGCTTTCTTCACTCATCCCCTTTAACACTCCTTAAGACTTTTTTTTTTTTTTTTTAAGATTTTGTTTATTTATTCAATAGAGATAGAGACAGCCAGCGAGAGAGGGAACACAAGCAGCGGGAGTAGGAGAGGAAGAAGCAGGCTCATAGCGGAGGAGCCTGATGTGGGGCTCAATCCCAGAACGCCGGGATCACGCCCTGAGCTGAAGGCAGACGCTTAACCGCTGTGCCACCCAGGCGCCCCATCCTTAAGACTTTTTAAATAGCTTTTTATGTATATGTATACTTGTAAAGAAGTGGTATCAAAGGTAACTAAAACAAGAAGAATATTTTCATGTAAATGTTCTTAATAGTTTTGCCCTGTAAGTCTTAGAAAGGAAAAAACTCTCTTATCAGAATGTCAAAATTATGGAATAAAATTTGTGTGGCTATCACATTAGGAGGTCCAGGAGGAAGAGTTGTCTTGTTTAAGCCCTTTAACAGGGATTTTTAAATGGATTTTTTGAAGGGAGTAAGAACGTTAATTATTTTCATTCTTTTGTTAGATTTTTAAAAAGGAAAAACATTTATTGCTTCATAATAAAGAACTTTAAAAACCTACTATAGTTTACACTCTAATAAAAAAATATAGCTAGAAGAAATACCAAAGGTTTGGAAAAGTCTAGGTATGGACCAGAGAGATTTAGGTTGGTCAGGAATAAGGTCAAGAGCTGAGATTCGGCTTTTATCAAGGAAAGAGTGACTAGTAAGTCACTCCCCCTTCTGATCATCTTTCTTCCTCTACAAAAGGAAGATAGGACCATTATGATTTTCTAAGGTTTATTCAATTCTCAGGGGGTTTTTTATTCTGAGATTTTTTTTTTTAATTCATTATTTCCAAACACATAGTGTGTCCTAAGCAATCTGATAGGCCCTCCTCTTTTTTCTAATCATTATAAAAACAAGATGAAAGAAAGGCATTTTCTGTAGTTCACAATAAGAAAACGAGATTTATACCCTGGTTTGTGGTAAGAGATTAAAGGAGAGTAAGTAAGTTACATGCATCATCCTAACTGACTATATCAAAACAAAATATTTCTAATTCTTAAAATTATCTTCCTATTAAACTGCATCGATACTAGTTTCAATCGCATAATGATGTGAATGAGCACATAGGAAAGCAGGTCAGATTCCCTTTCCAAGGAGAGCAAGTAAGTGAGGTACACTACCATATACTACCAGCAATAGGGCAGAGAAGTAAGTAAAGCTGATCCTTCCCAGCTACTGCTTTTCCCTCCTTAAAACTTCTTGGGGGAAATGACAGCTTTTGGGATGCCCACCTTTTGGTTCGAACAAGTTAGGAGACTGATGTTTCTGCAGAGTTTTTAAAGAACTCATTGGGGATTGCTCTTGTCTTTTTTAAAGGCTCGGGTTATTAGGTTGGGACTAAGATAGGACCTAAATGAAGGCCTATCTCTAGAATTCTAGTGCAGGTTCCTTAGAACTGTCTTTTGTCTAAAGGTCCTTATCCTCTCAGAAGAAGGATTGACACATAGAATTTTAGGAGGAGAAGGAACCTTACAAGTTATCTATTCAACTTCCCATGGAGTACAGTCCTGTGGGGAATTCTTAATAGGACGTTACTTGGCCTTTTTTGAGTATGGTGAGAACACACAGTAATCTGAGAATTAATGTCCTTAAGCATAGAAGTATGGAGCTCAAAACACTGGAAACAAGGTGCATGTTTATGATTAAGAAACTGGTAAATGAATTGAGGTGCATGCATACAATGAAATATATTCAGCTATCATAAAGGAGCTAACACTATACCAGTTGACTTGGAGAGACTTCCATAAGGTATTATGTGAGAAAAACAAGATTCAGAGCTGTGTATGGAGCTTGGTCACAGTTCTATAAAACAAATAATAGACCTCTCAGGAAAAAGACTTCTTGCATGTAGATTGTTTGCAGATGATTCTTTGAGTATAATTAATGGGAAATGGAATTGAAAGAAGAAGAAGAAGGGAGGAGAGGTAAACAGGAAAGAAATTTATTAAAAAAAAATATGTTATAAAAAAAAGCATAATGAGCAGCGTGGTATGATATAGTCATGTTTCTATAAAATTAAATGTATATACATTCTTCTCTAAAATGAAAGAAAGTACAATTCCACATGTTACATTTGGCTTTCTTCTTAAGCTTCTCTTGGCTTATTCTTTGACTCAGGTTGGTCCAGATGGTCTGATGAAGTTAAATGGCTCAGCCCTTAACAATGAGTTCTTCACTTCAGCAGCCCAAGGCTGGAAGGAAAGACTCTCAGAAGGTAAGTGTTCAACCTTATGTGCCTCCTAGATTGTATCTGTACTTGGAGCTACTGTGAGGGCGTATTGGCACCGTCGTGCCTCAGTGAGTTCTTGAGCAGTTTTAGTAGGCTAAGGATGGGATGTCTCCACAGGGTGGAACTAGCTAACCTGTGTGAAACACTAGACTGACTTTTTTCTGGAGCTGGTATAAGGAGGTCCGGCTCCAGATGGGGTCTAGCAATGTCTCTTTAAGGATGCAAAGTCACCTTTGAATTTAAGGAAACTAAAAAAATATAGATTTCTAGGCCCTCTTCCTAAAGATTTTGATTCAGCGATTCTAGGTTAATGCCTAGGAATTGAAATTTTAATAAGCGGAGTGTAGCATTAGAGTTACAGTGTTCTCAGGTTTGTTTTTCGGTACACACGGAATACAAACTAACACTTGTAAGGTTATATGAAGTTATACCAAGGCATAGCTGAACAGAAGTGTGAGAAGCTTTAAAATGAATACATTTGTAAGGAGAGCATGAGGAATGGTATTCATTGCTGACATTTTGTCACCTCACTAGCATTTAGAGTTAATTGACCAGCTAATGAGTGTCTGTGTTGTTCACTGCAGTTGTTGACATTTGCCTTTCTGTTGTTCTGGGTTTTTTTTTTTGTTTTTTTGTGGGGGGAGGCAAAGTCTGTGTAGACAGGCTCTCTCACTGATTACTCTGGTCCTGTCTCTTTCTTTCTTTCTTTCTTTCTTTTTTTTTTTTAAAGATTTTATTTATTTATTTGACAGAGATAGAGACAGCCAGCGAGAGAGGGAACACAAGCAGGGGGAGNAGCATGTCTGCTGGTTTGTCAGGGTAATCTGTGTGAGATAGTGGTGGATTTTAATTTGTAGGAATCTTACGGACCTAACTTACGGGAAGTCCTTTCCTCTTAAGAAAGATTACTTTTGCTTCACCTTCAGCCAGGAGCAGAGGTTATCCACATTCAAGATTGTGTAGTTTTGTGCATGTATTTCTAAATGTAAAATTTCTGGGTCTTAGATTCCTGTGCACGTTAAATTTTGCTATATATTATCAAATTTTCTTCCAGTAAGATTATATTAATTTGGGACCCATCAGCAGTATTTGAAAGCTGTCTTTTCTCTGTGTAGTCGCATCACCATTTTGCAGTATTTGCCATTTTGATAAACAAGGAATGTTCATTGGTTTAACTGGCATTTAAAAAATACTAATACTGTAGCATCTGTTTATGGTTAGTCAGCTATGAATTACCTGTAATTCCCTGTGCTCATTTTTGTCATGGTGATATTTCTTTTTCATATTGATTTTATAGAGGCACTTAAAATTTTTTAAAAATATCTATCTACCAATCTGTTTATTTATTTAAAGTAAGCTCTACAGTCAGTGTGGGGCTTGGACTCACAACCCTGAGATCAAGAGTCACATGTTCTACCAACTCAGTCAGCCAGGTGCCCCATATAGATGCACATTTATTTGTTTATTTAAAAGATTTTATTTATTTCTTAGAGAGTGCACAGTGGGGGGGGGGAATGTGCAGAGGGAGAGGGCGAAGCCGACTCCCTGCTGAGCAGGGAGCCCATGTGGGGCTCGATCCCAGGACCTTGAGATCATGACCTGAGCTGAAGGCAGACACTTAGCCAACTGGCCCCTAGATGCACTTTTAATATGAAGAATAGTAAAGTTTTGTCATGATTTGCAAATGTTTTTGGCAAGTTAGTCTTTTGTTTATAATATTTTGACTTTGTGTACTGAAATCTGTCAGTCATTTGAAAGACTATAACCTTTTGATTGTGACCAAGTTTCTTGAAACCATTTTGTAACACAGAATGTTAAAACATTTTTAGGTAATCAAAATTAAAATTGATGAAAAAATTCTGATGGCAAAGGAAGAAGGATCTCAGTACAATATATATAGATTTGAATTTTTCTGTTTTTTTTTATTATTTTGTGTATGTGTCATGCTTTGCTTTTGTTAGTCTTGAGAAGAAATTTCTAGAACCCTTAAGTGTTCTCTTCTTCACAGTGTGATATTTAAAGTAGTTACAACTGTGATTGTTTGCACTGCAGAGTAAGCTATAGTTTATATAGAAACACGAATGTAAAGGAGGCCCAGATGATTCTTCTCCACTGTTTTTGTAGGGCAAATGAAAAGGACTAAATGTGCTGAAATTGATGTTGAGACACCAGACTCCATTCTGGTGAATACAAATCTACGAGCACTGATCAACAAGCACACCTTTTCAGTCCTTCCTGGAGATTGCCAACAGCGACTGCTTTTACTGCTTCCAGAGGTGGATCGACAGGTGCGTTCTTTTCACGCATAAGCAGTTTTAAAAAACCTTGTGAGGCTTTCTTCACTCATCCCCTTTAGCACTCCTTAAGACTTTTTTTTTTTTTTAAGATTTTGTTTATTTATTCAATAGAGATAGAGACAGCCAGCGAGAGAGGGAACACAAGCAGCGGGAGTAGGAGAGGAAGAAGCAGGCTCATAGCGGAGGAGCCTGATGTGGGGCTCAATCCCAGAACGCCGGGATCACGCCCTGAGCTGAAGGCAGACGCTTAACCGCTGTGCCACCCAGGCGCCCCATCCTTAAGACTTTTTAAATAGCTTTTTATGTATATGTATACTTGTAAAGAAGTGGTATCAAAGGTAACTAAAACAAGAAGAATATTTTCATGTAAATGTTCTTAATAGTTTTGCCCTGTAAGTCTTAGAAAGGAAAAAACTCTCTTATCAGAATGTCAAAATTATGGAATAAAATTTGTGTGGCTATCACATTAGGAGGTCCAGGAGGAAGAGTTGTCTTGTTTAAGCCCTTTAACAGGGATTTTTAAATGGATTTTTTGAAGGGAGTAAGAACGTTAATTATTTTCATTCTTTTGTTAGATTTTTAAAAAGGAAAAACATTTATTGCTTCATAATAAAGAACTTTAAAAACCTACTATAGTTTACACTCTAATAAAAAAATATAGCTAGAAGAAATACCAAAGGTTTGGAAAAGTCTAGGTATGGACCAGAGAGATTTAGGTTGGTCAGGAATAAGGTCAAGAGCTGAGATTCGGCTTTTATCAAGGAAAGAGTGACTAGTAAGTCACTCCCCCTTCTGATCATCTTTCTTCCTCTACAAAAGGAAGATAGGACCATTATGATTTTCTAAGGTTTATTCAATTCTCAGGGGGTTTTTTATTCTGAGATTTTTTTTTTTAATTCATTATTTCCAAACACATAGTGTGTCCTAAGCAATCTGATAGGCCCTCCTCTTTTTTCTAATCATTATAAAAACAAGATGAAAGAAAGGCATTTTCTGTAGTTCACAATAAGAAAACGAGATTTATACCCTGGTTTGTGGTAAGAGATTAAAGGAGAGTAAGTAAGTTACATGCATCATCCTAACTGACTATATCAAAACAAAATATTTCTAATTCTTAAAATTATCTTCCTATTAAACTGCATCGATACTAGTTTCAATCGCATAATGATGTGAATGAGCACATAGGAAAGCAGGTCAGATTCCCTTTCCAAGGAGAGCAAGTAAGTGAGGTACACTACCATATACTACCAGCAATAGGGCAGAGAAGTAAGTAAAGCTGATCCTTCCCAGCTACTGCTTTTCCCTCCTTAAAACTTCTTGGGGTAAATGACAGCTTTTGGGATGCCCACCTTTTGGTTCGAACAAGTTAGGAGACTGATGTTTCTGCAGAGTTTTTAAAGAACTCATTGGGGATTGCTCTTGTCTTTTTTAAAGGCTCGGGTTATTAGGTTGGGACTAAGATAGGACCTAAATGAAGGCCTATCTCTAGAATTCTAGTGCAGGTTCCTTAGAACTGTCTTTTGTCTAAAGGTCCTTATCCTCTCAGAAGAAGGATTGACACATAGAATTTTAGGAGGAGAAGGAACCTTACAAGTTATCTATTCAACTTCCCATGGAGTACAGTCCTGTGGGGAATTCTTAATAGGACGTTACTTGGCCTTTTTTGAGTATGGTGAGAACACACAGTAATCTGAGAATTAATGTCCTTAAGCATAGAAGTATGGAGCTCAAAACACTGGAAACAAGGTGCATGTTTATGATTAAGAAACTGGTAAATGAATTGAGGTGCATGCATACAATGAAATATATTCAGCTATCATAAAGGAGCTAACACTATACCAGTTGACTTGGAGAGACTTCCATAAGGTATTATGTGAGAAAAACAAGATTCAGAGCTGTGTATGGAGCTTGGTCACAGTTCTATAAAACAAATAATAGACCTCTCAGGAAAAAGACTTCTTGCATGTAGATTGTTTGCAGATGATTCTTTGAGTATAATTAATGGGAAATGGAATTGAAAGAAGAAGAAGAAGGGAGGAGAGGTAAACAGGAAAGAAATTTATTAAAAAAAAATGATATGTTATAAAAAAAAGCATAATGAGCAGCGTGGTATGATATAGTCATGTTTCTATAAAATTAAATGTATATACATTCTTCTCTAAAATGAAAGAAAGTACAATTCCACATGTTACATTTGGCTTTCTTCTTAAGCTTCTCTTGGCTTATTCTTTGACTCAGGTTGGTCCAGATGGTCTGATGAAGTTAAATGGCTCAGCCCTTAACAATGAGTTCTTCACTTCAGCAGCCCAAGGCTGGAAGGAAAGACTCTCAGAAGGTAAGTGTTCAACCTTATGTGCCTCCTAGATTGTATCTGTACTTGGAGCTACTGTGAGGGCGTATTGGCACCGTCGTGCCTCAGTGAGTTCTTGAGCAGTTTTAGTAGGCTAAGGACGGGATGTCTCCACAGGGTGGAACTAGCTAACCTGTGTGAAACACTAGACTGACTTTTTTCTGGAGCTGGTATAAGGAGGTCCGGCTCCAGATGGGGTCTAGCAATGTCTCTTTAAGGATGCAAAGTCACCTTTGAATTTAAGGAAACTAAAAAAATATAGATTTCTAGGCCCTCTTCCTAAAGATTTTGATTCAGCGATTCTAGGTTAATGCCTAGGAATTGAAATTTTAATAAGCGGAGTGTAGCATTAGAGTTACAGTGTTCTCAGGTTTGTTTTTCGGTACACACGGAATACAAACTAACACTTGTAAGGTTATATGAAGTTATACCAAGGCATAGCTGAACAGAAGTGTGAGAAGCTTTAAAATGAATACATTTGTAAGGAGAGCATGAGGAATGGTATTCATTGCTGACATTTTGTCACCTCACTAGCATTTAGAGTTAATTGACCAGCTAATGAGTGTCTGTGTTGTTCACTGCAGTTGTTGACATTTGCCTTTCTGTTGTTCTGGGTTTTTTTTTTGTTTTTTTGTGGGGGGAGGCAAAGTCTGTGTAGACAGGCTCTCTCACTGATTACTCTGGTCCTGTCTCTTTCTTTCTTTCTTTCTTTCTTTTTTTTTTTTAAAGATTTTATTTATTTATTTGACAGAGATAGAGACAGCCAGCGAGAGAGGGAACACAAGCAGGGGGAGTGGGAGAGGAAGAA
>NC_048221.1:124573942-124600284 GCF_002007445.2 Ailuropoda melanoleuca
GGGAGAGGAAGAAGCAGGCTCATACCGGAGGAACCTGATGTGGGGCTCGATCCCAGAACGCTGGGATCACGCCCTGAGCGGAAGGCAGACACTTAACCACTGTGCCACCCAGGCGCCCCCACAGAAGCACTTTAAAACATATGCGTTACCATTACCTTTCTTTAAGAATAATTTGATGAAGGGTTTATGCCCTGCCCAACCACCCCATTTTTTGTTTTTTGTTTTTGAGAGAAAGAGCAAACTGTGGCAAGGGTGAGGGGGGCAGAGGGGGAGAGAGAATCTTAAGTAGATTCCACACCCAGTGCGGAGCCGGAAGCAGGGGTTGATCTCTGGACCCTGATATCATAACCTGAGCCAAAATCAGGACTTAACCAACTGAGCCACCCAGGCGCTTGCCCCTCTGGCTCCCCCTACACCCAGTTTTTTTTAAAGTAGGCATTATCAACAGTGATACCTTGATCGTTATCATTGTTCCTTTTTTTTTTTTTTTTTTTTTGTNTTTTGGCATATGAGCCGTCACTGCTATACCTAGTCATGTGATCGTATTTTTTGGGCAGCAGAAACTTTGTACACATGTGAACAGAATTCAGTACTTTTTATTCCATTCTCTTGTGCAAAGTAGACTCAGTGAAAAAGTAGTTCTGGGTTGGATTCTGACAGGCAAATTCCTCTTTTCCTACTTCTATGCCCAGGACTGTGTCCTTGAACACTTTTCCTTTCTATCCTCTTACCCCGAAGAGACCTAAACTTCAAGTCTACCATTCCTGCCTCTTTTTCCTTGCTGTCCTGGGTATTAGAGTAGAAAAGAGAGCAACCTTTCTGAGTCGCAGTTTGAGGATGGCCTGCCCAGCACATTCAGCTGTCCTCTGCTGTTGTAGCGGGAGGGACTGAGGTGATTGGTGGTATATGTCAATAAATGCCATATTCGGGGCAGCGGGGTCATTGGCATGTTGAGCACCTTATTGCCAAGGCACTAGGTTCAGTTTCTTTTTTTTTTTTTTAAAAAAGATTTTATTTATTTATTCGACAGAGATAGAGACAGCCAGTGAGAGAGGGAACACAAGCAGGGGGAGTGGGAGAGGAAGAAGCAGGCTCATAGCAGAGGAGCCTGATGTGGGGCGATCCCATAACGCCGGGATCACGCCCTGAGCCGAAGGCAGACGCTTAACCGCTGTGCCACCCAGGCGCCCCACTAGGTGCAGTTTCTGGAGCAATTAGAAAACAACTTCCGAGTAATTCCCTACCTTTTTACTGGAACCTCAAATGCCTGTAAGCAGGGTCACAGGTCACAGCTGTTCATTATGCAGTAAGAGATCAAAGGCACAAAATACAAGCTGCCTGAGAGAAACAGAACTTGAAAATAACAAAATGCCCAGTGGCATTGTTTACTGAAACCACATGACTCTCTTTCCAGTGGGAAAGAAATGACAAATTCAAGGTTAGTGATAAAAGAAATCTGTAAGGAATATGATGTTTGGAGCAGGAGGGAGGTGCAATAGGAGAGCCCAGAGAAAAGGCACAGGTGGCCTCAGCTGAGTACTGGAAACTGCATGGAGTGGTAGGCAAGCATTGTATGTCCTTCATTGGCTTCCAGGGGCTCTTTTCCAGTGAGGAATTGTGGGAAATTTCTCTTACTTTCACATGATAGTATTCTGAGTCTTTCATGATTTGCAAATAGTTACAAACACCATATTTCTAATGAATATCCTTTTTTTGGGGGGGGGTCATTACAGGTGAGTTTACACCTGAGATGCAGGTGAGAATTCGACAAGAGATTGAGAAGGAGAAAAAAGTAGAGCCATGGAAAGAACAATTCTTTGAAAGCTACTATGGTCAGAGGTAATACCAAGACAGGTTCTATAAACCAAATGTGAATTCCTAAATAAATATATGTCACACAGTGTTTCATCTTAACTACCTTCTAGAAATTCTAGTCCTCCATTTCCTTCTATTATTTCACCAATTCTTTTTAACTAAGAATTTTTTTTCTTTTTATGAATCATGGGTGCATAGTATTGGGTTACTTGACTCTTGACACATACCATTGTGGGTTGAATGGTTTCATTAAAAAAAAAAATTATTATCTTGAATTGGAGTCCAAAAATTATTATCTTGAATTGGAGTCCCTTTCTTTGAATAGGCTGAATAGTTCTTCCAGTAATTTTGTAAGATTTAGAAATACTGAAGTTCAGTACATTCTTTCTAGTAGTTAATTATCCCACAAAATGGTAATTTATCCAGAATCACCAAGGAATCCTTGGAATCCCCCAATATGGACCGTTACACCCTGGGCATCATTAGACAGCCTCTCCTTTGTAGAAGGCGTCTGGCAGGTCTTCACAGCTGAATGAAGATACAAACCCTGTTCTCAAGGGGATGTACTTTAAATCATTTTTTTCCTAATAAAAATTCCAAATAAAATGTTAATGGGGACATTTAAGTAGATGATGGTGGAGCTACATTGTTTGAAGTAGAATTGAACATCAAGAGATTTATTGGTTTGTTGGTCTCCCTTCTTGCCTTCTGCATACCTAGTGGCAGTCCTTAAAGACACTCTGTAACCAGAGTTTGACAACTAATGGCTCTTTTTCTTGTCTCCCAGTAGTTCACTGATCCCCTTTATGGTCACGTAGGAAGTGATTCCTATTGTGATAAAGGGTCTCATGTATGGGCATGCCTGACTTGCTCAGTCAGTGGAGTATACAACTCTTGATCTTGGGATTGTGTGTTTGAGCCCCACGTTGGTCTTACAAATAAAATCTTTTTTTTTTTTTTAAAGATTTTATTTATTTATTTGACAGAGGGAGAGACAGACAGCGAGAGAGGGAACACAGTAGGGGGGTGGGAGAGGAAGAAGCAGGCTCGCAGCAAAGCAGGGAGCCCGATGCAGGGCTGGATCCCAGGACCTTGGGATCAAGCCCTGAGCCGAAGGCAGATGCTTAACAACTGAGCCACCTAGGCACCCCATTAAAAATAAAATCTTAAAAAAAAGAGTCTCACATATTGATATTTCTACACTCTTGCTATGAGCTTTGAGCCTTTCTGCAGAAATGATGGTGTATCCGTTTAGACTGTTACCACAGGTAGCTGTCTCTCCATAAATATTGTCATTCCCTCTGTAGGCAGATAGAGCGTTGTAGTAATTTTTGGGTCTTTCCGTTTTCAGCTGTTACTTTTTTTTTTTTTTTGCCAGTTTTTAGAGGAGGACTGTTTTTTATTATTGTCTCGTTTTGTTGTTAGCTACTCCATCTCAGAGGTGCAGTACTGATCATTTGAAGTCACCAAAGAGGGTCCCTTGCTTTTGCCTGTTTAAACAGTATTCTAAAACATTAAGAGGGGTCTCCAGTGACCGCTGCTGAGTAGCCTGCTCTAGTGAGGCCACACCGTGGAAGTCCCAGTTGACTTTCACTCCCTGGGTAGTTCTGAGGCATTGGTCTCAGAATTATAGAGCTATCCTAAGTGAAATGTAAACAGGCTTTCCAGAAACTCCACAGTTTTAATTCTTAACCTCTGGAGAATGTTGACCGCCACCTCCTACTCTCTCCTCAGGGGCCTATAGATTTCTTGGGCCAGGCTTTCTACAGGTGCTGTAGAGCAAAGTTGATCAGGGGGGATCGGTTTTGGCCTTCTTTTGCTTCCCTTGTGCATAGTCTGTGATGCTTGCCTCTAGACAAGGTAGCCCCTCTTATAAGCATAAGGAATAATGATAATTAACATTATTGAGCTTTACTATGTGCTAGGTGCTGTTTTAAGTACTTTATATGCATTAATGTAATCATACCAACAGTATAAAGTGATGAACCTCAGTATATAATCAAAGATACTGAGATACAAAAGACTGGCGACTTACTTAATATCACATGGATGTATCTGAGCCAGGATTTGCATCCAGGCACTAGAACTCAAGAACTTCACTAATAGTAGTAATAATAGTGATGGTACATGAGGAATACCTCCTACATGTCAGGGATTCTTCTACGCGTTGCCATATACTATTATCTCCTAATTCTTACAATGACATAGGGCCATTTCTCAACTAGAATATTTTTTTCTTCCACCTTTTAGTTCTGGCCTGAGCCTTGAGGATTCAAAGAAATTGACAGCCTCACCCAGTGATCTCAAAGTAAAGAAAACCCCAGCTGAGCAACCAAAATCCATGCTTCCTTCAGAGGCCTCACCTGTCAGTATAGTCCCAGTAATTCCCCAGTTAGGGTCTAAAGAAGAAGTGGTGCAAATGCCGTCCCCAGTAAGAATAGAAGAGCATGAAAGCCAAGATATGGTGCAGCCAAACCCCAAATCCACAGAGCCCCTACTTCCCTCAGCAAGCAATACACAGGAGCTTAGCATTCTTCCCATCAAGTGCCCAAAGGATGACGCTCTCTTGGAGCAGAAGCCAGTTGCCTCCGCCGAACAGGAGTCTGAGAAAGAGAATCATCTCACTACAGTTTCTAATTATAACAAAGATGAAGGCCAAGAAGCTTTAGTGACGTCCCCAAACAAACCCAAGAGTCCTGGGGTGGAAGAGCCAGTAATGAAGCCCATAGCAGAAATGGGTCCACAGGAGACCACTGCGAAAGAACCTCCATCAGCTGTGGTTGATCACAGCCCAGAAAGCCTCAAAAGGAAATCTTGTCTCATCCAAGAAGAGTCCCCCGTCAGCTGGGAGAAAAGGCCACGTGTCACGGAGAATCGCCAGCACCAGCAGCCATTTCAAGTCTCGCCACAGCCCTTTCTCAGTAGAGGGGACAGGATCCAGGTGCGAAAAGTACCACCTCTCAAGGTAAGAGAGTGGGAAGAATTGAAAAAAGAATGTCTGAACACGAAGTTTCTGGTCTTATTAAATTTCAAGTTACTTGTGGTATTTCTTAACGCAGAAGCACTTGTATATATTTGATAGGCATGTAACTGTGTTCTTACGTGAGCAAAATTATTAATAAACAGGCATTTAGAACTGCATTCCTACAGATCTTAATTAGTGTTTGAGTAAGTAAGGTACCTGGGTATCTAATGTAGACCACCTCCACCCACCCTCCCTGCTGGCTCCTTTTGTATCTTAAGATAGTTGTGGAAACTGTTCTGTCTCATGTGACAAAATAAGAAATAAAATAAACAGAAGGGAGCCATTGATGTGATCAAGAGCTCCTTGTGGCAAGAGCCATGATACTCACGTGTGCCTTGGCCTTTTCCTTACTGCCGTAACTGATTCGATGATCTGTGGCTCTAGGACTACCTTTAGTTCGTCTTTTTAAAGGAGACCTGTGTGGCTGCCGTGAGTCACTGCTGGGTACTTGAGGGACATTAGTAAGGTGGGACCGCCTTGCTGAGCTCTACTGCTTAGGCTGTGTCGTTCACTTTCACGTTAGCGTTGTATTGCTGCTGCTCAGATCTTGCACGTTCATAAAGCGGTACCCTTATCTTAGTAAATAAAGAGTGCATCTAACCAGGAGTGAGCCCTTTAAAACCCAAACATTTTTACTTCTGATCTAAAGGTTTACTAATACTTGGGCTTGGGCTTAATATCAGTTTGCAGTTCATTTATTCATTTAATAAACAGATAATATATGTGGTATTTATTAATACTACTGTAAGCCCAGGCTCTGGGTATTATTCATTCATGTTGGGATATAAATAGTAAAAGAAGCCACATAGAAAACTTTTCCCCCCTTTTTTATTTAACTTAGGTGAACCAAAGTTAGTTCCATTGGGAAATATCCCTTAGAAACATTCAATTGCTAGTACTTGACCCATTTCATTTACTATGTACTTCTCTCTCACTTTGTTTCTTATTACTAATCATATGACATCCTCATTCCTTCTTAATTTTAAGATTTGTGCACTTAGGAATCTCCCTTTTTAAAAAATGTTTGCCACTTTTCTACCATTAACATACCTTGCGTGCTTTGCCAGAGATTGTGATTTTTTATGAAAATCACTTCACTATTCTCCCCCCCCCCGCCACCAATTTTACTGTTATGAAAGTGCTAGAAACCTTTCTGTAATGAATGTCAGTCAGAACTTCTATGCAGACCTGAGAGCTGAGTTAGAGTTTAGGTTTTACTTCATATAATACTGGGTGAGATTCTTCATTCTATTTCCTTATCTGTATAGAGGCTGAATTGCGTCCTACTTGGTCTGCTTTCTCTAATCCAGAGAGGCTCCACACTGAAAACTTAAGTCCACCATGACCGTGTTACTGTTATTTAATTTTTTCTCTTTCTTTTGCTTTCTTCTTCCTCATCCCCCTCCACCCCCCACAGAATACTTCCTACCAGAAGTTGCTTTAATAACTCTTACCTTAGGTCGTATCTCAGATCCCACTTTCGTTAGACAAAATGTAATGTAACTTACAACAGAGCAAAATCTTTTAACCAAAACTTAAGTAGAAAAATAAAATATTAATTTTTTTACAAATGTTATATGTGTGTATATATGTTACATACATGCGTATGTATGCACATACATTTTACAACGTGGATATCTGTAAGAATATGTATGGAGGAAGAGGGAGAAGGAGAGAGAGATGGAAAACTGTGTTTCCTATTTGGTATACATTTATTTTAGTTTATATTTTTAAAGATTTTATTTATTTGAGAGAGAGCGAGAGAGAGCACAAGTGGGAATGGGGGCGGGGCTGGGGGTGTGGGAGAGAGGGAGAAGCAGACTCCCCACTGGGCAGGGAGCCCCATGCAGGGCTCAATTCCAGGACTCTGGGATCATGACCTGAGTTGAAGGCAGAAGCTTAACCAGCTGAGCCACCCAGGCGCCCATCTATTCAGTATACATTTAAAAAGAAAAGAATCTACCTTGCTCTACCAGGGTAAGGCTTCTTGGTGTTAAACCAGTGCCTAGACAACATTGAGCCCTTAGTGCTTAGAAAGTGTAACATCTCATTTATTCCACATAAACAGGTAATGGAGCTATTTACATAAATAACTGAAACTTAACTATTTTTACATATAAAACTTTTTATTTGAACCATTTTTAATGAATTTAATCAACATGTTAGTAATGATTTTCAGTCATTGCAATAGGTATTATTTATTGTGCTAGGTATGTTATTATTCTCTAGATTATTCTTATGTAAGGTTGTTTGTCCCTACATACAATTCACCTAAACAGCTGTACTTTTACTTTCTTGGATTTAATTTTCTGGTTTTACCTATTTTCTCCCCTTCCTAGTGGTCTCTTCTAGAAGATAGTACCAAGCGGCAACAATTGCTTCTTTCCCTCTATTGGTAGCTTCTGAAATACTGTGCATTTAGATGTAAAAGGGATTCAGTGTTAAGAGAGAGATTAGGTACATCTCCTGATGTGAGACGTGTGGACTGTGTGACAGCTGGGACACAATCCCACAGCTTTGACTTCTGAATAACAGAGAATCTGTTTCTCAGGACTACTGACCTTTTGAGAAATGGATATTGCAAGTAATGAAAAATTTTTAGTGACTTTATTATTCTTAATTTAAGGAGTTCTGGAAAGATCACATGCATTTTCTTAGAGCCCTGTGACTTTTCTTTTTTTTAATTAAATGACCTAGAACGTCTGTAACAGTTTATTTGCTCCTTTAAAGTCTGGCAACTACTAGAAGGGTCCAGACTTTGATGCATTCTAGTTTAACTCTGATAGCTTCCAAAGTATTGTTTCGGACAGGAATCAGATTCCTTTCAGATACAGTATTTTATGCTATGAAAATCAGTGGTTTCAAACTTGGTGATGTATCAGAGTTTCCTAGGAAGTGTTTCAGAAAAGCATATTTTCCCTAGGGTTCTAATTTGTCAATTTTGGGATAGGACCCAGAGCACATATATTTTTAAACAGCTCCCCAAGTAAGTATAAAGGCATCAGGGATGAAAATAACTATGGTGAACATTATATACATTATGTATATATTCCCTCGTGTGGCTGGACGGAGTGGGGTTCCTCTGTGAACCACACACTGTCTACCTTCCAGTGCTATCTAGAAGCCTCTGTTGCTGAGATAATTCAGCCCGTGTGCTTAAGTGTGCATGTGTGTATGTGCATAGAGCAGAAGAGAGCAAGAATTCTCTTCGGAGCTTGGAAGGAGAGCTAAGAAGAAAAAGACAATGGTATGCTTTCTTTCTCACACACACACACATTGGAAAGAGCAAATACCCTGCAAAGTCTGTATCTTTAGCGAT
The DNA here is from genome assembly GCF_002007445.2 of Ailuropoda melanoleuca. Taxonomy (NCBI): domain Eukaryota; kingdom Metazoa; phylum Chordata; class Mammalia; order Carnivora; family Ursidae; genus Ailuropoda; species Ailuropoda melanoleuca. The sequence continues at coordinate 124,582,102 of NC_048221.1, forward strand.
GGCCATTAGGAGGGAGTTGTGTTGAGAAACGAGGCCTGGCGATGTGGGGTGGAGAGGGTGTCGGGGGAGGAGAAGCTTTGGCACCAGTACAGGAGGTAGAAGGACCTTGGAGACAGAGTCATGTTGCTGTCTCCACCGTCTGGTCTCTCGCCCGCGGACCTCCCATTTGTGTCACTGGTGTGCAGTGGTTACCCTCCTGCAAACATTCGAGTGTTCAGGAAGTTCTGTTTTTCTTGTCTATGAAAACTGAGCTCTGGGTTTTTTTTTTTCCTCCCTCCTCCTTTCAGATCCCGGTCTCCAGAATCTCCCCCATGCCTTTTCCTACATCGCAGGTCTCTCCCAGGGCTCGTTTTCCAGTCTCCATCACTAGTCCTAACAGAACAGGAGCCAGAACTCTTGCAGACATCAAAGCAAAAGCCCAGCTGGTCAAAGCACAGAGGGCAGCCGCCGCCGCCGCCGCTGCCGCCGCCGCCGCCGCCGCCTCAGTTGGAGGGACCATTCCAGGACCTGGCCCCGGGGGTGGACAAGGTCCAGGAGAGGGTGGTGACAGGAAAACGGCTCGAGGAGGGAGTCCAGACTCAGACAGAGGCAGCGAACCTGGAAAGGGCCCCACACTGGAATTGGCAGGAACTGGAAGCAGGGGAGGTACGAGAGAGCTTTTACCCTGTGGTCCAGAGACTCAGCCCCAGTCTGAGACCAAGACCCCAGACCAGGCACAGCCTCGTAGTGTCCCTGGAGCACAACTACAGCAAACCCCCTCAGTGCCTCCCACATCTGCCAGCGGCGGAGCACGCACAAGCGTCCCATCACCAGCCCACACTAACGCACCCCCACCAGCTATAGGGAAGCTGACTAACGAACAACTGAATCCCTCCAGGGCAGCAGCCGCAGTGGCCTCTCTCACCTACGCACAAGGTCCCGGGACCTGCAGACAGGAGAAAGCGCCTTCTACTCCGACGGATGCTGCTCTCATCTCAGGCGCCTCACCTGTCCGTTTTGCAGCTAATGGCGCAGTTGAACCCAGAGCAGGTTCTAGTAAGAATATGCCAGACCCTTCAGCCTCAGCAGAGACAACTGCTACTACGGCGGCTCTGACTCCCTCTCCTTTAACATCTTTATTGACAACAGCCACTTTAGAAAAGCTTCCTGTGCCCCAGGTCAGTGTAACGGTAGCACCTACGGGATCAGCTCCATCTTCGAGCACTTTGCCAGTAGCTTCTAGCCTTAAAACTCCAGGAACGTCTTCAAATTTGAATGGACCCATGTCAAGGCCAAGCTCTAGTATCCCTGCGAATAATCCTTTGGTCACTCAGCTGCTTCAGGGCAAAGATGTTCCCATGGAGCAAATTCTGCCTAAACCTCTCACCAAAGTTGAAATGAAAACTGTTCCACTGACTGCGAAAGAGGAGCTGGGGGTAGGAGTGCTCACAGGCACCGGCGCCACAGAGAACAGCAGCAGAGAGGAAGTCAGTGAGAGGCAGTCCCACCCAGCTCTGCAGCAGCTGGGTAAAGCCTTGCAAAGTAAGCAGCTCCCACAGGTTCCAAGACCCCTTCAGCTCTTTTCAGGTAAGGAACTGAGGGACTCTAGCATGGACACACACCAGTACCAGGAAGGACTAAGTAAAGCCACCCAAGATCAGATCCTTCAGACTCTCATCCAGAGGGTTCGGAGGCAGAACGTTCTCCCATTTGTGCAGCCCTCCCAGTTCAACTTCACTCACTCAGGTTTCCAGCTAGAAGACATCTCCACAAGCCAGCGGTTCATGCTGGGTTTTGCTGGCAGAAGGACATCGAAGCCTGCAATGGCAGGTCACTACTTACTTAACATTTCCACCTATGGCCGGGGTTCAGAGAGCTTTAGGAGGACCCATTCTATAAACCCTGAAGACCGTTTGTGTCTAAGTAGCCCCACAGAGGACTTGAAAATGGGATATACAGACTGTAAAAATGCAACAGGAGATAGTAGCAGCGGCAAAGAAGAAGATACCGATGAGGAGAGCACTGGTGATGAGCAAGAATCCGTCATGGTGAAGGAAGAGCCCCAGGCTGCCCAGGGTCCTGGCAAATGTGAAGCAAGTTCAGGACCCCACAGTAGAGAAACCCTATCCACCAATGATTGTTTAACAAAAAAGAATGTGAAGGCGGAAACACCAGTGTACGAGCAAACCGCTTTAAGCAAGGAGAATTACCTGTTCCCGAGAGGCCAGACATTGGATGAGAAGACCCTAGCCAGAGATTTTATTCAGGCCGCACAGAAACAAGTGGCTCATGCAGTGAGAGGCAAGGCGATGCGTAGCAGCCCTGAGCTTTTCAATTCTACTGCTCTTCCTCTGACTGCAGACAGTCCCACCCATCAGCCTCTTCTCCTGCCACCACTGCAAACCCCGAAGCTGTATGGAAGCCCCACCCAGATCGGGCCAAGCTACCGGGGCATGATCAATGTCTCCACCTCGTCCGACATGGACCATAACTCTGCTGTCCCTGGGATGCCTGACTGTAGCCAGGTGGCTAGCAATGTAGGCGATGTCATGTCCTTTTCGGTGACTGTCACTACTATCCCTGCTAGCCAAGCGATGAATCCCAGCAGCCATGGCCAGACCATTCCTGTTCAGGCCTTCCCTGAAGAGAACAGCATAGAGGACACACCTTCGAAATGTTACTGCCGATTGAAAGCCATGATCATGTGCAAGGGGTGTGGAGCATTCTGCCACGATGATTGCATTGGCCCCTCGAAACTTTGTGTCTCCTGCCTTGTCGTTCGGTAACGAGAATAGAAAGAACATGCTGTAAAGGAGGCAGGGAGGGAAGGGTTGATGAGATGTGTTTTTTGCATCCTTTTGGAATCACAGAAATATTTAATAAGTAGGTTTCAGTTGTCTTAAGAGACAAATGTTACTTAATCAGGAATACAGAGTACAGATCTTACATTTTAGAGGAAGAGCACCTTGTATAGTAAGTCTAGGTCAAGCAAGACTTTGTGAATTTGTGACAAGTTTGCACTTACAAAATCATGTAAATATGTCACATTTTGTTTTAACATTGTTTTCCCAAGTGTTTAGGTAATGATGTATTTGAATTCAGATTTATGTTCCACTTCTCGTGACTCTGAGGAAAGTTTAATGCCATGCATGGTTAAAGGAAGCTGTCTCTCTTCTCCTTTCCTAAGAGGCCAGGAAAAGGAAGGAATGAAGGAATGGTCTGGAGAAATGACCATTCAAGCTGATTATGTCATGACGGTCTGACTGCAGGCTTTACATAGATTAGTCATCCTTGCAGGATTTGGATTCAGGGTTTACTCAGTCCCTTTACCTTAGACAGAACCTTCTTATATTCAAATTTTTGATACCATATTCATTTCACAGGTAGTAATTCAGACTCTGAAAGCTCTTGAGCTGGTTCTTGGCTTCCACAAACCAGTACTGTTGCCAAGCTCTCTGCTTGCGATTTGTGGCCCCCTGCCGTCAAGTCCCCCTACCCTGTCCTGAGACCGTGAATGTGGCCCATGAAGGGTGTGCCGCCCTGGGCCCCTGCCGTTAGCGGAGCCTGTGGGGGGCAGCAGTTCTGGCAGTAACATCGGAGTACTTCGTCAGTCATGGGAGCTTACAAAAGGTGTGAAATGCTCGTAGAGCAGTAACAAAAAATGTTATGATGGGGCGATTTGAATTATGTGTTTTGTTGGGCAAGGGAGTAAAAAAGTGCAGAAACTGTTAAACCTAACATAAAGAACTTTGGAAAACGATTTTAACACTAGAAACAAGGTAGCCTCTCTTTTCCTCTTCTTGCCCAACCCTGTTCCCTAATGTTTGTTCTGTAGTCCGCTGTTGTGCAGGAGGGAAAGCTCCTTGTTGCCACACTTGCCCGTTCTGCTAAGCCTGTTTTGACCTCCCAGGCATCTGAGGAGTATGGAGTAATCTTTTTAGATATCACTTTGAACACAACATGTGCGCGCGCGCACACACACGCACACGCACACACACACACACACAGTAAAAGTTAGACACTTCTCCTGTTTCAGAAAATATGTCCTCTGTTTTGGATTACTGCTGTCTATGCACTAGAAATCTCTAATATAAAGAGGTTTCAGTAAATGACTAAGGGAATATCTAGAAAGGAAGAGAAATCAGCTCCAAAGTTTTATTGCTTGTTTTTGTTGATTCTTTCCTTTGTTATTGTTTTTTAAATCTTGTCGCTAGTGACTGAAGAGTTTATGAGTACTTATATTTCGGTCATGGTTAAAGAACATTAAAATAAATCTACAGTTTACCAGAATTTGGTATTAAAGAATCGGGTATTGTCGATGTGCATCATTTGCATATTGATTTTAAGTTTCCTGATTTCAAGTGTGTAAAGTAAAAATATTACTGCAACCTAGTACACTTGTAATTGTACTTAGTATTCAGGATGTGATATTTACCATATGCAGAACAGTATAAACTTATTAAGTCACATTCCAGATTAGGAGAAAGTAGACAGTAATACTCTTTGCTATTCCCCATTCTGTTACCCTTTCTTCCCCTGCATTATACATGCTTTTAATACTTTTGAACCCCATAAGAAACTTACTACTTCACTGTTCCCAGTTTTTGCCTCTGTTATTTTTTGTGGCTCAAGGTGAATTTAGGATTAGTATCTGTGTTCTAGTTCAGCCAGTGCAATAGGATGTCCTACCTTTCCTTTTTCTTCCAGCACATACATACCTTAAAAATACAAAGGCTACAAGGATCCAGGGATAAGGAGTAAGTTCTCTAGCCAAGATCCAGTAAGAAACAAACATGGTTCGATTGCACAAATTTTCAGTACTCTGGGGTGATCCAAGGGCAGGGGCTAAAAGGACCTGTTGCTGGTTAAAACCCTCCATGCTCAGCTTCTTCACTCGTCACGTCAGTGCCAGAACTGAGGGCTGGTCTGTGTGCTGGAAGTGCCTGAGTATTTCAGAACAGACCCCATGCTAAACATTGATTACCAATTTGGATTGATCAAAGTGAACTTTCTTCTTTGCACCTTTCTTGTCGTAGAAAGTCAGTCCTCTGTGGTTCCTATGATCTGAGGTTGGACAGACTAACCAGGAGAGGAGGGGAGGGAACAGGGATTTTCAGTCCATTGGGAGAGCAATCCGTTATCGTGCCTCTTCTTCTTGACCAGGCTCTTGCAGATAGGTCCTAAGCATTCTTATTCCCCAGCTTCTCTTAACAAATAATACTCAGCTAATAAAATATCTGCATGTATGAATGTCCCTAAAACAGGATTTGTCAACTGGGTACACTTCCTCAGTCTCGACAAAATGAGAGAATAGGTTGTCTCGGATTGATAGTCAACTGAATACAGTCCGTTTGTCAAGTTTGTTTCACAACAGTGGTTTCAGGTAGAAAGTCATTTAAGAGCCTAACTGACAGACAACAGCAACAATCCAAACATGTTACAAGCTGGCCCTTTTGAAAATGAAACAGTAGGAACAAGAAAAATCTTTATATTATTGAGAGCATGGTACTCCAGTACCTTTAAAGCAGTTTTTATCTTAGGTTTTCGGAGTTGCTTTACCTTTCAGTTCAATCTGAAAGGTTGCTAATAAATGCTAAGCCTTTTTTTTTTTTTTAATGGTATTTAGTTGCACTATTTCCAGTGACTAGTCAGGTATTATGCCTGATGCTCATGCCTCCAGGGTATGCTTCTCAAGCCTTGAGATACCTTCCATTGTAGGTCGCCTTGGGGAGATAGCATTAACAATAAATTCATCATCTCAGTCTTAATGACTGTTCTGAGTTGTCTAGTAGAGAAAGCTCCCTGAATCTTAAAAAAAATTCAGTAAAAATTCTCCATCCTATTAAGCAACCTGGGGTTTTCGCCCTACTATTCCTTAACCCCTGTGCTCAAGATACTGAAACTATCTGTGGTATCCCATGTAACATTTCTAAGAATAAGATCTGGCAAGTGGGACATTTTTCTTGAAGAAGAGGAAGCATACTTGCGTGGGCTGGGAAGACACCCAGATGTAGGTGTTTTAGGAATTATCTCAGATTTAAATAGCCAAAGGAAGACTTCATTGCCTTCCCAGTGAAGGTGTAAATTCATACATACTGATAACTTGACAGTTACCATCCTAATTGCTTATTATTGCCTTTCTCCACCTTAGAGCCCTTAAAGAACTCTTGGGTGAAATGATTTCTTATAATGGAGGGGGTCTTCTCCAGTCATCACACCACTGTTTATTTCCAGAACTCACTGTCAGTGAGCAGTGCCAGGGTTTTCTCTGTGACCTAGAGGTTTCACTTCATAGCAAGGAGGGAAAAGTCCCCGTTGCATTATAACAACGTGCTAAGTAAAAAAACTTGGCCAACGGTAGTTTTCAGCTCAGTTTATAGAATAGTCCAAAGAGACTCAGAAACATGATGATAGGCAGGGATCTTTCCTACCATGTTTCAATACCTACGTACCTATTGAACGGTAACAATAGGTAAAACATTTCCTAAAGTTGAAGTAAGAGCTTCATAGATTCTTGGTTACTTTATTTTTTTTAATGCTTTACATTTGATACAACTATTAAAGATCGATTTTAAAAATAGCTTTCCAGTAATATATTTTAAGTAATATATATTTTAATATCTATGTAAAAAGTGACAGTGGAAGACTTTGAATTTCTCATATATGGTATGTTTAATGTAGGACCTCACTGTTAAGGCACAAATTATTACAAAGGAAGTTACTCTAAAGACACTCAGATTATTTCCGAAAAATGCAATAAGGGGAATAGTTTTGGAGTTTATTTTTTATTTTAAAAGAAGATTGACTTATTTACCACAAGCTATTTTTTTTCCTTCTGGCTTATAAGGTTTGTACAGACTGGTTTGGTAAATGCAAACTTTTGTGTCTTTTGCCTTTTTAAAGGAATTGTTAACATTGGAATTGAGGGTATGTACAGAGAAGTTGGTGTCAACACCATTTAAAAAGTCATATTTTTTCACAAATATAGAAAAATCATTTTACATAAGAATTTTAAGTATTTGCAATAAATATATGTATATAGATTGTATGTATTCATATATTCTTATTTTTCATTTTATTATTAAGTAAAAGATAATTAAAGTGAAAATAAAAGCCTTGGAGTTTTTGGTGAATCTTGAGGTCTGACATACATCTGAGAGTGGTGCGGGTAAGGGCCCTCAGCTGTCGCCTTATATTATCATTGGAAGATTACTACAGATTGTATAGAAGAGTAAAATGAGGAATTTGGTGATAAATCAGGGTAGCATATTTCTTTCAGAACTCTAGTAAAAATATTAAACTTGCGTAATCTGTCTCTGTTTTCACCCTCGAACTGGTCTGTCTCTTAAACCACGGGATGTTACTGGGAATGTTAAAAACAGGCAAAGCCAAACACATGGTGCACTCTTATTTATTTATTTTTTTTAACGTGCCCACTGTGTGCTTCTTAAACAAAGAATGGTAAGAAAATATCTCGGGTAAAAATAGGTTTTTCTTTCTCAACAGTGGTTAATAATTCATTAGCAAACATTCACCACCTTCTAGGCAGGAGGAGTATATGAAGAAATAATCTCATGAAGATAATGGAAAACTTGTTTTCTGTTTCCCAGTTCTTCTCTGAGAAGTGAGTTTCCTAACCAGTTCTTTATCCTTTTTGATTGATCTGAGAGGGAGTTTCCTAACCAGCTTTAGGTCCTTCCTGATTGGAGAGCTAGAAGAGCTAGGGGAACTTAGGTTTTGATCTCCCTAGTGTCAGGAAGGGCATTTATGCAAATGAGGACTGAGCCAGATATTTGGGAGAGCTTAATCGCCTGTAGTCCCATACCTACAGATAGCCTGGAATCCTGCTGTTCAAGAGAATATTGTGGTTGCACATACTTGGTGTTAGGATATGATTGAAGGAGCAAAATGTTACCTAGATGGTCTTTGGAAATAAAGGTATCTAACCCATTCTTTAAAAATGAATGATTTATAGATTTATTGATGAAATAAAAAATAAGGTCAGAACTTCACGAATGTATCTTTGTGACCCATGAAACTTTTTATTCTCGTTCCCTAGTTCTCCCCATAATTGCTCAGTTGTGACTATTTTCACTGATAAAAATAGCATATTTTGGAAATTAATAAGGATACAAAGAATGCTTTTTAAAAGATCGCCTTGTTATTTTTCAAAAATTTGAAATTTCAAACATCGGGCTTGCGCAAAGACATTGAAGATCGTTTACCAGTCTAAGAGAACAGCGTTCTAAATCTTTGTTGAAAATATGCTTTTTCTAAAGGAAATTTCTTATGTCTCAGGGAACATCTGCATCCTTATAATTCCCATATATAACAGGAGTGAAAGTGAAGTATTTAAATGTGTGTAAACCAGCCTATTATGGCCATTTTCAGAACCACCCCCCCCCCCCCCCCCCGCTCACCGTTCCTAGTACATATTTGTAATTACTTAAATGAGCCTCTTACCTCACCAGAAGTGAAATTCATATTCAGGTTAATGACATAGGGGCCTAAGTGTATAGTTGATCTGCAGTTGAATGAGAAGGAGCAATATACTAGAACACAACTTCAGCTTGAATCCCCAACTGTCCTTTATTTACATCACAGTCCACAAACCTGTGTTCGATGCTTTTCGTGCTACTTGACCACAAGTGGTCTTAAGAAATAAGATTTTGCATAATGTTTCTAGCTGGTTTTGTGTACAAATCATGTTATTCACTAATTCACATATTTCTCAGAGCACCTGCTATGTGCTAAGCTCTGTACTACGGTTTGTGTTCTGCAAGGGTAAACAAAAGCAGCCATGTAGATTGCGAAAGGTCTTCCTAACGTAGTAGTAGCCATACAGCATGTGTCTAGTTCAGGGCCCAAGGAGTACTGTATGCCACTTATTTCCTAAGACATGATGGAAATTTAAGTGTAGATGAGTTATGGAAGGGAAGCATTTGAGGCACTGGGTGAAACGGTGGCAAAACATGAAGCAAAGAGGGAAAGGCATTGCCTGTAGGTGAAATAACAATGTGGAAGTGAAAAGCCATGTTTGTAAAATGTACCTTTTCTGAAAATAATCATTGGAAGATGTAGAATTCTTCATAGAAACTTCAAGAAATTCCTTAGTGACATCACAGTTGAAGAGAAGAGAGAATCCCTTTCAATTAATTCTGGTCAGTGCATCTGGAAAGATGCTATAATCTTAATTAACCCTTTCTAATAACTGTTAGGTATAATCCAGCCTGTCACTGATGTTCAAACCCAAAGGAAGCTAAAGGGAATAGAAACTAAACCTTGATTTTTATCTTGTGGTCTGGCGAGAAGGAAGTATATCCCTTTATTTTATATTGTTAAAGAGATGTTGCATCCCTGTTTTTTCTCCATAATGAATAAAATTAGTGTTCTAAAGTTTTTATTCTAATACTGTGGAATTGGTTCCCCTCACCCCCATCTCTTTTGTACAACCTGAATTACAAGAAACTTCAGCAGGACCCTAGTCCTTTTTAGTGGCCTAAATTCCCAATTCTTACTTTGAGAATTTCTGGTTAAAAAAAAAAAAGCTTTTAAAAGATAAATCATTGTATTTTGTTAGTGCTTATTCTTGAATTTTCCTTTCCATTTATCATTAACTTGGATTGTTGGATTTGCAACTCAAATTCCGCATGCCAAAATATCCGTACTCACCTTTCAGTCGAAGAAGTATTTGGTGTATTGCACTGTGAAATGTCTCAACTTTGTCCAGGAAGTAGGAGGGTGGGTATCCTACATTTTCCTAATACTTGGTGACCTTAAACAGAAGATGGGTTTCTTTTATCGAGAGTGTATAAACTAAGGAATCTCTATACCTCCATGGAGCTTTCAGTCTTAACCGATAAAGGGCATCCCTAGAAAGACTTCCTCATAACAGGAAGGAGGGACTGGGCCTGGAAGGGAGAGCCAGAGATGGTCAGGCTATGGAGACGGGCTATGACCGGATGGTCCTCCTGAAGATAACTTCCAGCTCAGTGTTCCTGGTTCTTCAAACTCAAAAGAGGCCAAAGGGAAATAAAAAACCTACTGATGTCCATCCTGACTGCAAAACCCTGAGAATGCCTAGGGAAGAAGAAAGGTAAACCAAGATTGGATTTAAAATAGGTTTAAACTTTCAATTATTCTTATTCTTTTATGAAATTTTTTTTTCAGGTTTTGGGTTCACATAATGTTAAATTGCCATGATTAGAACATGGAATTTGATTTGAGACATTTTATGGGCTAAGTGATGGTTTTCTGTTGAATTATGTAGCAGCAACTTTTGCTGCTGATCAGGATTTAGGGTTGTGCACCTGTGTCTATTAAATAATGCCGTGTTGGTCATAAACACTATTAAGCCAACTTGAGTCAACACTTAATTTTATTTAATCATGGATCATCTTCTTAAGTATTTAAAATTCAGATTAATAAGAAAGCAATGCATTAAATGTTACCAAAATATTTGAAGATACTTCAGAACTATTATTTTACACACAGCCTATTTCCTTTCTATGGAAAGTGTGGTACAAAAGGTTTTACTTTTTTACTTTCTTTCCAAAAACCAATGTCTGATGTTTTCAGATACCTAGAGCTTGAAAAAATGACAGAGTTGGATTTTGGCCGTAAGTCAGCAATTCTCATTTTAGGTTTTCAGGTAATAGCAATTTGAAGACATGGGTTGTGACCCCAACTGACCCTAGATGTAATCACTTAACACAAACTTTAAATTAATGAAACTCTTGCAGAGTCTCATTTTTGGTTTCCCCTTTGTTGCATAAGGAGATAGACTCTGGGCTGGGAAGGACCTGATAATTTGTTCTTTGATAATAAACTACTGTTTGAAGGGGAAGCTCTTATTAAATTCACAAAATTCATAGAATCCATGGAAGATCTCAAGTACATGACTAATGAAACTCTAGAAATTAAAAACCTTTCTCTTAGCCATAAGTGCTATGACCTATTTTTTTAAAACCCACTTAATCCTGTGACTCATTGCATCACACCTTAAAACCTTCACCAGCACCAAGAGAAATCAGAATGGAAGAAATGACCTTTTACTGGTCTTGTTCACTTTAAAATCTTTGTGCATACAGGCCTTAGCACTTTGACAGATAAAACTGCCTTTTAGCTCCCTCTCACTATTGTCTTTATTCCTCTCACTTTTAGACCGCTCCTTGTATTGGTTGTATAAAACTACCTTCCTCAGAATTGAATGTATAATGTTTCTGCACACGGGCAAATTGTATTTTCTCTTAATGACTCATTTAAGTTGAATAAAGGCATACAGTTTTACTCTAATAGACCGTGCCTTCTCTTTTCCAAAGAAACCAGATACCATGTTGAATGACCTACCTGTTTGTTGCTCCTTTTCTTGCATCCAGTTGCACAATTATCCCTGGGTCCTGAGTAAATTTGGGTACTACAGAAAGTGCCAGTCTCTAGACAACACTCAGAGGGGGTTAAAGAACTGAACAAGAGCCAAAAAGAATGTGTTGTGCATTTCAGGAATAACAAGAAACCTATACTACAAAGCCACAGTAATTAAAGAGGTGTGGTAATGGCATGAAGACAGACATACAGACCAATGAAGTAGAATAGAGAGTCCAGAAGTAAACCGTCACATATATGATCAAGGTTGATTCTTGATAAGGGCGCCGAGACCAGTCAATGAGAAAAGGGCAGTCTTTTCAATAAATGTTGGCAACACTTGATATCCACGTGCAAGAGAATGAAATTGGGCTCTTACTCTATACCATATGCAAAAATTAACTCAAAATTGATCTAAGACCTAAACATTGAAAGCTAAAAATATAAAGCCCTTAGAAGAAAATTAGGAAAGCTTTGTAATTTGATTCGACAGTGATTTCTGGGGTTTGCCAAAAGCACAGGCAACAAAATAAATTGGATTTCACTAAAAACTAAAAGCTTGTTAAAAAAGAAAAAACCACTTAAAACTAAAAACTTCTACATCAGAGGACATTATTCATAGTGAGAAGGCAGCCCACAGAATGGGAGGAAATACTTACAAATCATATATCTACAAGAAATCAATATTCAGAATATATAAGGAACTCCTACAGCTCAACAACAAAAGAACAACCAATTAAAAAATGAGTAAAGGACTGGAATAGACATTTCTATAGAGAAGATATACACAGATGGCCAATAAGCATGTGAAAAGATGCTTGAGATCACTAACCACCCGGAAAATGCAAACCAAACCACAATGAGACAACTTCATACCCATTAGGATAGCTATTAAAATGAAACAAGGGAGGCTGGCTGGCTCAGTAAAGCATGTGACTCAGTCTCAGGGTCATGAGTTCAAGCCCCACGTTGGGAGTAGAGTTTACCTTATTAAAACAAATTATTATATGTATACATACACAAGAAAATAACAGTGTGGCAAGGATGTAGAGAAATTAGAACCCGTGTGCATTGCTGGTGGAAACGTGAAATGGCTCTACTGCTGTGGAAAACAGTATGGCAATTTCTCAAAACAGAAGTACCGTATGATCCAGCAATTTCACTTCTGCCTGTATACCCCAAAGAAATGAAAACAGGGACTTGAACAGATTTGTTCCTCAATGTTCATAGGAACATTATTTATAATAGCTTAAAGGTGAAATAACCCAAAAGTCTATCAACGAATGGATAAACAAAATGCGACACACTTGGAATATTATTCAGCCTGAAAAAGGAATGAAATTCTGACACACACTACAACGTGGGTGAACCTTGAGGGCATTGTGGTTAGTGACATAGCCAGGCACAAAAGGTTAAATACCGTATGATTCCACTTCTGGAGTGTACCTAGAGTGTTCAGATTCACGGAGAAGATAGAATGGTGGTTGACAGTGACTTGGGAGTAGAGAAGATCGAGAACTTGTGTTTAAAGATCTGGAGATGGATGGTTGTGTGGTTGCAACAATCTGTACTTAATGCTACAGCACTGCACACTTAAAAATGTTCAAAATGACAAATGTGTATGTTTTACCACAAATTTTTTTTTTTTTTTGACAGAGATAGAGACAGCCAGCGAGAGAGGGAACACAAGCAGGGGGAGTGGGAGAGGAAGAAAGCAGGCTCATAGCAGAGGAGCCTGATGTGGGGCTCGATCCCATAACGCCGGGATCACGCCCTGAGCTGAAGGCAGACGCTTAACCGCTGTGCCATCCAGGCGCCCCAACCACAAATTTTTAAAAAAATACTTATTTCAGAGAGAGCGTGTGTGCCCACGTGCACGAGCAGAGAGAGGGGCAGAGGGAGAGGGAGAGAGAATCCTTGAGCAGGCTCCCCACTGAGCATGGAGCCTGACACGGGCTCCATCCCAGGCCCCTGAGATCATGACCTGAGCCAGAATCAAGAGCTGGTTGCTTAAGTGACTGAGCCACCCAGGTGCCCTATTTTACCATGAATTTTTAAAAAATGATTTTATTGATTTGAAAGAGCACAAGTGGGGGTGGGGGAGCTGAGGGAGAGGGAGAAGCAGACTCCCTGATGAGCCGGGGCCCTGACTGCCGGCCTGATCTCAGGACCCCAAGATCATGACCTGAGCCAAAGGCAGACAATTGACTAAGCCACCCAGGTGCCCCTTACCACAAATTTTTAAAAAGGGGACTCAAAGTGAATTTAAAAAAAGAAAGACTTGTATGACATTTTCTTTTCTGAGCAACCTGAGAAGGTTAATTTAAAAGTTTTTTTTTGGGGGGGTAGGTGCCAAGGTGGCTTAGTGGGTTAAGCCACTAACCCTTGATTTTGGCTCAGGTCATGATATCAGGTTCACAGAATCAAGTCCTGCCTTGGGATCCTCGCTCAGCACAGAGTCTGCTTGAGAATCTCTTTCCCTCTCCTCTGTCCCTACCACGCACCCCTTCTCCCTGCTCGCATTTGCACTCTCTCCCTAAAATAAAGAAAAATGTTTAAAAAGTAGTTTTTGGGGTGCCTGGCTGGCTCAGTCAGTAGAGCATGCAACTCTTGTCCTTGGGGTTGTGAGTTCAAGCCCCATTTTGGGTGTAGAGCCCACTTACAAAAATTAAACCAACAAACAAATAAATAAAAAGTTTTGTTTAAAGAAATGCAGAACCTAACGTCCACCAGTGGAATTAAGAAAAACCCTGTAGCTCTAGAAACACTGGTAATGATGCTAGTCATGTGTCTTCAAGGAAATCAAAGCTCTTAGAATCCTTGCTGTGTAGTGACTCAGCAAAATGTCCTTGACCTAAGAAATTACAGCTGAAAATGGAACCAAATTCAACATTTTAGTATAGCCAGGAACCCGGACTGTAGCATCAAAGCTGAAGATGACCAGAATGTTATACGAACTGATGGCAACAAGGAGTGAGTACCTTTTAAAAATACGCAAACCATTAACCATCCTTCTCCCTCATATTAAGCAATTCTAGTGAACGCTAGAGTTCTTGGAGTGGACATCTTTGCTGATCTGAGAGGTAAAAAGTTACTTCGTTTTAAAGTTTGCCTTTAAAAAATTTTTAGTCCAACATCTCTTTATATGAGCTATTTATTTCTTTGTGAACTGTCTGCTCAGGACTTTTGTCAGGCTTTCTACTGGCATGTTCCTTTTTTTTTTTTTTTAGTGTTCTTCCTACAGTAAAGATAGTAATCTTTTGCAATGTGTGTTGCATGTATTTTTCCTGGTTTTTCCATGTCCCCCATTCTTGTTTATAGTCTGTTTTGCCATACAGAGACTCTTAAATTGTAATTCAATTGTTTTCCTTTAAGATTTTTGTTTTCATGATCTACTTAAGAAGCCCTTGTACATTGATTATAAAAAACATTTAACAACCCCCCTTTTTTTAGCTCTTACTTTAATTAAAATTTTTAAAATTACATATATACGTAAATAATCCCTACCCCCAACATGGGGCTTGAACTCATGTCCCCAGGATTAAGAGTTGCATGCTCTACTGACTGAGCCACCCAGGCATTGATTTCTACTCTATGTTTTGTTTCGTTTACTTATTTTAGATTTAATATGTCATTCTTTGTCTAATATCTTAATATGGAGGCTGTTGTCAATAATTTGAGAACTTTATTATTTTCTAATGTAAATGTTCAGTCCTATGAATTTCCCCCTAAGTACTGCTTTAGTGGCATCCCGACAATTCTGATATGTTGTTTCATTTCTCTTCAGTTCAAATTATTTTCTAATTTTGATTTTGATTTCTTCTTCAACGCATGTGTAATTGAGAGATGTGCTATCTGGTTTTCAAATATTTGAAGACTTTTCAGATATCTTTCTCTTGTAAATTTCTATTTTAATTCCATTGTAGTCAAAGAACATACTTTGTGTGACTTGAATCATTCTAACTGTACTAAGGCTTGTTTTTTTGTTTTTTTTTTAAAGATTGATTTATTTATTTCAGAGAGAGACTGGGAGTGGTGGAGGGCAGTAGGGGCAGAAGGAGAGGGAGAGGGGAAGCAGACTCAACGCTGAGCGTGGAGCCCAAATGTGGGGCTCGATCTCCCCATCTGGAGATCATGACCTGAGCCAAAATCAAGAGTCGAATGCTTAACTGACTGAGCCATCCAGGCCTCCTTCCCTTGCCTTTTAAAAAAGATTTTATTTATTTATTTATTTAGGGGGAGGGAGAGAGAGAGAGAGAGAGCACACGAGCAGGGGGAGGGGCAGAAGCAGAGGGAGAAAGAGAATCCCAAACAGATTCCTCATGGAGCACAGAGCCCAATGCGGTCCTTAATCCTAACCACCTGAGATCATGACCTGAGCCAAAGTCAAGAGATGCTTAATCGACTGAACCACCAAGGTGCCCCCTGAGGCTCATTTTATAGCCCATAAATATAGCCCTCTGTGCTTTAGAAAAGAAAGATGTGTATTCTGCTGCTGTTGAGGTAGTGTCCTGTGAACGTCAATTAGGGCAAAGTAGTTGATAAAGCTGTTTGTGTCTTCCATATTTTTACTGACTTTTCTGTATACTTGCTCTATCAATTATTGAGAGAGGAATATTGAAATCTTTATAATGGTAGATTTCTTTCTCTCTTTTCAGTTCTATTAGTTTTTGTTGCATATATTTTTAAATAGACTTTTAAGAGCACTTTTAGGTTCACAGCAAAAATGAAGAGAAAGGACAGAGTTAATACATACCCTTTGCCCCCACACATCCCCCGTTATTAACATCCTATACCAGAGTGGTATATTTTTTTAGATCAGTGAATCTACATTGACACATTAATATCACCTCAAGTCCAGAGTTTACATTAGTGTTGTAACTTCTGTGGGTTTTGACAAACGTATAAGGACACGTATCTACCATCATAGTATCAGACAGAATGGCTTCGGTGCTGTAAAAATCCTCTGTGCTCCACGTATTCATTCCTCTCTCCCCTCAACCACTGATCTTTTTACCGTCCCCTTTCCCAGAATGTTTTGCCTTTCCCAGAATGTCCTGTAGTTGGAGTCACACAGTATGTAAGCTTTCAGATTGTCTTCTTTCAGTTATGTGCATTTAAGTTTCCTCATGTATTTTCACGGCTTCATAGC
Organism: Ailuropoda melanoleuca; assembly: GCF_002007445.2. Classification (NCBI taxonomy): domain Eukaryota; kingdom Metazoa; phylum Chordata; class Mammalia; order Carnivora; family Ursidae; genus Ailuropoda; species Ailuropoda melanoleuca. Next base: position 124,598,597 of record NC_048221.1, read on the forward strand.
TCTGAATAATACTCCATGGTCTGGCTATATCACAGTTTATTTTGTCCATTCACCTACTGAAGGACATCTTGGCTGCTCCCAAGTTTTGGCAAGTATGAATAAAGCTGCTATAAACATCAGTGAGCAGGTTTTTGTGTGGACATAGGTTTTCAACTCATTTGGGAAACAGCAAGAGCCGTGACTGCTGGATTGTATGGTAACAGTATGTTTAGTTTTGTAGAAACTGTCAAACTATTTTCGAAAGTGGCTGTACCATTTTGCATTACCATCAGCAATGAATGAGAGTTCCTGCATCCTTGCCAGCACTCAGTGTTGTTAGAGTTTTTGGATTTTAGCCATTCTAATAAGTGTGTAGCAGTGTCTCGTTGTTGTTGGTTTTTTTTTTTTTTTTAAGATTTTACTTATTTATTTGAGATAGGAAGAGAGAGCAAGCACGAGCTGGGGGAGGGGCAGAGGGTGAGGGAGAAGCAGGGTCCCCTCTGAGCAGGGAACCTGATTCGGGGTTGAATCGCAGGAACCCAGGATCATGATCTGAGCCGAAGGCGAATGCTTAACCGACTGAGGCAACCAGTTGTCCCAGGTGTCCCCATTTTCTAATCGTTAAGAGTTCTTTGTATATTTTAGATAACAAACTTTTATCAAATATGTCTTTTGCAGATATTTTCTCCCAGTGTGTGGCTTGTCTCATCATTCTTTTGACAGTGTCTTTTGAAGTTTTCAGTTTTAAAGAAGTCTAGCTAACCAATTATTTCTTTCATGGATTGTGTCTTTGCTGTTGTATTTAAATAGTCATTTTCATACCCAAAGTCACCTAGATTTTCTCCTATGTTGTCAGTTTTATATTTGTGTTTTACATTTAAGCTTTTATTTCATTTTAAATCTTGATTCCTGAGAACCTGTCATTTTAGTATGTGTGACAAAATGGGGAGTTGACACATAAAACACTCCTGCATACTGAAGTATAGTGGCTATTTTGAGAAAATGCACTGGTGTAGTTCTTTGGATGATGAGCCGATCTAGCTGCTTTTTTCGTGTTTAAGAAATAGGTGAAGGGGTGCCTGGGTGGTTCAGTCCATTGAGTGTCCCATGGTTGATTTTAGCTCAGGGCATGATCTCAGGGGTAAGAGATTGAGCTCTGTGTTGGGCTCCATGCTCAGCAGGGAGTCTGCTTGAGATGCTGTCCTTCTCCCTCTGCCCCTCGGCCTGCTCTTTCTCTCTCTCTCTCTCTCAAATAAATAATAAAATATTAAAAAAAAAAAAAAGAGGGGCGCCTGGGTGGCTCAGTTGGTTAAGCATCTGCCTTTGGTTCAGGTCATGATCCCAGGGTTCTGGAATAGAGCCCCACATCGGTCTCCCCTGCTCAGCGGGGAGTCTGCTTCTCCCTCTCCTCCCTGATCATGCTCTCTCTCACTATCTGTATCTCTCTCTCAATTAAATAAATACAATCTTAAAAAAAGAAAAAGAAATGGGTGAAGGTGGTCAAAGGAAAAAAAATGAAAGAAAGGGGGGTGCCTGGGTGGCACAGAGGTTAAGCCTCTGCCTTCGGCTCAGGGCGTGATCCCGGCGTTGTGGGATCGAGCCCCACATCAGGCTCCTCTGCTATGAGCCTGCTTCTTCCTCTCCCACTCCCCCTGCTTGTGTTCCCTCTCTTGCTGGCTGTCTCTATCTCTGTCAAATAAATAAATAAA
>NC_048221.1:124600590-124616286 GCF_002007445.2 Ailuropoda melanoleuca
TCAAATAAATAAATAAAATCTTTAAAAAAAAAAAAGATTTTATCTAATTATTTGATAGACAGAGCAAGCATGAGAGAGGGTAGGAGCAGAGGGAGAAGGAGAAGCAGACTCCGCTGAGCAGGGAGCCTGATGTGGGGCTCGATCCCAGGACCCTGGGATCATGACCTGAGCCGAAGGCAGACGCTAAACCCACTGAGCCACCCAGGCACCCCCCAACTTTAGCATTTCTGAGAAATGTCTCTTTATTTCTCAAAAAAACCCTGGCTCTCAAGACTAGTGTCTCATGGTAAACTTTTAAAAAGTCTCATAGAAGGCACAAAGCTCACAACTTCTTTGTTTTAGCCCATGTTCATCCTTCTCTTCCCTCAGGCAGTAAACTCCAGTCTAAGGGAAAGGTTGGCAGCGTGGGTGGGGGGGCGGGAGAGGATGAGCTACAAGGAAGGGAAAGTACATTATTTCCCAATAATTATGGATCGCAGGTGCTAATTAGGTTGAAGAGAAAGTCCAAAACACTGAGATGCAGGGCATCGAGCGGCAAGTCCTCGTGGAGATGGGAACAGGAGGTTTATAACAGGGTGAGTTGGAGGGAAAAAACCCATACATTTCAAACATCTTTCTCAGTTCTTTCTCATATATGTAAATGTATGTTGAATCAAGTAGAACTCTTCATTTGCAATTTTAAAATTCTTTTCTTTTACTTTCCAGAATTGGGGAAATAAGTTAAAGGAAAAGCAAGGGAAAGGAAGTTTTTTTTTTTTTGGAAGCACTGTCAGAAAGAGGGAAGAGTTCATTAAACTCTCTAATTTCAAATCTGATGCCAAATTAAAATTATTAAGTTCAAAAATGTGCAGCTGATGGGATAAACAAGGCATATCAATGTTCTGTACTGCTTTAAGTGTACTTGGGAATGAAAAAAATGCTCACCTCTCCTCAATTTATTTGCAGAATGTATATTTAGACAAATATACAGTTATCGCTTCCATTTGTTGAGTCAATAAGTCTCTAATTTGATATTTAATTGCAAATAGTAACATTAGCCATAAAATATTTATTGAGCACTAACCATGAGCCTGAGGACCGGGACACTGTGGTCCCAGAGAGGAGGAAGGTCGAGAAGACGATGACACACTTCACAAGCGGGCCAGAGCCTCACACATCAACGTTCAGCGGCCACCGGCCTGTGGTGAAGGGGGAAATCTGGGCACTTCTATGATTTATTGGAACATGCTTACATTGGTATCACACATCTACAGTTTATAAAGTGCTTTACAAAATGTATCACATTTCACCCTCATCACTCTCCTGTTAGGTAGAGATTATCATGCTTATTTAACATACAAACATTGGAGGCTTCAAGGGGATAGAGGGTCCCCAGTTGCACAACTAGTCAGTGGCAGAGTTGGGAGTGGAAGCCCATTTCCTGAATGCTGGGCCCAGGCGCGTGTCTGCCTCAGAGCCTGTCCTGCTGTGGCAATGGCCGGCCTGCTGGATCTTAGTCCTTTTCTGGCATCACCATCTACAAGGGAAGAATCCCAGGCTCCTCCAGGGGAAAGAAGGTCTGCAATTAGACTAAATATAGTCTGTGAGAGGCTGCATCTCATTTGGGCTAATTATCCTGTCACCCATCAGAAGAACAAAGAGTGAAGAATTTTCAGGCCTCATCATTTCCATTCCTCTCGCTAGCTTGGCTTCCATGGGATCAGCCTGGAGACAAATGTTAACAGAACAGATGTGCCAGGGGACTGAGGAAGGTCTGGGCTTCCCTCGCCAGCACAATGAGCGCATTTAGAACTGGAAGGAGGCCGGCCTGGGGAGCGATGCCTCCGTCCCGGAGACTTCTGGATGAGAGATCGTGGACAGTGCGGCCTGCCAGGCAGTTGCAGGATATATCGACAACCATTTCACAAGCCCTTCTTGTTCTTGCCTCCAGCAAACACTGAGCACAGGTGCGAGCCACGTGGGGAGTTTATGAAACATCTCGCAGTAAGGAAAGCAGAAGAAACCCTCCCTGAATCCCTAAGTGTTGAATTCAAAACCAAAGTTAGAAAAATTCAAGAGGAGAAAGATACTTTGGTCAAGACATGTGCTTGTACCAGTAAGTTTGGGGGTTGAATTTCATTACTGAAGGCTATTATGTCAGGGGCAAGTTTAAGCAAGGAAATACTGTCTCAGGAAGCTTTTACTAAGTTCTTGTTTATATTAAGGAAGTGCCATAGAACACCTGGCATCAGCCAGAGACAAAATTTTTTTTTTAAAGATTTTATTTATTAGAGCACGAGTGAGCCCACGAGCAGGGGGAGGGGCAGAGGAAGAGGGAGAAGCAGGCTCCCCACTGAGCAGGGAGCGCAACACAGGGTTCAATCCCAGACCCCGGGATCATGACCTGAACCAAAGGTTCACCAACTGAGCCACCCAGGCGCCCCAATAACAAAATTTTTAAAAATGAAGAATGATGCTTAATAGAACACAAAATTCTGTTAGTCACAAGAATTACAAATAATCCTCATCAATTTGTTACTGGCTGTCATGGATGATTTTATGTTAGAGGCATAACATCTGCAGGTGGGCTCAGACTTTTTTTTTTTTTTTAATTTTGAGATAGAGAGTGAGAGCGAGAGCACGAGCGACGTGGGGCTTGATCCCAGGACCCTGCGATCACGACCCAAGCCGAGGCAGATCCTCAACCCACTGAGCCACTCAGGCGCCCCAGATAAATTGTTTTATCGAAGAATCTGTAAGCACATCTGTGACAGGTTGCAAGTGAAGTGCTGCATTGGAAAAGACGGATGGCACGTTTCAGATCACGTATTTGCATATTTTAAAATCAAATCTCATTTCTTAGAAAAGGTACGTAGCTTGTTCAGCCTATGGAATGTGAAATACAGAGTTCGAAGGGCTCACACCCTAGTTTGAATCATAATCTAACCCAGATGAGTGGGGACATGACTCACACATCCTGTGTCTGGTACTCACTTGTGGCTATTCCGGCTTTGTCAATAAAGTACCGATAATCCATGATGATGAGGTGAATGAAAATGGTAAGCAGCCTTGCATTTCAGGTGCACATCTAGCTTCCCTTCGGATCTGCATGCTGTTTCAACACAGGATTGTGCTGCAGAACCCCATTATGAGACAGGAGCTCCCACCTCTACCCAGAAGCTCTCCTGGGAAGAGAGGGAAGGAAGCTAGAGCCCAACACAACGCTTCTGGAAAGCACTACAGGAGGCAAAGGAGTAAGCTGAGGTGAGGATCTAGGGCTCCTGATGCTGAGAAGGTTAAGACTGGCCATTTCCATTCTTTTCAGGCTTGGTAGCTCCCACCCCCAGTCCTTTGGTTCTCTCCTCTCTCTCTCTCACTGTCCTGAGCTCTTCCTCTCTCTCTCTCCTTCCTCCCTCTCTCTCCTTCTGGTTTCATGTATTTTGCCTCACTAGTCCTCATTCTCTGCTTCGTCCAAAATCTGTATTGCTTTGCTGCACAGATGTGAGAAAACCATCAGATCAAAAGCCAGCCACTCTGAAAGTCTGGGCTGCCCTAAAGACCAAATTGGATTAATTACGCCCAGACAACCTTTTAAAACACTTTAAAAAGAAAGAAAACCCAATGAACTGAAAACTTGGGTTCAGTGGCCTTGAGATAATTTGGATCATTTGCATATCTTGGTAGGGTTCTCAAAGGGTAAAAAAGATAAGGCCTTTTCTAGGAACTTCTTTTTTTTTTTTAAAGTGTAGGCTCCATGCCCAGCGTGGAGCCCAGTGTGGGGCTTGAACTCATGACCCTGAGATCGAGACCTGGGCTGAGATCAAGAGTCAGACGCTTAACCAATTGAGCCCCCAGGTGCCCCAGTTTTGTGTTTGAAAACTTTTCTGTAAGAGAAACAGTCAAATATAGCACTCATGGAATGCAGTTACAGTGCTGAGTACTCTGAAGGCAGACTCCCAGGTCCATTCTCCCTGTCCCCGAGAGGCATACGTTTCTGGTTTGTGAAACTATAAGGGCCACCTCTAACATGGGCAAGTGTCATAGAGCCTGGAACAGAAGGGCTGGTTTTTCTATGGCTTTTAAGGGTGGAATGTGTTTCTCTCCCTTTGTGGCCCAAAATAACCGATTGTGGAATAAGCAGGTCCCCTCTAGACCATGGTTTCTCAGCCTCGGCATATTGAAATTTGGGGCCAGGGGAGTCTGTGCTGGGGGGTTGTCCTGTGTATTGTAGGATGTGTAGTAACATCCCAGACCCCCACCCCATTACATGCCAGGAGCACGCCCCCCTCCCCCAGTTTATGACAACAACATCAAAAAATGTCTTCAGGGCATCAAAACTGACCCCTGTTGAGAACCACTTCTTTAGAGAAGAGGATGGAATATTCTGTTCCAAAACATATGCATAAGAGGGGTGCCTGGGTGGCTCAGTCGGTTAAGCGACTGCCTTCGGCTTAGGTCATGATCTCAGGGTCCTGAGATCGAGCCCTGCATCGGGCTCTCTGCTCAGTGGTGAGTCTGCTTCTCCCTCTCCCTCTGTGATCGCTTTCACTCTGTCTCAAATAAATAAAATCTTTAAAAATATATATGTACACATGTAAGATACTAAGTTTTTAAAAGTATTGGGAAAAGAGGATGTTTTAGAGGAAATACGGTGATGATACCTTCACAGATTGCAAGGCATGGCTCCAAGCTGTTATTTCTGCTAAATTATAAGCTTTCAAGGGAGGGAGCAATATGCATCTTTCTTATTTATTGCCATAGTCCTAGGATCCAGTATAGTGCTGGGAATATACTAAGTGTTTAATAACAGTCGTGGGATGAAGACACAATTTATTGAGCAAATACTACATGCCAAGCACTGTGCCATGTTCATATACTAACCCTAATCGTCACAATGACACTAATAGGATAGGCGTAAAAAAAAAAAAAGTAAAACTCTTAAATAAAACAAATCAGATATTGCATAATTGTTATCTGCCTCCCAGTTCCTGTCCTTCCCCCAGGCTCTGCTCTCAAATGGATGAGCTAAAGTTCTTACCGACCAGAGTGGGGAGGGCTGCAACTCCCTCTGGGGAAGCAGGGGTTGGGGGGGGCGGTGGGCGGAGTGTGAGTCCCTGTGTCCTCGGTGTTCCTCCAGCCAAATTTCCCTGGGTCCAAAAGACACTATGGGTGCCACGTGACGAGGAGATTCCTGGATTTATTGCTCCTGTCCTGGGAACTTTAGCCAGGCACAGGACCCATTCTTGTCCCCATCAATATTTAAACCAGAGTAAACAGTATTCAGGTGGCACCAAACCACAGTTGAGACTGGAAAGGGCTTAGCTCACATCACCTGAACCCTGGGAATCCAAGTCATTTCATTAACTTCTCAAAATGGTGCCCTTGTGTTTTACAAGATTGACCTCTTTTCGGCCTACCCCTCACCTTATGCTGGGGTTTTACTGTATCATTTCTATGGCACGAATGGAGAAACGGAGGCCCTAAGAGATCGCAGGACTCGTTCACATCACAAAGCGGCTTTGTGGTCACCCAAGAGCCGCGAACCATGCAAGGCTGGGCTGACTCCTTACTCTGCCAGACGGTACGGAGCGGGACACACGAAGGCTCCCAGCGCTGAGCAGGTGACTGCCATTGCTGCGGTCCACGTGTTACAATTCCCTGGACGGTGCGGTGTGGTGGGTCACAGTCTCTATTGTGCTGGGGAGGGGCTGATGAACAAGCCCTGGCTTAGGGCCAATAGCCTCTGAGCTACGCCACGCCGGGGTGCAGCAGACGTGCTGGGATGAGCCGCGGGCGGGACCAGACTGGCCCGGTACGAGCAGGCAGAGGCAAACATGCAGCATCCACCCCGATGGGGAGCTTGCTCAGCACTTCTGCCGAGGACCGGACCGCGGGGGGGCTGGCGGCGTCCTAGATCGCTGCGAACAGGAAACCTGGGATCAGAGAAGCCAGGAGTCCTGCCGCTGCCATGCTGGGAGCGTGGCTGTTGAATCACATGCGTCTACGACTGTTTGCGGGAAGAAAGCTAGCCAGTGCTGGAGGCCGCTCATGTTCTTTACACGTACCCTTTCTTCCTCCCCCCCCACCCCAGCTCTCTCATTCTTTAAAAAGTGTTAGGCTCTAGGCGGTTGTTGGTATGCATCAGTGAGTGGCGCACACAGGACGGACCGGGGATCCCGCTGGGCAGAGAAGTCAAGCACACAACCGTTTCTAGCACAGATGGCGGAAGCCAACACGCTTTAATTTCGGGAGGAGCCACGGGACACATGACCCCATCTTCCTGATCTGGGAATCCCACCGCAGCGAGGCAGCCAGCTCTGCTTTGGGAGCTGGAAACGGAAAAGGAAGCAGACCCAGAACACAATCCACGTGAGCAGGTGGTCCCAGAGGTGAGGCGAGGGGGGCGGGGCTCCCAGGACAGGAGAGCAGGCCTGCTCGGTGTGAAGAGCGCAGGGTGGTGGAGGGGGCGATGGCACTGGAAGGAGCTCGCTGCCTCTCCCCCGCCCCCTGGGGCAGGGTCGCTGCGTAACAGATGCACCGGCCTGACAGAACATCACTCTGTGTCCTCCCGGCCCTCACCTCACCTCTTTCTTCTGCAGGGAGGATGAGGTGTGAGCAATTGTACTTAGGACATCCCTTTCCTTCATAGTGTGAGCCCATGTTTTCCTATTATTTCATTAATGAAATTCTGTCCACGCAGGGACCTCAAATGCTAGGTCTTCCATTGTCATTTATTTTTTGATGCGTGGAAAGTTAGTAGTATATATTTTTAAAACATGTATCCAGACATTTATTGGTATTGACTAGGTTCTAAATTTTGTTGCACATCCTAGGGACATAAGACAAGGAAGACTCCTGCTCTCTCATGGCGTTGGTAATGTGTTAGGGAAGCAGGGTGCGAAAGAAACGTGTATAAACAGATAACGTAATTCCTGATAGTGATCATCGTATCTCTGAAGTTAACACCGTGCATTACAGTTTCCCGAATCACTACATTTATTGTTCTGTAGAATATTCCATTGCTCACTGTATGTGGTATTTCCCTGCTCCTCGGGGTCCTGGAGAAAGCACAACCCTAAAAGCAGGTATGCTTCTTTTCGGCAGAGCCACTTAGCTCTGAAGCTGTTATGGTCCCAGCGGGCTGCTTTGGGTCATCCCGTTTCTTCCCAGCAATGTTATATTACATCCGCCATCGCTGAGTCAGCTGTGTCATCGATTTACTGCAATGGGTAAGGAGGCAAGAGGTATCAGGGAAGAGCTTTGTCGGTAGGCAGGATTTTGTAATGGCGAAGAGTTTCACCTTCTTCGGCAGGTTGTAACAGGCTGAGGAAGGGGCCCCTGAGACGTCCACACCCTAACTCATGGACGTGGTGTTCCTTTCTTCGACAGACAAAAGGGCAACCGTTTGCAGGTGTGATGAAGCTCAGGGTCCTCAGCTGGGAAAACGCTCCTGGATTGTCTGGGTGGGCCCAGCATAACCCCAAGAGTCCTTATAAAAGGGAGGCAGGGGATCTGAGTGGGCAGAAGGCTATGGGATGATGCAAGCAGAGCAGAAAAGGCGATGTGATGTGGGCCAAGGACTGAGGAGATCCTCGAAGACCTGGCGAGGCAATGAATTCTCTCCCAGAGCCTCCAGAAGGAAACAGCCTTGCAGACCTTGAGCTTAGTCCTGTAAAACTCATTTCAGACATCTAACCCCTTGAACTATTAAAAAAATCATTTTGTGTTGTTTTAAGCCACTAAGTGTTTATAATTTGTTACGGCAACAACAGGAAATCAGTGCATGCGTGACTTTCATCCAGACTCCACAACAGGAAAATGTATGAATCCTTCTCCCTCGGGTTCCATCTCTTCCATCTGGTTGCAGAGCAGGACTCAGTTTGGGAAGCCAGAAGGAATGATAGAGTTGTTTAGGGAAGGAAGGTCACGCAAGAGCAGGCATCTGCTCCCCTTCTTCTCTAGCTGCTAACATTACACCCCCGGCCTCCTGCCTTCTTTTGTAGTCTCTCCTCAGGAGACATAAAAGGGAGCCCTCCATGCCTCTCTCTGTGCTCCCAGCTGAGAGGGGCTGCATTGATCTGGGAAGACCAGACTGATTGAGAAATTGCAATCCTGATATTGATTCCCTAGCTGCCAATTGAGGAATCAGTAAGGAAGAAATGAGCAAAGAAATACACAAGGAATTCAATGAGTCACCAAGCATTTATTGAGCTCCTCCAATTTGCCAAGAACTGCACTGATACTAGAAAGCCAAAGATAGTGAAGCATAGTCCCCGAACTTGAGGAAAGGCAGACATGTACACAATGAATTATAAAACGATGCATCGAATTCCGTAACAGAAGGATCAAATGTGCCATAGGAACACAAGGCACAGGCAATAATTCTGACCAGCTCCATTCAGGAAATACCATCTGATCTGGGCTTTGAAGGATGCACAGGAATTTCACAGAGAAGAAGAAATCCGTGTCCCAGGCAGAGGAGAAGAGACATGAAAATGCATGGTTTAGCAGCCTTCAGTCCCGCATCACCCATTACCGTACAGACCCGTCATGAGGCTCCATTAACAAGATGATGCTAAGTTTCATGGAGAAAGAGTGTGGGTGGGAGTCATGCGCAAAAGACCATGGAGACCAGAAACTGGCAATGGGGGGGGGCAGCTTCCTTCCAAATGCAGAATTACTGGCCTCCTATTAGCTGCTACCCAGCCTTCTCTTAGTTCTTTGGCTATTCCAAATCCACGTCATGTCTTAGTCGCTATTCATATACAACCCACAGGTGGTGGAACATTTGTCCCTTTACACCTATGTGGAGACCACTACGTAATTGTTCGGAAATGCATTTTAAAAACTGTGAGCACAAGACATTATAGGAAAAAAAGGGGTCAACCCTCTCTAGTCCCTTCCCTCTTTGGGAGCTTTATACTATCACTCAGTGAACTTTGCTTTACTATATAACTCAATAAACTTTGCTTTGCCGCCCACCACTCTGGTCTACCTCTTCATTCTCTGAAGAAGAGGGGAGACCAAGGAAAAGAAATCCTGTAACAATTCCTCCATAACTATTAACCATAGCAACGAGTCAACCCTAAGGCAAAACTTCCAGATCAGCCCCAGGCAAGACAATGCAGCTGGCTATTTTGGCATTTCTTTCCCTCACCCCATCCTGTCCTCCCCTTTCTACTTTTTCTCCACCCTCAGTTAACCATTCTTAAGGCCAGCCCGCAGGCCCCCGCTCACCCCCCTGCTGTGTCCCTGACGAGGGTGCGTGGGGCATGTTCATTGTCTTCCAGGGGCAGAAGAGACGTCCTTCACAACCAGCCCTTTTCCCTCTCTCTCCCCAAGTAGAATGTGTCTTTGCAGGGCCGGGAACTTGGCAACGGTGCCCTCCTATTTGCTTCCCAATGGAAAGGACGGAGGGCATGGCGACTCCCCTCCCTGCCTTTAAGCCTGGGGTCCAATCTCGCTCCTGCCAGCCTCTCCTCCGCCACACTCCCCACTAGGTATCAGCTCCTTTGCTTTCTCTGCCTCAGATGCCGCTACTGAATGGAGACGTGCGCAGAGAGCAGCAGCACGGGCGGCGGGGGCAGCGAAGCCGGAAGCCTCCAAAGGGGACAGGTTGGGCACGTGCGTGGGGAGGTGGCACTTCCAGGGCCGGCGGGGAACAGGGCCAACGCCGCAGCTGCCTGGCTCCCCGAGGCCCCGTGCTGTCACCGATGGAGTGGCACTGTTGGCAGGCAGCTGTTTCTGCTCCGGGGCCAGAAACGCAGGTGGCAAAAATCAAAAATGAAGGACAACCTTACCACCACCAAAGAGAGAGAGAGAGAGAGAATGCAAACCAAGAAACGGACTCTTGGCTAGAGAGAACACACTGATGGCGACCAGAGGGGAGATGGGTGGGGGGATGAAGGAGGGGACCTGTTGCGAGGCGCACCAGGTGATGTATGGAACCGTTGAATCACTGTATTGCACCCGAAACTCATATTATACTGTGTGTTAACTGGAATTTAAATAGAAACTTTAAAAAGGGGGAATTTGATAAATGTTCATCTTGCATGCACCATTTCAGCTTTTCTGGCTTTTGTCAGGAAACTTATCAAAGTGAAAAAACTCACAAAGTTAGCAAGCTCACCTATCAAAATTAGGTCCCCCTCCTCCCGCAAACACTGAGAGACAGGGTCTCTGTCTTCAGGTGTTGGCTGGAGCAAAGAGTACATGCCTTGGGCAGCCTGGAATTTTCTCTGCAGGTACTTCAAATGGGGCCTACGGTCATCCCAAAGATGTGGCCTTGAGCTGTTGGCAACTATGTTAGTGTTTGTTCAAGTCTTTCTAGGCCGGGTGCCTGGGTGGCTCACTGGGTTAAGTGTCTGCCTTCAGCTCAGGTCATGATTCCAAGGTCCTGGGAACGAGTCCTGCATCGGACTCCCTGCTCATCAGGGAGCCTGCTTCTCCTTCTCCCTCTGCTGCTCCCCTGCTCATGCTCTCTCCAATAAATAAATAAAATCTTAAAAAAAAAAATAGTCTTTTTAGGCCATGGTTGAGGCCTGGTTGGGAAAAGCCTCCGAGGAGCCTGGCTGGAGTTTGGGCAAGGAGAGAATGGTCGTTGCCACTCAGAGAGCCTGGCCTGGTCCCTGATGACTTTCCAGGACATGTCCCTGTCTTTGAGACACCTGGGTCTATTTGTTGCTCTTGGGACCCCAAAGATATCTCTCAATAAATTTTCCTAGGCTCTCAATAAAGGTTCCTTTCTTTAGCTCCCTGGCTGCAGTGTGGGCAATGTCTAACCGAGACGGACCACCTTACCTACGTCGACACAGTCCACACACTTGTCATTTTCAAAGGTTCAATGGCCGTTTCTTCTTGTTAATGCCTCTTAGCTTGTTTTACAATGACTGACGTCATTTCTAGTTTTTTCTAATGCTATTGCTAGAGCTACGGTGAACATATGTAAGAGTTACTTTTTTCTCCTCCCAAAAGCTCAACAGGGGCAGGGACTTCAGGGCTCCTCTCCAGCTGGAGTGCAGGGCGTCTCTTCTCCCACAGCCCCATCTCAGCAGGGGTTCATTTTGATGTATTTTGGTTTGTGTAATGGTACGTTGGAATTGTTTCACTGATAGTTTTAATTTGCTGGTGAGGTTCTGTAAGGATTAAGTTGGATACTATGTAGAGAGAACAGAGCCCAGAGCCCGGCATATAGGAATTACTATTGACAGTTACTGAGTAAAAAAAATTAAATATTGACCTTATATATTCGTGTTTTTTCTTTTCTTTTCTTTTTTTTAAGATTTATTTATTTCAGAGAGAGAGAGAGAGCTCCCGTGTGCACAACTGTTGGAGAGAGGCAGAGGGAGAAGCAGGCTCCCGGCTCAGCCGGGAAACCGACGTGGGGCTTGATCCCAGGACCCTGGCATTGTGACCTGTGCCGAAGACAGATGCTTAACCACTTGATCCCAGGACCCTGGCATCATGACCTGAGCCAAAGACAGATTCTTAACCGACTGAGCCACCCAGGAGCTCCGTTTGTTTCTTTTTATCTACATGGTAACATCTTCTTAGTCTGTGTGCTGCCTCTTGGCTCAGGCCGCTTCTCTTTTCTCTTCTCACCAATTAGTGATTTCATTGCATCCTGTGTCCTTACTACTATCCGCGTGCTGGCAAAGCACACTCCTATCTCTAGCCTGGACCTCTCTCCTGTTCTCCAAGCATGTCTAACTGCCCCCTCCACATCTCCACTTGGATGTGGCATCTCACAATTATGAACTGCCAAAGCTGAGCCCCTGCTCCCCACTAAAGCTGCTCTTCTCGTGGTCCTTTTCCATCTCAGCAAATGGCCACCATCCTTCCAGATGCTCAAGTGAAAGACTCTTGTCTTAGTCTTCCTTGATTGATTTTTTTCCTCTCACTCTTCACATCCCTGGCCTCCAAATCCTTTGGGCATTATTTTCAAAATAAATCCAGAATCCCGTCACCGGCCAGGACACCACCATCTCTCACCTGGCTATCTCGCCTGCAAAAACCAGTCTTCCTACTTGGACACTCGTACATCCTCAGCATTTCAGCTCTGACCTTGGCCTTCCTCCTGCTCGTGTCCCACGTCTGGCCATGGTCCTGCCTTCGTGGTGAAGGTGCAGTGGAAGAAGAGGACCCCTCTTATTTAGCGTGAGAAACCATTTGCAGAAGCTTCCCAGCAGAGTTCCCTTCACCTGCCCATCCCTAAACCAGTCACCGGCAAGAGGGACGGATCACCGGACTGACCTGGCCTGATCGGGACCACCCCTGAGCCGTGCTGGGGACAGGGTTATCTTCTCTGACAAGTAGACCCCAGAGCAACAGGGAGGCTCTGTTTGTTGCGGACGAAATGGGGAACAGATGTTGGGTGAATACCCGGACAGAGTCTGTTGCAACGTGGGAGGTCAGAGAGTCCACATACTGTTTTGAGCTGCTTCGTGTGGGTGGCCCCAGAGCCACAGGCCTTGGACATACACCAAAGGAGGGACAGGGATGTGGCAGGGAACTTGGGTGTATTTCTGCCAACAGGAGGTCCCCACCTTTCTTGGGGGGCCCTTTATTTCAGGTTAATGGAAGAGGGCTTTTAACAGTGCTCATATCCTCAGGTTGTGTAACAGACTACCACAAACTGGGGCTTAAAACAATGGAAATTTATCGTCTCTCAGTTCCAGAGCCCAGGAGGCAGAAATCAAGGCGTTGGCAGGGCCACACTCTCCCAAGGTGCTGGGGGAAAACGGGTTCCGTGCCTGTTTCTTACCTTCTGGTGCCGCCAGTGATCCTTGGCGTTTCATGGCTCGTGGCTGCATCACTCTGTCTTGACCTCTGTTGTCACATGGCCTTCTCCCTGTGTGTCCCTGCATTCTCTTTCTGTAAGGACGTAGCCATACTGAGTTAAGGACCCACCCTACTCCAACATGACCTTATCTTAACTGATTACATCTACAACTACCCTATTTCCAAGAAAGGTCACCTTTTAAGCTCTGGGGGTTAGGACTTCAACAAATTTTTGGAGGGGACATGAACAAACCCATAACACATATTCACAGTACTAATTAGAACCTGATTTTTCTTTACTTCTTCCTTTCTGATCTGAATGCCTTTTTTCATTTTCTTGCCTGACTGATGAGAACCTCCAGGTATTTATAACTGTAAGTTTCCGTCTATGTACTGACTAGCTGCACCCCATACATTTTGGTACGATGTACTAAATTTTCTTTAGAAACTATTGCATGTTGAACCTTGACTTGAATTTGCTATGTCGGTATTAGTAACTGAAATTTTGAAAATAAATATGTATAAAATATTCCTTCCTTCCTCCCTTCTTTTCTTTTCTTTTCTTTTCTTTTCTTTTCTTTTCTTTTTCCTTTCCTTTCCTTTCCTTTCCTTTCCTTTCCTTTCTTTTCTTTTCTTTTCTTTTCTTTTCTTTTCTTTTCTTTTTTTCTTTTTTCTTTCCCTCACCTTTAAAGAGTAAGGGTCATTTACTGGAGTAGTAGCCACGGATTGAGAATTACAGTGTTTAAAGAGAGAGCATAAAGACCTTCTATATTAACATCCTCTGTTTTCTAATAGTTGTTCATGCCTGGGTTATGTCTCTCCCATCGGTGCTAACGGGGCCAAACCTTGATCCCACTGCACACATCCTGTCAGTACACAAATTACAGACACTGTGCTTAGGAGGAAGCAGCCGTAACAGACTGTATAATCTTAAGACTCTATATGAAATTTGCATTTTTCATTTCAGTGCACCACTGTTTTCAGTTTTATCTGTAAGCCAGCAACTTCTTGTCTAGTTAATCACCTTCATTCAACAGAACCATTTTTAAGATCCGTGGGTGGAACTCACTCGGTGATGTAGTGTTTATATTCTTCAGCTTCCTAGGGATTGGAAGAGCCAAAAGCCCCAAAGGGAAGCATCACAATGGGACCGTATCTTCTATTGTTTTCCTCTGAAAAAGATGCTTTTCTTCCCCTTCCCCTCCTGCTCCCCCACATCACCCAGCATCCCTGTGGCACCAATGCTCTTCCAGTCCCAAGCGTCCCCCGTACCCCAACCCCAGGTTGGCCCCCTCTCTCCAGCAAAGTCCTCCCAACCTCTAATTACACCTCAGGACCTGGCATTCTCCTCCTGCCCTCTTTCCCCAGGGGAAGATGCTTCTGCTGTCTCACTGAGTTCACTGCAGGGAAACCCAGACGTAGAGGCGAGGATTTCTCTGACTGCAACACCCCTTCATGCACTCACTCGGGAGTGACCAGCCCCTGGCATTTCCACCAGGAGTGTGTACAGACTGTTATCACGGCTCCCCTCCCCTCACAGGCCGCGAAGGGAAGGTGGCCCTTTCCAGCTTGCTCCTTCTAGACCCCTCGAGGCTGGAAATCTGGCACTGGGAGGGTAGAGCGTGGCATGGGGCATGAATCCACTCGTGGTACAGTTCAAGCAGAATTAGTCCAAATCCAAAGTCAGACTGTCAGCTCTTCCCGCTGCCTGGTCCAGACCTCCTCCTCCTGCCGGGGGCGGAGCTGACGAGCAGCTGCTAAAGGGCGGCCCTGCGTCACCTGCCGCTGCCGGAGACCGTTAGCTGCTGGGAGCCGGGGCTCTGGAAGCTGCGAACAGGCAGCCCATCGATCATGGATTTCACTGGATGCTTTTTGACCTCTCAAGGTTGGTGAAGACTCAGCGGTACGTACAGTTCTGTTATGAAATGTTTCCATCCCGAGTGTGGTTTCTCATCTTGTAATTCGGAGGAGAAAAGGCACCGTCGTAGAGTCGTTTTAGTGACTGTCATACCGTGACAGTTTTAAAAGTTTTAAAGAGACAAAGATGGTTATGACTCTCCCATGTTTAATTTTTTTAATATTGTCTTGTTTTTTTATTTTTGTGTAGCTATAATGATATTTTCTGCACTTAATAATACATATTTTTAAATTGAAGTATAGTTGAGGCATAGTGTTGCATTAGTTTCGGGTATAAACACAGTGATTTGACATCTCTGTACGTTCCACAGGCTCAGACAAGGGTAGCTGCCATCTGTCACTGGGCAACACCGTTACGGTATCGTCAGCTATAGTCCCTATGCTCTATCTTTATCCCCGTGACTTACTCATTTCGTGACAGGAAGCCTGTACCCCCCACTCCCCTTCACCCATTTTGCCCATCCCCCGCCCCCGCCCCTCTGGCATCCACCGGTTGGTTCTATTTATGGGTCTATTTCTGCTGTTTTTCCCCCGCCATTTGTTTGTTTAGTCGTTTCATTTTTTAGAGTACACATAGAAGTGAAATCATGTGGCATTTGTCGTTCTCTGGCTTATTTCACTTGGCATAATACCCTTTAGGTCCATCTCTGTTGGCAAGAGCTCATTCATTTTTATGGCTGAGTAATATTCTATTGCATGTACCTACCACCTCTTCTCTGTTCATCTATCAGTGGTTACTTCGGTTGCTGCTGTATCTTGACTAATGTGAGTAATGCTGCATGTATCTTTTCAAATCAGTGGTTTTTTTTCCCTTTGGGTAAATACCCAATAGTGGCATTATTGGATCATACGGTATTTCTGTTTTTAACTTTTTGAGGAAGCTCTGCACTGTTTTCCACAGTGGCTGTTCCACTTTATATTCCCACCAACAGTGCATGAGGGTTCCTTTAAAAAATCAGATTATTTATTTTTTTTTAGTGTTAAGCTGTGTAAATTCTTTTTTTTTTTTTTTTAGATTTT
>NC_048221.1:124616469-124642123 GCF_002007445.2 Ailuropoda melanoleuca
TGTGCCACCCAGGCGCCCCAGAAGCTGTGTAAATTCTTTATATAGTTTGGATATTAACCCCTTATTGGACATATCATTGCAAATATCTTCTCCCATTCAGTAGGTTGCCTTTTGGTTTTGTTGATGGTTTCCTTTGCTGTGCAAAAAAGCATTTTATTTTGTTGTAGTCCCAAAAGTTTGTTTTTGCTTTTGTTTCCCTTACCTGAGGAGACATATCTAGAAAAATGTTGCTAAGGCCAATATCAGAGAGATTAGTGCCTATGTTTTCTTAATAATACATATTATTTAATAAGTATTGCCCTAAGTTTCTTTTTTTTTTTAAAGATTTTATTTATTTATTTTGACAGAGAGAGTGAGCATGAGTGGGGGAGGGACAGAGGGAGAAGGAGAAGCCCGATGTGGGGCTTGATCCCAGGACCCTGAGACCTTCCTGGGCCAAAGGCAGATGCTTAACTGACTGAGCAACCCAGGCACCCCTTGCCCTAAGTTTCTATACAATCTTTATGGTAGTTTTTTTTTTTTTTAAGATTTTTATGTATTTATTTATTACAGAGAGCATGCATGCGTGGGGGGAAGGGGAGGAGCAGAGGGGGAGGGAGAGGAAGAGGGCAAGAATCCCAAGCAGACGCTGAACTGAGGACGGAACCCCATGTGGGGCTTGATCTAACGACCCTGAGCTCATGACCTGAACCAAGACCAAGAGTCGAAGGTTTAACTGGCTGAACCACCCCAGCGCCCCTCTCTATGGTAGCTTTGAAGGCCGCCTAATCCATCGAGTTCATGTGTGTCACAGATGACATAGCACTTCCTTACTCATTGCATATTTAGGTTTTTCCTGAAGTCTTTTAGTTGAAGAAGGTGCCAGAGAATGCAGTACTCACCAGGGGGCCACAGTGAAGGTTCTGGTATCCACTGCCATGTGAAGCCTATGGGTACCTTGAGATGGGGTTGTAACAGGATGGAAACAAACCACTTATCTATTTTGTCAGAGACTAGCCCGGGTTCTATGTACATCAACTCACGCTTCATCTTTAAAGAGAAAGAAAGAAAGAAAGCCAAAATCAAAACACTCATGTAAGAAAAAAATGTTGAGGCCTGTGTCATTTTTAGTAGTGCAGGAATCCAATGGTGTCCGGTCAGGGTCCAAAAGCCGGAGCCCACTGCTCAGCACACGGTAGAACTTCTGTTAGGTTCCAGGACTAGCATGACTGCAGCTGGGGTTTGTGACGTGTGTAGTGTACAGACTTCCCGCTCCCCCACCCTTCATCCCATAGCTCTGGCCCCTGGGCCCTGCCCAAGCGCCTGGGATGGTCCTACTGTTGGCCGAGGGGGAGCTAATTAGCTTTAGGACTAGAAACAGGAATCACGTCGGGGAGGGGAACCACAAGCAGAGATTCCTAGCACACACACACACACACACACACACACACCCATGCCACGAAGAACCGGAGGTCTGGGATGCGGCCCAGGAATTAGCACTTCGACAAGTATGCTGATTATTCTGATACGGTGATCAACCAGGTGGGCGACACAGGACCTCTGGACCTAGCTTAGGGCTTGTGGCCAAGACTGCNATGATCAACCAGGTGGGAGACACAGGACCTCTGGACCTAGCTTAGGGCTTGTGGCCAAGACTGCTTTCTGGCCAGAATGCACTCCTGATGCAGATGCTGGGTCCTACCGTGTCCTCTGCCTGCTTCTCGGGGACCGGGGTGTCTGCTTGCCTCCTCCACCCCTCCTAGGTTCTGGCTGGGCCCAAGTCCTGGCTCCTGGACCTCCATGACACCGGCCACTTGAATGTAGGGCACAGCCTTCTCCCTGCAACCGTCCTCATCCTGCCTGGCTGTCCGACACTCCCCGGGTGACTGCTTGCAGAGACACTCACCAGTCTGCCCGCTCTCAGTCGTCTAACACCTCCCCGCCCAGTACCGGACAGGCCTTCTCCTCTCACCTGCTGCCAGGCCCGCTGCCCCTCCTCCCCACCCCTGGAACCTGTCCTTATTCTGGTCCTACCTCCCCTCCACTGGCCCCTGGGCCTCTGAAAGCATCATTCTCCAGTCAGAAAGCAAAACAGGCATCCGGGGAGCTACCGTGAGTGTCGTGTTTGGAGCTGCTGAGGCTCCTTCCAGCTTTTCTGAAAAAAACTGCATGGGTGTCTGACCCTCCATCATTTGGGTCTGAAATGACGCCCTTCCCCGCCTACCCCGTGCCCTGGTCAGTGCTCCAATCGGGGACGTCGTGATGTCTCTGGGCTTCAGGAGCCCGGGCGGTGCTCCCTGGCCTCCCGCTGTCCTCCGCCCTCAGCGCTGCCATGTACCAGCAGATGGACAGAAGGCCAAATAGGTCCAGCGAGTGTTGGGGTCAGTCCGTCAAACCAAATAAATGTGATCTATTTAGTGGTGCCTTCTAATTATTCTGTAGATAGNATCATTTGGGTCTGAAATGACGCCCTTCCCCGCCTACCCCGTGCCCTGGTCAGTGCTCCAATCGGGGACGTCGTGATGTCTCTGGGCTTCAGGAGCCCGGGCGGTGCTCCCTGGCCTCCCGCTGTCCTCCGCCCTCAGCGCTGCCATGTACCAGCAGATGGACAGAAGGCCAAATAGGTCCAGCGAGTGTTGGGGTCAGTCCGTCAAACCAAATAAATGTGATCTATTTAGTGGTGCCTTCTAATTATTCTGTAGATAATGTTTCATCTTGAGTAATCGTGATGTACTGCTGAGGACTCAGACATGAGTTTGGAAATGAGACCTGAGCCCCGCTTCCCAAAGCCATCGAGGGCGAACGTGCGGCCTGCCGTCTGCGCCTGCAATGGGCCTGTTTCACCACTAGAAGGCAAAGGTGCCGTCTTTCTGCCTCTCTCTTTTCTCGGTAGCTTGAAGCTCTGGGAGAAGGTGGAGAGAACAGAGGGTTCCTAGGCTCCTGGAGTCCAAAAGGGGGTGAAGGAAGCTACTAAGGCAGGAAAAGAAGGAACCTGATGCTGACAGTTTACGGCGCCCTGGCTTCCGTGTCCGTCCCTTCCACACACGTATCCCTTCAGCCCGCAGTGACAGATGAGACGGAATCAGGGGATGAATGGCCCGCCCAAGACAACGGGCTGACTCCGGTGCGCGCGGATCGAAGCAGAGGCTGTCCGGACACCCAAGCCCGTGCTTGAAGGCACCAGTAGGACCCACAAGGGAGGGTCAGGGTGCCTCTTCAAACTGGGCTCCCCTTGTAGAAGGGGACCAGCCCCGTTCTCACCACCTGGGCTCCAACCCCCGCCGTCGGTGAGCTTCATGCTGCTGCCTCCAGAAACGGTGCTTCGGAGGCCTGGCAAGACTCCTTTCCTTCCCGAAGCTGAAATCCTCAGGTGTCCTTTTGTGTCAGGCCTTGAGTCCTAAAAGATGGTACAGCCATCCCAGTCCAGGGCTCTAGAAACGGGCGTGAGCAGCTGCCATAGCGGCCGCCCGGCCCAGGCCAGGCTGCTCTGCTTGTCCTGAGTTTCCATATGTCCAGCATCCCCCATCTGGTCAAAGTTGTACTTGTCTATTCTTATTCGGTTGTGTATATTGTTTCGAAGAATACACCGTGGACGATTCCACTTCTGGGCACGTGAGCAGAAGACTTGAAAACAGAGACTGAACAGACAGTTGTCCTCCAGAGTTCACAGCATCCCAGTGCTGGACTCGACCCACGTGTCCACTCACTGAGGAAGGGATAAACAAAATACGGATCCATACAATGCAATGTATTTTTTAAAGGTTTTATTTATTTGCTTGAGAGAGAGAGCGCGCGCACAGAGGGAGAGGGAGAAGCAGGCTCCACGCTGAGCAAGGAACCCGATGTGGGACTCGATCCCAGAACTCTGGGATCATGACCTGAGCCGGAGGCTCCCATGACTGAGCCACCCAGGCGCCCACGACTGAGCCACCCAGGCACCCTCATACAATCCAGTATCATTCAGCCTTAAAAAGGGCAGAGGGGCGCCTGGGTGGCACAGTCAGGGCGCCTGGGTGGTGCAGTCATTAAGCGTCTGCCTTCGGCTCAGGGCGTGATCCCAGCGTTATGGGATCGAGCCCCACATCAGGCTCCTCCACTAGGAGCCTGCTTCTTCCTCTCCCACTTCCCCTGCTTGTATTCCCTCTCTCGCTGGCTGTCTCTCTCTAATAAATAAATAAATAAATAAATAAATCTTTTTAAAAAAGGGCAGAAATCCTGGCACATGCTATAACATGAATGAACCTTGAAGACTTTATGCTGAGTGAAATAGGCCAGTCACAAGAAGACAAATATTGTATGGTTTCCCCGATAGGAGATACCTAGAGTATCAAATTCCTAGAGACAGAAAGTTGAACAGTGGTTACCAGGCACTGGCGTGGAGGGGAAAACAGAAAATTCATGTTTAACAGGTTCAGAGTTTCAGTTGAGGATGATGGAAAAGTTCTGGAAATGGATGGTGGTGATGACTGCAAAACAATGTAAATTATTTAATGCCACAGAACTGTACTCTTCAAAATGACTAAAATGGTAAATTCAATGTTATGTATAATTTACCACAATTTTAAAAATAGGGTTAAACATCTCCCTGAAAAGCTCAGTCCAAAGTTGTTGATGACCTGTCCCTGAAAGGAGGCTCGTCTCCCACCGATCGCAGCCAAAGGAGTGCTTCCCTGGGCACCCGGGAAAGCCTGGCTCTCTGGCTTGGCAGAAAGGGGACACCAGGAAAGGCTGGCTCCCTTGACCATGCCCTTGGAAGCTCCTGAGATCCCCCCGATGTCCCAGCCTCCCATCAGACTGCGTCAGCCCCCCGCCTGCGTGGATAACCAGCGTGCAAGGCTGCTTCTGCTTGAGGTGTCGGCCTTGCAGGATTCAAGCTCTCGCTCAGCATGCAAGCATTCACTCAGCAGGGACCTTCGTGGTGCTTGGAAATCCCACGTTTTCCAGCTTAAGTGCCATCGGTAGCTCGTTTTTTTTTCACTATGACTCTTCCAAATTCTTTTGTTAAGCTTTCCGTTTTTCAACATCCCCATCACACCTGCGGCAAAATCTCTCCGTTTCTCTTTCACTAACTTCGTGATGTTCCCTCCGCCTCGTCTCCTCCCTCTCTGTTCTGCTCAGAGCTGACGCACCAGGAGAACGAGGGCCTTCTGCGCCACCCCCCCCATTTCAACTCAGCATCAATGATTTTAGATATTGCGGTTCTGAATAAGGTTTACCCGAAGGAACTTGCTGTCATTTTTAAAAAGTTTCTTCTTTTTTTTTTAAGTTTCTTTTGACAGCATTGCCTTGCGGGTTCAGGTCCCTCTCTTCTGCTACAGCTGACGCCACCACTGCCCCGTCCATGCCCTCTCTCCCAGGGCAGTGATGCTCATGGTCCTTTTGTCGCCATCATCTTACTTACAAGGATGCTCAAGGGTGTACACCCCCCAAACACTTTCCCTTGACCCTGCACCCCATTCAGGGGGCCGCCTACTTCTCTTCTCCTTACCACCAAACTTAATGAAAAAGTCATCAGAGTCTGCCCCACTTTGTGAAGGTGTTCTCAGCTTCTTACAGCCTGGCTTCCGGGCCCCCCAGCCAATGCTTATTTGGGACCCCCATCACCCCCCGCCCCGGCTGGCCTCGCCACTTTCCATTCCAGCCCAGGGACGCTGCTCTCCTCTGCGCCCTCTGTCCCGCCACTTTCTCCATCATTCTTCCCTCTGCCACCTACGGAGGTTGCCCTGAGGTTCTGCCTTCAGCCCTCTCGTCAGACCCGACGCCGCCCCCCTCTCCCGCTGCAGCCTTTGAAGGGCTAGCTCTCGAATGCAGCCCTGACTTGCTCTGTCAAGCCTCCTGTTGGATTCACTGCATCCTGAGCGAAACCCTTCCCTTTCACCTCCTGCTCCAGCCCATTCCTCCTGGCTTCCTGTCCCCATTGTCAGTGTCTCCAGTGCTCTGTCTCCTGGGCTTGAAGCCCTGGATTTCTCTATGGCTCCTTCCTCCCACCGGACACCAGTCAGTCACCAAGCCCCATCAGTTCTGTCCCTGCAGCCCTCCTCATGTCTTTTCCTTTCTGTTCGGCTGCTGACACCCCAGTCCCATCCAGCTCTCTCCGCCCCTCCCTGGCACAGCTGCTCCTTCCTGTCTTCCCCGCTCTGACTGTCCCCGAGGTCCTGTTGCTGTGCACTCGGCGTTATTCTAAAGCCCAGCCAGGCCGACCATTGGAGGTATGACCCCCTCCTGGCTCCAGTCCCCCTTCCCACCAAATCTCTAGCTGCCCTCAGTCCGCGGGCTCTGGCCCAGCCTCACCGGACGGCTCACGGCTGTCCTGGTGCCCCAGGGCCTTCCTCTACCTCTGCCTTTTCGGCTCCTCAGCCTGAACACCTCCCCAGAGGTCATCTCTGACAAAACCCATCCTTTAAGGCCTGTGCCAGGGACCCTTCTGGCTGGACATGATCTCTTCCTCCTCCTGACTTTGGTAGCAGTGGTTTGCCCCACTGTTAAATATTCTGCCTTGGACCCTAAACCTCTCTGTCTCTCTGTCTCTGTGTCTCTCTCCCTTCTCCCCCTCCTCCTAACCCCATGCTGGGACGCAAAGTCCTTGCAGCCACAAGCCTGTCTTAGTCATCTTTGTATCCTCTTGGGTGTCTTATGCAAAGCAGATGCTCAAAACGCGGGTTACTTTGACAGAAGAAGATGATCTTACCTTCCGGTGGTGGGGGGGGTGAGGTGATGTCACTTCCGTCAGTGTCTCTCTCTGGTTTCCAGCGGCAGAACCCCTTGGTCAGGTCGCCTCTCGGGCCGTGTGGTTCCCTTGTTGTCAGGTCTCCTGCCAGAACCATCTTGGCAAAAAGTGGGGCACCTCAGGGCCTCTCACAATTGCCTTGTTATACTTTCTCCCCGAGTTACAGACAGCCTGACCAACCCTTTCATAGCATACGGACTCCGGGGCGGCCCCTCTGCGTCACTGGTGGGTCTCCTGGATGCTCCCAGGAGAGGCCTGGGCCTGTGTCAGGGCTCCTGCAGTGTGAAGGACCCCAGGGCACCCCCAGAGTGCGTGTGGTGGGCTTTCCTGTTCTCTTGCTCGCACAGGAACACCCGATTAGTCACCAGAGTGAAGAGCAGAGATAATGGGGTTTTAAAACACTTTATTATAAAGGCAACCTATAAGAAATAAGAAAAACCTTCACCATGATCCCAGCGCTTTCATACAACTATTTTCATATTTGCATGTTTCTTTCTAGCTGTGTCCATATGCAGCCCATTTTTATACAGTTGCTGTAATATGAGAGAGATATATATATAGACTTTTCCACTGATTGTGAAATCACCAGCACTTTCCTGTGATTTTACACCTTTCATAATAGTTCTTGCAATAGCTATAGAATATTGCCCACACAATAATTTATTTATCCTTTTTATTAGGTATTTAGATTGTTTTTGACTTTTCTTTTTTTACATTGGAGTTGATACATACAGCTTTTATAGTATGTTTAATTATTTTCTTGGGATAAATTCCCAAGAATGGGATAACAAAGTCAAAAGACAAGTATTTTTACAACTCTCAATTCTTTTTTTTTTGCTTAATTTTTTAAATTATAATAATATTTTTTAAATTATATTATGTTACAGTACATCCCTGGTTTTTGATGTAAAGTTCGATGACTCATTAGTTGCGTATAACACCCAGTGCACCATGCAATACATGCCCTCCTTACTACCCATCACCAGCCTATCCCATTCCCCCACCCCCTCCCCTCTGAAGCCCGCAGTTTGTTTCTCATAGTCCATAGTCTCTCATGCTTCATTCCCCCTTCTGATTACCCCCCTTTCTTTATCCCTTTCTTCCCCTACCGATCTTCCTAGTTCTTATATTCCATAGATGAGAGAAACCATATGATAATTGTTTATCTCTGCTTGACTTATAATAATTTCTCAACATTTGCTGCAACATGGATGGCAATGGAGGAGATAATGCTAAGTGAAATAAGTCAAACGACTCTCAATTCTTATTCCCATATTGCCTTCCAAAATCATTGTACTGACCTACAGATCATAGCATTTCAGTGCTACCGCAGTCCATTTTATTGCTAAGGCCTACTCAGATTCAACGACTATTTGACTGCTTGGTTTTTTAAAAAAGATTTATTTATTAGACAGAGGGATCGTGCGCCTGGGAGCAGGGGGAGGGGCAGAGGGAGATGGAGAGGATCCCAAGCAGATGCCCCACTGAGCACAAAACCCGATGAGGGGACTCGATCTCAGGACCCTGAGATCACGACCTGAGCCAAAGTCAAGATTCAGATGCCCAACCCACTGAGCCACCCAGGCCCCCTTGACTGCTTATTATGTGGGAGGCACTTACATATTTACTTATGCATTAAAATATCTTCCTAGAACCTTGGGCTCTCAGAGCTGGAGGACACCTGCTCATTTTACAAATGAAGCACGAAGTCCAGAGAAATCACGTACAGTGTTCATCGTTGCGTGGTTGGAAAACAATGGCACAGGTATAGTCAC
This sequence comes from Ailuropoda melanoleuca, assembly GCF_002007445.2. Taxonomy (NCBI): domain Eukaryota; kingdom Metazoa; phylum Chordata; class Mammalia; order Carnivora; family Ursidae; genus Ailuropoda; species Ailuropoda melanoleuca. The sequence continues at coordinate 124,624,951 of NC_048221.1, forward strand.
TCCTGCTTCTCGGTTCCTCGAGCCTCTGCGCTCTCTGCCTCACGCAGCTGGTGCAGTTTGGGTGTTTGTTTCTTTCCTGTTAATACTCAGCAGAGAAGTGACAGTGCATATTTGCCCTCCAGCCACCACCACCCAGAGAATCTCCTACCCCGGATATGTTTGGACCGTAGAAGCCGGAAAGCTCCAGACCTTGAAGACTCCACAGCTAAGCCAAGGCCTCGGATGGACGGACTGGAGCTGCTTTCTTTCTTTCTTTCTTTCTTTCTTTCTTTCTTTCTTTCTTTCTTTTTTTAAAGATTTTATTTATTTATCCGACAGAGATAGAGACAGCCAGGGAGAGAGGGAACACAAGCAGGGGGAGTGGGAGAGGAAGAAGCAGACTCATAGCGGAAAAGCCTGATGTGGGGCTTGATCCCATAACGCTGGGATCACGCCCTGAGCTGAAGGCAGACGCTTAACCGCTGTGCCACCCAGGCGCCCCTGGGGCTGCTTTCTAAATGGGGGTTCCTTTACTCCTTCTGGGTGTGGTTCTGCAGACTGGCGTATTAAGTGTGAAGTAGCCTGTAACTCCCTGTCCTTCCCCTTCCCCATGCCTCCGCCTATACTCCTACCTTGCCGTGCCTGGAATAACCTTTCTCCAGCCTTCTATGTGCTCACCCTCTCTGAACTTAAGTACTAGCTCCTCCAAGAAGGCTTTTAAACATCTTCCTATGTATCACTTATCTATTGTTGCCTAACAAGACCATCCTGAAACTTTTTACTCAAACTAACAATTATTTTTTTTTAAAAGATTTTATTTATTCATTTGACAGAGCGAGGGAGCACAAGCAGGGGGAGTGGCAGGCAGAGGGAGAAGCAGGCTCCTCAATGAGGAGGGAGCCCAATGTGGGGCTCAATCCCAGGATCCTGGGATCATGACCTGAGCCGAAGGCAGACGCTTAACCGACTGAGTCACCCAGGTGCCCCGCAAACTAACAATTATTTATAATTTCCCATCGTTCTGTGGATTGACTGAGTGGTTTCAATGCTGGTTTCACCTGAAAATACTCATTCAACCAGAGTGGGAGGGGCTGAGGGTCAAGATCTCTGGCAGAGGGTGGCTCACACCTGGGGCACTTCCGTTCCCCTTCCTGCGGCCTCTTCTTCAGCAGGGCTGGATGGGCCTCCTCACACGGGAGGCACAGGCAAGGTTCTAAGTGCACCTGCCTGTCAAGCCTCTGGTGTGGCGCTGTCCCATTGGCCGAAGCAAATCACAAGGCCACCTGCAGAGTCCATGGGAGAGGGAGACACACACGGTGGGTATACGGTGACCGTTCCTCCAACAAATGGCTCACATCCCTCCCACGTGCAAAATCCCCTCACTCCTCCTGGTGCCCTCACGCCTCATTGAATCATGCCCCAGGCTCACAGTGCAGGGCCTCCTGATTGGATTGGGTCCTGGGGCGTGCACGCCTCTACAGGTGCGGTGCCTCAGTGGCTCCTCCTGGGCCAAGGACTGTGAGCTTAAAAGATAAGCCATCTCTTCTTCTCCAAACACCCAACACACACTGGTGAGAGCGGGCAGGATGACCTTGTGAGTACTCACACCCAAAGTGGGAGCAGGAGAGACACAGCCACCGGGTGAATCTAAGAGCAGGGTCTGGGCGTCAAGTCTCTCTACTTTGGAGGTTAAGAGTGCTCCTGCCCCAGGGCCCTGCTGGCTGGCTGGGACTGACTCCTCCGGCCATTGTCTCTAGGCCTCCTAACTTCGCCTTCTGGGCTTTGGCTCCACCTTCTGAGATACTCTTTCTGGTCTGGAAGAAGTGTGTCTGCGCCTGAGGGGCTCTCAGCCTACTTTCTGCACCTAGAACTCTCCCTGGCCGACGACCCCCCTAAAACAGTGTCAGAGAAGAGTCTACTTGGTTAGACAAGAGCCATTCCTTCAGTTATTTAAAGATGGTTCTCCCTTCACTTTGGGCAGCCTGTTGGGGGGCTATGGGGCGGGGACCTTATGAGTCCTGCCGCTGCTAGGCACCGCCTTCTATCTCTCTGAGGGCTTAATAAAGAGTCACAGCCTCAAACTTAATTTGATCTTTACCCTGAAGCCATGTCTTACTTGCAGACTCTTGTGGGTTGGAGAGACTAGAAATACAAAACACTTTATTTTGTTTTGGTTTTTTATTTATTATTATTATTATTTTAGAGAGAGAGAGCACGCAAGTGCAAGCAGGGGGAGGGGCAGAGGGAGAAGGAAGAGAGTGAATCCCAAGCTGACTCCCCGCTGAGCGAGGAGTCCCTGACGCAGGTTTCCATCTCACGACCCTGAGATCATGACCTGAGCTGAAATCAAGAGTCGGATGCTTAATCAACTGAGCCAGCGCCCCCCCCCCACACCACCCCCGTCCCATCCCATCTTCTTTCTAAATTCTTATGGGACATGGAACAGTTCCTCCTTCCTGTCCCTTACAGTGATAGCTGCTAAAAAAGACAATTTACACTTTTAACGTTCTGCCTGGAAATTCCCTGCTCCAGATTCCTAAGCTTATCAGGTAAGTTTTCTGCCTTCTGAATTCCTGCTGGGGACAGTTTCGCGGGACTGCTGTCACTGCTGTTTCACTGCTAGAATACGCAGGTGGCTGCCCTTCCCTTCGATTTCCCCCTGAAACCTCCAGCCGGCACTCCCAGCCTCCTTTGCCACGCAATCCAAAGCCAATACTACATGTTCTGTGTTTTTATTATGGCGCTACCTTATTTCTGTATACCATCTATTGGTGTGAACAGATCACTCTACACTTTGAGTCTTAAAACAATGCTATTGTTTCTCTCATTTTTGTAGGTCAGCTGGGAAGCTCCTCTGCTGGTGTTACTGGGGTGCACTCAGATCGCTGCATTTGAACTGCAAGGTCCACAGGACTGGAATGTGGAGGATGGCCCTGCTCTGTGTCTGGCAGTGGGTGCTAAGCGATAGTGAGCCTGTCTCTGTTCTCCTCCGCTTGGCCTCTTCATTAGGCTACACTGGCTTCCTTACGTGGCGGTCACAGGGCCATGCTCCAGGAGAGCAAGTCCCACCGGGCAAGTACTTCTCAAACCTCTGCTTGTGTCTGTGCGCCATTGAACGATGCAAGTCACGAGGCCAAGTCCGAGTGGACGGGGTAGGGACACACAAGGGCATGCGTATCAGGAGGCCTGACTCAAGGGGGACCGTGACTGTTACAGTCTACCACACCATGCCTCTAGACTCCATGCGTCTTCTCCTTTGGGCTCCCTTAGTGCGCTGAACCTCTATTAAAATGCACTTAACATAGTTTCTCTTTAAAATCGTCATTTCTGTATAACTCGTTTGCCATCAGTAAGCTGCTTTTTTTTCTTTTCTTGACTGGGAAAATAACTTTTTTCTTTGGGGGTATGGGCAGATGTCTAGTCTCAGAACTTCTGGCTTCTTATTGCCAGTGGCCTTGGTGATCTTGAGCATACCGAAGCCTACCGTCTTGCTCCAGGGCTGGCACTCGCCCATGGTGACAATGCTGCCAATATGGATGTCCTTGGGGGGGGTGGGGGGCAGGTGCATGGGTATGTTCTTCTGGTGTTTCTCCGAGTAGTTGGAGGTAGCCTCGGCGGGTGAAGAGGGTCCTTTGCATCTTCATCTTGGTCACCACACTGGATGGAATCTGCCTTCAAATGGAGACACTACCAGTAAAGGGGCATTTCTTGTCAGTACAGGTGTCTTCAGTGGCCTCCGTGGGCATCTCGAAGGCCAGACTGATGTTACTTTAGCATCATAGGAACTTCTCCTTGCCCGTTTCTCCAAACAGGCCCCTCTTCTTATTTTGAAAGCTGGTCAGCTGTTTCTGGTAGGCATGCTCAGTCTGAACGTCCGCCATCTTCCATAAGCTTCTTTAAGCAGAAATTTCCAGGTCTGTTTTTTATCCCACCTGCTATTTCATAGCCTAGCACACAGTAAGTGCTCATTAAATATTAGTTGTTGGTGAGAAGGTCCTAGAAACACAGCACAGGGCGTGGTGGTTTGTGGAGGGTTGGCATGGAGTTCCTCCCTGATGTTTCTCACTAAACACCCAAGTGCCGCACAGGTTCTCAATCTCCTCAGGCCCATGACTTTTCCAGAGTTCTGGGGACCATGAAAGGGTGCCGACTGGTGGGAATGTGGTTTGAGCTGTTAGTCTACCTACAGAACAGTCTTTTCCGTCATAATCACACTTAACGCCCGCGTCCCAGCCAGGTGCAGACCCTTTGAGGCCCAGCCCAAGCCCAGGGCCTCGCTCTCACCTCTTACGGCCACAGCTCTCATCACGTGCTCCGACCATGAGTCCTGGGTTTTGAGGAACTTGAAATCTACTTGAGGAAGCAGAGTGGGCACATACAAAACAACCCAAACTACTTACTGGTCAACATGTCAACAAAGGCAGAAATCAGTATACCATCACTGGGCCTGGCGGTGCACGGGACACAACCCAGAAGTGGTCAGAATGCAGCGAGGTTAATGCTAATAAGCTGTCTCTTTGGAGAAGGCAAAGTTTGAGTTGGATCTAGAAACAGGATATGGATGGATTGGCATGGACAATAGAGGGTGATCTGGTACTATGTCGGTGAAGGGGTGGAGTCCGATGAATGAGGTAGGAAATTCACACTCGACGTGTGCCAGAGAGTAAGCAGATCGGAGGCGGGCAACAAAAAAGCTTGGGGAGGTAAGTGGAGTGACAGATATGCCTTTAAAAGCCTCAGCAAATCAGACTATACCCAGTGGGTCATCTGGGTACCTGAGATTGCCTCTGTGGGTGAAGTTTGTTTCTGGAGTTTTCCTCACCCTACAGTGGTTTTGCATTTCGGGGCAATTAAAGAAGGGAGGAACAGAGGGGGTGGGAAGCTGCCCCACCCCAAGGGGGAGCCCGGAGCTCTGGGGAGCCTCACTGGGCCATTCCCGGCATGGAGGGTGGGACTTGGCTTTCCCTATGTTCCACACGGTTTGCTGGAGCTGTCGCCACTTGTCCAATTCCAATGGGTGACTTTTTCCTTTCTGCAATTTGGGCTCTTTGCTCCTGTATCTTTGCAAAAGATAAGAGAAAAAGGAGAAAGTTTTCTAGGCACACCGTGGTTCTAACCCATACTGGAAGCACCCTTAATAGGACATGAAATGAAGCCACAGAGGCCCCTGGGGAGGCCCAGAGACATGCTCCACAGTGGTGACCCAAGCCCTAGAAGGATTCGGGGTGGGGAACAAGAGGAGGGGGAGGGCTGCCACGGGCTGAGCTCGGAAATGCTGAGATGAGGAACACAAATGTGCTGAGGCATGGAGCAGGAGAGGCCAACCGCAAGTCAAGGAGACAGTGAATGTTGAGAAGCGAGAAAAGCCAGAACAGCTCAGCACTGGTGACAAGGAAGCACTTCTTTGTTCTGGGGCTTGCGTGTCTCATGCATCCTTTCTAGTTCTAGAAAGGGGCCCAGAAGAGGAGTGGGCATGCATAATTCTCTTCTCTTTCTTTGCTCACATGGTAACAGGGACCCGAAAAACATATATTCCCATGTCCAAGGCTGTTTGGTGGCGTTCTGGAATAAAAAGCAGCTCAGCACCCCTGCCCCAGTCACCCATGCGGGAACAGCCAGGGGTGCACTCAGGCCCGCGTGGGCACGAGCGAGGGGGCAGAGCTGCCTTCCTCCTTCCACTGAGCTGGTCCACCAATGCCCTTTGCCCTCTTCTTACAATCAGAACCTCTTCAAATCATTAACTTTAACAAATGGAGAAGCTCAGTGGTTCTCCACGGTGGCTACACATTACATCACTTGCAGGCACTTAAAAAAAATTCAGTTCATCTAGGGTGGGCCTGAGACGGAGGGATTTTTTTAAATTAATCACTTCATCAATTAATTAATTTTAATTTTTAATTCAATTAATTAACATATAGCGTATTATTTGTTTCAGGTGTACAGGTCTGTTATTCATCAGTCTTATATAATACCCAGTGCTCAGTACAACACATAGATGGAGGGATTGTTTGAAAAGCATACCAGGTGATTGGTGTGCAGCCAGGTTGAGAACAGCTGGATTTACTAATCTTGAGCCACTTTAGAAAGTTTAGTCAACATAGAATTTGTTGATCTTTTGAGGTGTCTGAAAACACCACATAAATAATTAGCCTTTGGTAAACCAGCAAAACCTAGGAGATATCTTACCTTGGATGCTGTGGCCTCTGGGTTGCCTTCCTGGGGGAATTCTTTTTTTTTTTCTTCTCTTTTTAAAATAGATTTTATTTAGGGGCGCCTGGGTGGCACAGCGGTTAAGCGTCTGCCTTCGGCTCAGGGCGTGATCCCGGCCTTATGGGATCGAGCCCCACATCAGGCTCCTCCACTATGAACCTGCTTCTTCCTCTCCCACTCCCCCTGCTTGTGTTCCCTCTCTCGCTGGCTGTCTCTATCTCTGTCAAATAAATAAAATCTTTAAAAAATATATATTTTATTTAATTAGGAGAGAGAGGGAAGGAGAGAGCATGGGGAGGTGTGGAGGGAGAGGGACAAGCAGACTCTGTGCTGAGTGTAGAGCCCAATGTGGGGCTTGATCTCAGGACCCTCAGACCATGACCTGAGCCGAAGCCAAGAGTCGGATGCTTAACCGACAGATCCACCTAGGCGCCCCTCCTGGGGGTACTCGTGAGGATTTTAGTGTACCATTTATTTATTTATTTATTTATTTTTTATTTTTAAGATTTTATTTATTTATTTGACAGAGAGAGAGACAGCCAGTGACAGAGGGAACACAAACAGGGCAAGTGGGAGAGGAAGAAGCAGGCTCCTAGTGGAGCCTGATGCGGGGCTCAATCCCAGGGACCTGGGATCACGCCCTGAGCCGAAGGCAGACGCTTAATGACTAAGCCACCCAGGCACCCCTTTAGTGTACCATTTAGCCTCTGGCCTCCTGAGCTTTCCACAGTATGGCAGAATGGGAGCTCGTCCGGGGACCCTCAGCACATGGAAAATACCCTAGTGGCTCAGTGTAGCTGTCTGTCCGGTCCAGCACAATCTTCAGCATGACACCCAAGGACAGTTTTGTTCAAGAGCACAACTGCTGGACATAATGTACATCTCAGAAAGTTTCATTTGTAAGGTTTTCCATGCCATTTGTCACAGACTCTCAGACCTCACAAGACATTGTGGAGGGTGAGAATACCCCTGTCTCGGTACTGCCTCTCTTCCTGGCGGTCCCGTCTCCATCCAACCTCCCAGTCGGTCTCCTGGGCCGTCTTCATTTCACGTTTGGACAAGACTGAGAACCAATGATTCAGCCTCTGTGGGGGGCGGCGTGGGGGAGGAGGGGGGAAGGATTTCCACATTGCTACCCACCGTGCAAAATAGCAGTTCCTATTTACCTCTTCCAAATTTGCCTCTTTCGGCCACCGTCAGCCACCCCTGACTGCTGGTACAGAAGATTCGGTGACTGCAGCTTTCCGACTCGGCACACCTTCGGCATATCACATTTAAGCCCTGGTCTCCCTCCGAAGGCTGGTGTTTGGTTTTTGTTTGTCCTCATATAAAGAACACTCTTTCTGCTTGTCATTTTAATTACTCTCTATTGAACCCTTTCTAGTCCTGTTACATCCTCTGGAAGTGCCCGAGAACAGCATGGCACACATTATGGTGTCAGTGTACGATAATTTGATACAAGGATGGGATTGTGATATTTTGTTTCCAGTATTCTTATCTGCATGTTATCAGGGATTTGGGGGGCAGGGCAGGGCAGGGCAGTGGATTCATAACTCCAAGAAATGGTTGTCAGGTTCATTAACTTATTTTCCTCGAGCTGTTATTACCTTCTTGTTGCCCACACGGATGCTGGGCGGGCAGGTGTCTGCCCTCCCACGCAGCTCGCTAACCTCCTTATGCAGCTTTATTTCCACCACTGTCAGCTCACTACCTGGCCAAACTTGGCGTCACAAACGACCTTGACGATTCCACTGCGTACTGCTTCCTCGGATCATTTATAACCACGGAAATTAAGACTTGGATGTTCAGACTACAGAATGCAAATGGGACAGGTGCTAATATAGATTTTGAAAACTACTTTTTCCTGTTTTCAAAAAAGGGCATATTCACTTAAGACCGTTAGAAAATGTAAATAAATACAAAGACAATTAAAAATGCTCCTAAACTTACCCCCCCCCCCGAGATAATCTCTGTTAGTATTTTGGTTTCTGTTCTTCCGGTCTTTTCTTCAGGAAGCACAACACACATACACACATCCCTATAAAACTCTTTCCCTCTGTCTTTTTTTTAACACAAACACCAAGAAGCAAAACATTATGAATAATTGGCAATAATTGTCATTCACCTAAGTACTCTCCCAGTTTTCCTCCCACGGGGTAACTATTTTCTCCGAGTCTGGGTTTATTATTCCCTTGCTTTATAAAAGTGATTATATAAATTGTTTGGGTTTACTTGATTTTAAGCTTTATAAAAATGGTATCATGCTCTAATCATATGTCCCTTGCTTTTTTCACTCAAAAAACACATTGGTTCACTTTATCCACGCTGTGCTGTGTAGATGGAGTTCTTTCGTTGTGACTGCTATTCAGCATTTCCGTTGTAGAGACGCACACGGTTCATTCTTCTCTTCTGGTCACTTGGATTGCTCTCAGTATTTTGTCATTGTAAGCATAGGCTGTACATGCCCTTGGGTACATGTGTCGAGAGGTGAAATCTTTGGCTATGTATGTTTCCACCTGATCAGCCTCCTGCCTGACATTTGGAATCATCAGACTTTAAAACCTTTGCCTCTCTAGTAGGTTTATAACGTTGTAGCATTAATTTGCATTTTCCTGAATACTAATGAACGTGAGGATATTTTCATGCATTTACTTGCCATATGTGTTTACCCTCCTATAAAATGTCTGCTTATATTTTTGAACCTTCTAGTTGTTTGTCTTTCACAAATAGTCTTAAGCAAAATTTGAATTGTACTACACACACCATTTTATACTTTTCCATGATGTGAAAGAGCTTTTTACACTGTCATTTTTGTGGCGGTGACATCTCCTATCTCATGGATATTTTGTAATTTAGTCAAAGTTTTATACTTGGTTTTTTTTTTCAATTTTAGTTTTTAGAAGTAACTCTGGTAAGATATCCTAATGCATAAATTTAATTACACATCACTAAATGTTTTTGTTGAAGAAGCTGCAAGAATTTGGATTTCTGGGTCAAAGGATATCAACATTAAAAAAATTGATATATATTTCCATATCACCTTTCAGAAAGGTTCCTATAATTTATATTCTTCAAAAAACTCTTTAACATTGGATATTAAATATCAAATATTTTGCTAACTTAATTTGTAAATATTAGCAATAAAGATAATATTTTAAAATTTTTATTGGCCCCTGGGTTTCGTCTTTTCCTGGTATTCCCTTTTCCCCAGCTTATAGTTTGTATTCAACTGCAGGTGTATCTAAGTACCATATACAAAAATTCTTGGTTTACTTCTTTCTCCTTCTCCATGTGGTTATGTCATTCATTTGACACACAATTGGGTTTGTTTCTGTTTGCATCTAGTTACAGGTTTTTAATTTTTTCTTATGCTTGTTGATTTAATTTTATTATAATTGTTATTATTTTAAAGTTATATTTAGGTAATCTGTACAGTCCACATGGAGCTCGAACTCATGACCCCGAGATCAAGAGTCACATGTTCCTCTGACTGAGGCTGCCAGGTGCTCCTTAATTTTATTTTTGAATGTCTATAACATTAACATGTTTCCCAAAGCCAAGGCCACCCCAAAAGATATTCTTAAAATTGTCTCTCACTCTCTTTTCCTTTCTACCTCTTCCCTCACCCAATTCCTTACAGTCAACCGATTTCATTGTTTTCTGGTTTATTGTTCTTCTGATGACCTTTTACTAAAAGAAGCAAATCCATTTAATTTTCTTATTTCTTGTCTTTATTATACAAAGGTAACATACTATACGTTTGCTTTTGTACTTTGCTCTTAAAACTTAATAATATATACTAGAAATTACTATGAATCAATCCATAAAGATATTCCTTATTCCTTTTTATTGCTTCCTAGGAGCCAATTGTAAGTTTATTCAACCAGTCTTCTCTGGGCATTTAGGTAGTTTCTGATATTCTGCAAATACAAATAATGGTACAATGAAGAAGCGTGCATATGTGGGTGTACATGGTATTTCTGGACATATCTTTAGGGTAAGTTCCTAGAAGTTGGAGTGCTAGGTTGAAAGGTAAATGCACAGGGGCACCTGGGTGGTGCAGTCGGGTAAGCATCTCACTCTTAGTTTTGGCTCGGGTTGTGATCTCAGAGTTGTGATCTCAGGGTCATGAGATTGAGCCCCACGTCCGGCCCTAGCATCTGGCCCCATACTCAGCATGGAGTCTATTTAAGACACTCTCTCCCTCTCCCTCTGCCCCTCCCTCCTTCTCCCCACTGTTCTCTCTCTCTCTCATAAATAATCTTGGGGGGAAAAAAAAGAAAGATAAATGCACAGACCATTCGTTAGATATTGGCAAGTGTTCCTCCAGAAGGTTCATACTATTTCCCTGTTTCCGTTCCCTCTAGTAATATTTGTCTCCCCATAACCTCACCAACAAAGTGAGGCTGTGTATGGCTGGACAGTCAACCCAACACCATAATAAAAAGTCCTTTGTCTCAGCCGTTGACTGCTTCTCATATACTAGAATTCATACGTAGTTGGACTGACTGCCGTACCTTCTACCTCATGTGCCCGAACCACATTGTTTTCAGTCAAGAGACTCCAGAGTAAGTTTTGATATTTAGAGCTAGTCTTCTCTCATATCTCTTTTCAGTGTTCCACTAGCTGTTCCTGAGTGTTTATTTTTTCCACAAGCACTTTAGTATCAGAAAAGAAGAAAAAAACTTGTTTCTATTTTGGGAGAATCATATTAAATTTATAAATTAACATAAGGAAAACTGTCATCTTAACGATGTTGAGCTATTTTAACCAAAACCAAGGGATGTCTCCTTCGAATATACTTTTGTGCCTTTCAGGATTGTTTTATAGTTTTCTTTTTTCGAAGAACCAGATTTATTGAGACATAATTCAAATACCTTTCAATTCATCCATTTAAAGCATACATTCAGCGGTTTTAGTAGAATCACAGACTTGTGTACCCATCATCACGATCATTTTAGAACATTTTCATCAACTCAGAAAGTAAATCATACCTGTTAGCAGTTCTTTCCCAAACCCTCCAACCCCTCCAGCCAGGTACCAACCACCAACCTACTTTCTGTCTCTGTTGATTTGTCTATTCTGTGTATCCCATATAAATAGAATCATATAATATTTGGTCCTCTGTGACTAGCTTCTTTCACTTGGCATGTTTTCAAGGTTCTTCCCTGTTATAGCGTGGGCTCCATTCTGTTTTTTGTTTTTTAAGAGAAAGAGAGTGTGCACGTGTGTGCGGGGTGGGGTGGGTGGGAGAGGGAGAGAGAGAGAGAACCCTAAGCAGACTCCTTGCCTAGCACAGAACCCAAGGTGGGGCTCGATCTCACAAGCCTGAGATCATGACCTGAGCAGAAATCAAGAGCTGGATGCTTAACTGACTGAGCCACCCAGGCGCCCCTGCTCCCTTTTTTTTTATTGCTAAAGGCTATTCTATCGTACGGATGGATGCACCCCATTTTGTTTATCCATTCATCAGGTGATGGAGTTTGGGGTCGTTTTCGCTTTTTGGCTATTATGAAGAAGACTGTGAACATTTGTGTATAGGTTGTTGTGTGGGCATACGTTTTCAAGTCTCTTGGGGTATATACCTAGAAATAGAATTGCTAGGACATATGATAACGTTATGTTTAACACTCCGAGGGCTGCCAAGCTGTTTTCTGAAACAGTTGCACCTTTTTACATTCCCGCCAGCTATGTATCAAAGGTTCCGCTTTCTTCACATCCTCACCAACACTTGCTAGTGTCTGATTTTGAGGGGAGCCATTCGAGTGGGGGTGAAGTGGTATCTCATGGTTTTGATTTACATTCCACTAAGAGCTAATTATGTCGAGCATCTTTACACGTGCTTATCGGCCAGATATATATATATCTTCTTGGAAGAAATCTGTTCAAATCCTTTTCCTATTTTTCAACTGAGTTATCTGTGTTGGAATTGTGTTGTTCATATATTCCCAATAGAAGTCCCTTAGCATCTATATTATTTGGAAATATTTACTCCCATCCTGTAGGCTGTCTTTGCATTTTTTTTATGGTGTCCTTTGATGCACAAAGGATAAAGGATAAATTTGATAAAGTCAAATTTATCCACTCTTTCTTTTGTCCTTTGTGCTTGCAGAGTGTATCTAAGGAGGCTTTGCCAAGGTAACAGAGATTGACACCTATGTTTTCTTCTAAGAGTTTTATAGTTTTAGCCTTTATACTTAGGTTGTGGAAGTCCTAATTGGTACTGAATGTGACTATATTTGAAGCTAGGGTCTTGAAAGAGATAATTCAATTAAAGTGAGGTCATTAGGGGGCGCCTGGCTGGCTCAGTTGGAGGAACATGTGACTCTTGATCTTGGGGTCGTGAGTTCGAGTCCCACATTGGGTGTAGAGGTTACTAATAAGTAAGTAAGTAAATAATAAAAAAAAATGAGGTCATTAGGGTGGGCCCTACTTCACTATGACTGGTCTCCTCAGGACAGACGCTCAGAGTCTACAGTGAAGACCATGTGAAGACGCAGGGAGGAGAGGGCTATCTACAAGCCAAGGAGAGAGCCCTCAGAAGAAACCAATCCTTCTGGCACTTTCATATTGGATTTTCAGCTTCCAGAACTGTGAGGAGATAAATTTCTATTCTTTAGGTCAGTCTGTGGTATGTGGTACTTTGTTATGGTAGGTCTAGCAGACTAATAGAAAACCCTATTTGGTCACGGTATGTTATTTTCTTAAATCATATGGGTCTTGTGCTGTTTTGGGAGAAAGAACTTTCTCTATTTCTTTTCCTCCAGTATAGGAGTGACAAACTGTAACCCATAGGTCAAATCAAGTTAGCTGCCCATTTTTTAAAAAAGATTTTATTTATTTATTTTAGAGAGAGAGAGAGGCAAGGGTGAGGGAGAGAAGCAGACTCCCTGCTCAGCAGGGAGCCCGATGTGGGGCTTGATCTCACCACCCTGAGATTATGACCTGAGCCAAAACCAAGAGTCAGACGCTTAACCAGTTGAGCCACCCTGGTGCCCCTGGCTGCCTATTTTTGTAAATTTATTTGTAAAAGTTTATTTGGAACATAGCGACACTCACTTTTTTGTATGTATCTACGGAGGCTTTTGTGTTTCAAAGCAGAGTTGAATATTAGACCTGCAAACTCCAAACATTCGCTATCTGGTGCTTTAGAAAAAATGTGCTGTCCCTGCTTTAGTAAATACTTAGGATGGGCTTATGTGCATATTATTTTTTGAGTTCTTGCATTTTCAAAAGAGGGTTGTTTGTTTGTTTTTTTTTTCTGTAGAGTTCAATGCTTGAAAAACAGCATGGATGGGTGCATACAAAATCTCTAGGCTTGCATTTTCTTTGCTTGCCTTTTTAGAAAATGCTGCATCACTATTGCCTTGCTTTGCTCTTGAGAAGTCTGATGCCAGATGTTTTGGTTACCAGATCCCATAACAAACTATCCACCTTGAAAAGTAATGGGTTAAGGTGAGAACTATTTAGATTATAATTTCACAATCCTTGGGGTCAGGAATTTGGGTGGGGTTTGGCTGGATTATTCTTCTGTCCCACATCGCTCCAACTGGGGTACTCAGTGGGACCCAGCTGATGGCTGAACTGTTATATAGAGCCTGCATGATGACTTCACTCACATTGGCTAGGGCCAGCTTGCCTCTCTCCCTCTCTGTGTCATCTTGGAGCCTCTCCGCGGGAGTTAGATTTTTTAAAAAAAGATGTATTTATTTTATTTTAGAGAGAGAGAGGGCACATGAGTGGGAGGTACAAAAGGAGGGAGAGAGAGAATCTCAAGCAGATTCCATGCTGAGTGCCGAGCCGGGTGCGGGGCTCCAGCCCTGGACCCTGAGATCATGACCTGAGCCAAAACCAAGTCGGACGCTTAACCGACTGTGTCACCCAGGCGCCCATGGGAGTTAGATATTTCATATTGTGGTTCAGGGCTTCAAGAGCAAGTGTTCTCAAAGACCCAGGTGAATTCTTCAAGACTTCTTATGGCCTAGGCTTGGAAGTCCCGTATACATCACACATTCTATTGGTCAAGCAATTCACTTGGGCCAGCCTGGAGCAAAAGAAGGGACAAAGAACTTGCAGATGTCTTTAATGTATTGCAGCCTTATGCTCTTACGCTTTTAAGTAGTTTGAACTTTCTACACCAAGGCTTTGAAGATTCTTTTTTTTTGTCTAATAGTTTTAAGAGGCTGTGGCTCTTAGAATTGCTGGTTTGGTGATAATCTCCCCAAGTACACAGGGGCTCTTTCATTATGGAGGTTTACATTTTCTTATTTCCAGAAAGTTTCATTATATGGGGAATTTCAGCTACACCCATGTTGGACATTCTTTGCTTGTACTCAAATGACATTCCAAACTGAGAGAGAAATAAGCACAAAGGTATTGAGGCAAGGGAAAGTAGGAACATTCCAGGAGTTTGGATGGGATGTGTGTAGGAAGTGACAAAAGAGGAAGTGGGAAGATAGACAAGGCCTAGACAAATGGAAGGTCTTGTGTGCTATGCTGAGCAGCGACATATACAGGTAGCACATTCTAGAAAGTTCTTCCTGACATGCAGTTTGGAATATGGAATGGAAGGAACGAGACCACAGGAGAGGGACAAGATCAAAGGCTATTGCGTTAATCTAGGTGAGGGACAGATTGTCGAGTTCTTTATGAGGAGAATCAACAGCATTGTTGAGTGTGGTGGGGATGGGAAGGAAGGAATCAAGGATGACACCCAGGTTTCTGAACTGGGCAGTTGAGTGGACAGTGACACTAAAGAGGTTTAGACACATAGAGCTTGGGGTGTCTGTAGGACATCTAGGTAGAGAAGTCCAGCAGGCTTTTGGTCTGTGGAGCTCAGATGAGTGGTCGGAGCCAGAAAAAACACTTGGGAGTTGCTGGTATATGTGGCCGACGAAGACAGAGCAGATGGGAAGCCTCCGGGAGTTTGTGTGGGGTGAAATGAAAGCTGAGAACAGAACCCGGGAGACTCAGGAGTGGCCAGAGGGGTGAGGAGGTGAGTCCTGTCGTGAAGGCCAAGGGAATTTCAAAAAGAGTGGGGTGCTTTGTGTTGTCAAATGCCACCGAGAGCTCAGTAATATGAGGACTCAAGAACAGCCTGTCGCATTTAGGATGAAGCAAGCCCTTCATGACTGAGCGGTGCAGTGATGTGGTGGGGACAGAAGTCACATAGCCGTGGGTTGACGAGGGAGAAGCTGCTGATTGTCAGAGATGAGTGCGAACTACTTTCAGGACGTTTGTGAAGGAAAATACAGAAAGGAAGCAAGCAGTACCTAGAACACAATGCACAGGGACAGAAGGGTTTCTCTTGAGGACAGGAAAAGCTCGAATGTAGCAGATGGTGAAGGAAAAGGTAAGAGTGGTTGATCATTTTGAGAATGAGAGCTGGGGCACGATCGAAATATGTTTGAAAGGAGTTTTCTGAGGATGTGGGGGGTGATGAGGTACAGAATGTCAAAGGAGAGATGCTAATACAAGCATACTTAAAGTAGTTAATTCCCAGAATCGTTTATTATAGTGTAGCTCACATACTGAAATCACCTTGGTTTCAATCGATAGGGCTAACAAAGCAGGCAATATCGACATATTTATTTTACATCATTTACACATCTTTTCTCCAAAGGGTAGGATCAATGTTTCACCCTTTCAAAGCCTCCCGCATAGTTGGTGCTCAGTAAGTGGTAAATCAATAAACAAGATGTCTCTTGCCTGTATTCCAAGTATCTTAGCATATTCAGAACACAGTCAAGACCTTGCGTACTTGTGGAAAAGTCTTCTAAGCATGCAAAAGAGTCCCAAAATTCATGTGTGAAAGGTGATGTCCTTTTTTTGAGGAACTTGTTTACCCTCACTTAACAAAGTTGATTACCAGCATTTCCTTCACCATAGGAGTTTAAAAATAGGAAAATGAGAGGAGGAGGAAGAGGATGTTCCAAAGCAGGCAGGCAGACAGCAGCAGGAGGTGGCGCGATCTGCCTTACCATAAGGTGCCAAAAAGCAGTGAAAACCAGACGCAAAGCATACTGGCTTGGGGGCTCTTTACTTAGGGACTTCCGTCCCGCGCTCGCATAGCAATTGTCCTTAAAGAACGGCTGATTCCTGAGCCTTAAGGAATGGTGAGAAAAATGATTCTTTGAACCGTCAAAAAAAACCTTAGCTGTTCCTAATTTCGAATCATCTCCTATGTTTCACACAGTTTGGAAAGGATTCCATCAAAAATGTATAATATTAAAACAAAAAAGTTGATGCTGAGATGGTAAACCTGGGTCCCCTCAGTTCCCTTGCCCAAGCTGTTCACCTAGCCTTGGAGGCACTCCTTTTTTTGTCCTAGGACGTCTTCTTCTTCCTTCCAGGCGGAACGCAAATGCCACCTCTTCCAGGAACCCCTCCACATGGTCCAGGAGAAAGTAATCTCTTCCTCCTCTGCCCTCCCATAGCATCTCCTTGTGGCTTGGCTTTGCATGGGTCACCAGACCGGGTTGTTTACACGGCTGCTTTTGCACTAAATTATGCGCACCTCGAGACCAGGGGCCGTGACCGTGACGGTGTACCTACACAGCACCTGGTACAGCGCTAGGCGCGCAGTCGGTGCTCAGTAAAAGCTCGCTGAGTTGAATTAATTTGGAAAAATCACTCAGGGCAGGATCTCTTGCTCGAGGCGCCGATGAATGATTCATGGAGTGGTTCTTTGCATTCTTTACCTTACAGTCACGGCGCGCCGAGCATCCAGCTGCCCGGCACATACCTGTGGAATTGAAACGCACCTCCGCCGCCCGCCGCCAGCGTGCCGGACTAGCCCGAAGGGGGCAGGTTTCCCCGGCGCGTCCACAAGCGGGNCCGAAGGGGGCAGGTTTCCCCGGCGCGTCCACAAGCGGGCGGGGGAGCTGGGGGGGCCGGGGCCCGCTCGGCCGCAGGGGGCGGGGTTCGGAGGGAACTCGGCCCGCTTGCCCGCCCCCTCCTCCGCGAGGCGGAAGCCCCGCCCCCG
>NC_048221.1:124642516-124901118 GCF_002007445.2 Ailuropoda melanoleuca
AGCCGGGGCCGCTGCACCGCGCGCGCTGCGAGGGGAGACGATGCCGCGCGCCCGGCCCTGGAGGGGCGAGCCGAGGGGATGGAGCGGAGCCCCGGGCCGGCGCTGCCGAGTTCTGAGCGCCGGGCCGGGGAGGGGTCTCCGGGGTCCCGAGAGTACCGTGGCCGTAGGGCGCGGGGCCCGGGGTGCGCGCGTCGGGCTGATGCTGCTGGAGCCCGGCTCATTGGGAGGAGGCTGTGCGTTAGGTGCTGTAGGGGGCGAAGGAGGCAGGTCCTGGCAGAGGGCAGGTGAGGCAGTTAGGCCCTGGCAGAGGGAAGGGGATGTATTTCAGATCACCCCCAAACACTGTTTGCCGAGGCGCCTAACAGTGAACCTGTGCACCGAGGTCACCTTTGAAAGGAAGGTGTCCTGAGAGGAGGTAGGATGGAGCTAACAAATGCTTGCTCTTAAATTCCAGTGCCAGGCCTTGGGATTAGGAAGACCTTCCAGCATTTCTAGCAGACGTTTATTGATTAGCTACCTTGGGTGGAGAGCCGTGGTCAGCACTGGGGCCGCAAAATAGTGTAAAACAACCGTAATTTGCTGTTTAGGTGCTGACAATTTGGTAGTGAAGGTATGCGTGTAGAATACAAAGTGGCATTGAATTTCGCCTCATACTTCATTCACTTTAGGTTTTTTTGTTTGTTTTTTGTTTTTTGTTTTTTTTTTATCTTTTCCTAGTGTTGGGAAATTGGAACCATAAATTGCTTGGTTTGGGGATAAATCAGAAGAGTCAGAGGAGCTTGTGGGAGAAATTTGAGAGAGTTTAGAAGGCAGTTCTGCCTAACATTTAAAGGGGGAGAAGGGAAGACGAAATTTGGAAAGAGAAAAGAAGTTCCCTTCCTTCCCTCCTGGAATTAAGTTCCGTGACTGTCACTGCTAAATCCTCAACGACAAGAACAGTGTCTGGCCCACAACAGTCAGGCAAAAAATAGTTATTGCATGAATGAATGAACCAAGCAAGGTTTTGCTGTACTTTACACGCAGCAGTATTAATTACTTTGGTGTTAGGGATGGCTGATGGACTTCCTCTGTTTCTGAAATAGTCTTTTTCTCCTCCTCCGCCTTCCTCCTCCTTCCTCCTCCTCTCCTCCTCCTCCTCCTTTTCTTCTTCCTTTTTTTCCCCTTTCCTCCCCCCCCCCTCCGCCCCTTTTCATGTAAGGTAACCCAGGTTTCTAGGTCTGGGAATTAAAGCAATAGCTAAGGTGATGGAGTGGGGATGTCTTGGGGCCACCCTGCCACATCTTCATTGCATATTGGCCAGCAGGAGCTTACTCCTTGAGCCGTTGCTTCAAATCATCCAATTCTGGCCTTTCTCTTTTCTATCACTTGAGGAAGAAGAGTACTTTTGTCTATGGAACATTTTTTTCCTCTTTAATCCTGGTTCTTGGATCTTCCATCTGTAGTAAGAGAATGTATCTCTGCTCTTCTGTGAGGGCTGCAGTTCTGCCTGTTGTCTGCCGTGGTTGGATTTCTCGGCTCTCCAGCTCCCAGCTGCTGTTTCAGTGCCCGGGTTGCAGTGCCTGTTGGGTTACTTTGTCTGCCAAATTAAAACTTGACCTTTTATGAGTTCTGTGAGGATTTTTATCATACATAGGTGGAATTACCTTTGGAGAAGGTTACGTGGTTAAAGTTGTGTTGGCAAGGTTTTTGAGTGTCCACTATACATGAAAGACAAATTTTCTACTTAGAAAATTAGGCTTAGAACCAATAGAATGTCAAGTTACCTTTTATTTTATGACTTCAGTAGAAATCTCTTAAGGGCCCTCATGTCCACATATAAAAAACAAGGGTAATATTAATCCAAATTTAGTCTTGTGCTGTAAGCCTTGAAGAACTAAGTTCATTTCTCTTTAGTTTCAGAATACAACCAGCAGGAGTCCATCAGTTCTTGTTTTGGGGTGCCCTAATCCTGTAATTTTGGGTGCCTTATTCCAGATTCTCCCAGTGATATTGTATTTTATCTGTATATTTATATTTCTTTTAAAATCAACTTTATGGATGTGTAGTTGACATATAATAAAATGCCCAAATGTCTGTGTGCAGTTGGATGAGTTTTGAAAATGTATATACTTTGTAACCACTATCCCAATGAGGATATAGAAATTTACATCATCCCAGAAAATTCCCTCGTGCTGGTTTATAGTCCACCCCCTCTCATTTTATTTACTTCTAGTTACACAAGCGTCAGGGCGTTGGTGTCTAGTTGTGCAGAATGTATATCGCCCACCTTTAGGGCATGCCATCCCTAGCAGAATCCCTGCAAATGTACCACCGGGGGTTGTCTTATGCGGTGGTGGGGCTGCGTACTGCAGCTCTGCGAATGGCTCATGAACACACACTTTCTTATAAAATACTCAAACAGTACAGACAGAATAAGTGTCCCCTTCGCCCACTCCCTTTTCTACTGAAATTGCAGTTATCAGTTTGTGTTATCCTCCCAGACCTTTGCATTTTCATCTATATACAGGTAATATGGAAAAAAAGCAGAATTTCCCTCTGCCCCTAAGTTATGGACATGATACTGGTACATTGTTCTGCAACATTTTTTCCCCCTAACAAAATGTCTGAGATCTTTCCAGGTTCGAGCATAGGTGTCTGCCTGATTTTTCTTGACTGCTACGTGATCTCTAATGTGGTATGTGTATTGTACTCTAG
Organism: Ailuropoda melanoleuca; assembly: GCF_002007445.2. Classification (NCBI taxonomy): domain Eukaryota; kingdom Metazoa; phylum Chordata; class Mammalia; order Carnivora; family Ursidae; genus Ailuropoda; species Ailuropoda melanoleuca. The sequence goes on from NC_048221.1 coordinate 124,645,211, forward strand.
TTTACTCTTCTCATTAAAGGCCATTTAAGCTCTTCGCTGTTTCAGACATTGCTGCAGTGAAGGAAAGAAGTAGAATTGGAAAGGGGGCACACATTTTATTTTATTTTATTTATTTTATTTTTTTAAAGGTTTTCATTTATTTATTTGACAGAGATAGAGACAGCCAGCGAGAGAGGGAACACAAGCAGGGGGAGTGGGAGAGGAAGAAGCAGGCTCACAGCAGAGGAGCCTGACGTGGGGCTCGATCCCACAACGCCGGGATCACGCCCTGAGCCGAAGGCAGACGCTTAACCGCTGTGCCACTCAGGCGCCCCAGGGGGGCACACATTTTAAATTTTAATTCAGGGAGATTTAACCATGGAACTTGTGGATCTGGTTAATTTTTTTTTTTTAAATTACTAGGTAATGTTCAGTTACGTAGACTTAAATCACCTTTTTTTCATTCTTCATTCACTGAGGGACAGACAGTTGTGTTACTTTGGATACTAATTCTTTGATGGATATACGTGGTGCAGATGTATCCTGCTAGTCTGAGGCTTGCCTTTTCCCTTGGTTAGCAGTGTCTTTGAAGGCAAGTTTAAATTTTTAATGTTATATTTATGAAAAAATTTCCCTTAAATTAAAAAAAAGTTTGTGTTGTGCTGGTTTTTTTTTCTTTTTTTTTAAGATATAATTATTTGAGAGAGAGAGAAAGCAAGCATGATCTGGGGCAGAGGGAGAGGGACAAGGACAAGCAGACTCCCCGCTGAGCCAGGAGCCTAATGTGGGGCTCAACCCCAGGACCCCAAGATCATGATCTGAGCCGAAGTCAAACGCTTAACCAACTGAGCCACCCAGGCGCTTCTGTTTGTGTCTGATTTAAGTAAATTTTCTCTAACCCCAGGGTATGAATTATATATTTCTATATTTTCTTCCAAAATTAGAAAAGGGGTGCCTGGCTGGCTCAATCGGAAGAGCGTGCAACTCTTGATCTGGGGTTGTGAGTTCGAGCAGCACGTTGGGTGTAGAGGTTACTTAAATAAATAAAACTTTAAAAATCTTAAATTAAAAACAGTTTTGCTTTCTGTGTGGAATTTCTATGTGGTATAATGAAGAGAGACTTTTTTTGTCGTTGTTCACAATTTGGATAACCAGTTTTTCAGCACCTTTTCTCATTTTTTAAATTGTAAATTATACATGACATACATGTACCATTTAGCCATTTGTAAGTGTACATTTGTGGCTTTAAGTACATTCACACTGTTGTGTAACCATCACCACTGTCCATCTCCAGAACTTTTTCATCTTCCCCACCCGAAACTCTGTACCCACTAAACACCGACTCCTTATTCTCACCTCCCTTCAGCCCCTGGCAACCCCCATTCTACTTTCTGTCTCTGTGAATGTGACTACTCCAGGTGCCTCATTTAAGTGGAATCATACAATATTTGTCCTTTTGTCTGGCTTATTTCACTTAACATGTCTTTATTGTAGCATGTATCAGGATTTCCTTACTTTTTAAGGCTAAATACTCTTCCAGTGTATGTATATACACATTTGTTTATTCATTCATCTTTCAGTTGTTTCTACCTTTTGGCTATTGTGAATAATGCTGTTATGAACATGGGTGTTCAAATATCTGCTCAAGTCCCTGTTTTCAGTTCTTTTTGTATATATACCCAGAAGTCCATGATATTTAAAAAAAATTATATACGTGACTGAATATGACCAAAGTGGGTAGATAGTAGAAAGTATATACCCCTTCTTCTCCATGTGCAGTTTCTTCTGTTATTAACATCTTGTTTTAGTATACTACCTTTGTTATAGCTGATGAATCATTGTTGATACATTATTATTAATTTAAGTTCATAGTATATATTAGGCTTCTCTTGTGTCTTTGTGTTTTGTGCATTTTGACAAAGGCAAAATGTCATGCATCATTTATGTCAGCTCATGACATTTCATGTAATGTCATTGCACTATCATCAGAATAATTTCATTGTCCTAAAAATCCCGTGTTCCATCTATTCATTCCTTCCTCCCCTCCTCCTGAGCTTGTGATAACTACTGATTATTTTACTGAGTCTGTACTTTTGCCTTTTCCAGAATGACATACAGTTGGAAACCATACAGTATTGTAGTCTTTCAGACTGTTCTTTTTCACTTAGCAATATACATTTAAGGTTCCTCTCTGTCTTTTCTTGGCTTGATAGCTCATTTCTTTCTTTTTTAAATTTAAATTCTAGTCAACATACAGTGCAATATTGGTTTCAGGAGTAGAGTAGAGTTCAGTGGTTCATCACTTACATGCAGCACCCAGTGCTCATCACAAGTCCTTAATACCCATCACCCCTCTTTCCCATCCCCCCCACACCTCCCTCCATCAACCCTCAGTTTGTTCTCTGTAGTTAAGAGTATCTCATGATTTGTTTCCCTCTCTCTTTTTTTCCCCTCCCGTATATTCCTCCATTTTGTTTCTTAAATTCCACATGCGTGAAATCATATGGTAATCATCTTTCTCCAACTGACTTATTTTGCTTAACATAATACACTCTAGCTCCATCCATGTCATTGCAAATGGCAAGATTTCATTCTTTTTGATGGCTGAATGGTATTCCAATGTATATACCACATCTTCTTTATCCATTCATCAGTCGATGGACATTTGGGCTCTTAACATCGTTTGGCTATTGTTGTTGATGCTGCTATAAACATTGGGGTAACTTATTTCTTTTTATTGTTAAATAATATTTCAGTACTGGTTTGTTTATCTACTCACCTATTGAAGGACATCTTGGCTACTTCCAGTTTGGGACAATTATGAGTAAAATGTCTAAATATTCATGTTCAGTTTTTTTTTTAAAGATTTTATTTATTTATTCGACAGAGATAGAGACAGCCAGCAAGAGAGGGAACACAAGCGGGGAGTGGGAGAGGAAGAAGCAGGCTCATAGTGGAGGAGCCTGATGTGGGGCTCGATCCCATAACGCTGGGATCACGTCCTGAGCCGAAGGCAGATGCTTAACCGCTGTGCCACCCAGGTGCCCCTCACGTTCAGTTTTTTGTCTGGACACAGGTTTTCAACTCTTTTCAGTAAATATGTAGGAGCATTTTTGCTGAATTGCATGGTAAGAGTATGTTTCGCTTTATAAGAAACTGCCTAACTGCCTTCTGAAGTGGCTGTATAATTTTGCATTCCCAATAATTAAAGAAATTTATATCCTAGCACCCTAAATGTACTTAAAAAATAAGTCTTTGTCAGATTGTTCTCTAAAATTAAACTTCATCTGGAATGAATTCATATTCTAATTGTTGCTTTTGTTGGCTATCTTTCTTAGCATTATATTTCTTTATGTCTTTGGAAGTTTTGTTTACAGACTTGTTCGAGTGTGAGTGCTTTTGATTTTGTTTTCCTTATTTCTGTGCCCACCCTTCCCTATGTGGTGATATTTCAGGTGTTCCCATTGACTTTTTAGACCATAGTCAAGAAATCAGGTATAATAAGGGTGGGTCGGGGGTCCTGCTATAATTAGGGCTAGTTTAGATTGATTCATAGAGTACGTGAACGTCTTGGTTCAGTTCCTGGTCATGAGGCTGTGTTTTTCTCTTCCCACTTTTCTATGCCTAGAGCATTATATAAACCATATAGCTCTAGGCAGAGACTGGTAGCAGTATTTTGTAGCTTCCTTTCAGCTCCAGCCTCATCCCTAGCTTTAAGCAGTGAGTCTGGCTCAGATGTCTCCTGTTTCTCCACCTCCTTTATTTTGTCACTGGCGCCCTGCAGAAGGTATGCATCTGCTTCTGGACTCAGAGTCCAGCAAGCCTGTAGCTTCAGTCCTGCTCACATTTTTGTGTATCTGTTTTGTTTCTGATCCAAATGGAGGTTTTTTTTTTTTTTTCTTAAAGATTTTATTTACTTATTTGACAGAGATAGAGACAGCCAGCGAGAGAGGGAACACAAGCGGGGGGAGTGGGAGAGGAAGAAGCAGGCTCACAGCAGAGGAGCCTGACGTGGGGCTCAATCCCAGAACGCCGGGATCACGCCCTGAGCCTAAGGCAGACGCTTAACTGCTGTGCCACCCAGGCGCCCCCCAAATGGAGTTTTATCTTGTTTTTAAGCCTGCTTAGGTCATTTAAAAAAATATATATATATATTTATTTTTAAGATTTTATTTTTAAGTCATCTCTATACCCAACTTGGGGCTCGAACTTACAACCCTGAGATCAAGAGTCACATGCTCTGCTGACTGAGCCAGCCAGGCACCTCAAGTCATTTAAAAATATATTTAAAAAATATTTAATCTATTGCTGTGTATTTGGAGTGGAGGGGATGCATCAAAGTGTTTACTTACTGGGCTACTTTGATTAGAAGACTTAATTGACCAGGGTTCTTTCTAATCTTCATACCACTTATTTTGTTGTTTGCATTATTGCAATGCCTAGACCCTCTGCAGTACAAAAGTTGAATAGCAATGATGATAATGGGCATTTTTATCTTTTTCCCGAATGAGAATGCTTCCGGTGTTTCACTATTAGATATGATACTTACTGAAGGTTTTTGGTAGATTTCTTTTGTTAATTTATGGACATTTTCATCTGTTCTTGGTTTGTATTTTTTTCAAGTTTTATTTATTTAAGTAATCTCTACACCCCACGTGGGGCTTGAACTCATGACCCCAAGATCAAGAGTTGTATGCTCCAACTGAGCCAGCCAGGCATCCTGGTTTGTGTGTGTGTTTTTAAGGATTTTATTTATTTGAGAGAGAGAGTGAGCCAGAGAGAGCACATGAGCAGAGGGAGAGGGAGAAGCAGACTCCCTGCTGAGCAGGGATCCTGATGCGGGACTTGATCCCAGGACCCTCGGATCATGACCTGAGGCAAAGACAGCCCCTGGTTTGCGTTTTTATTGGGTATTGATTTTTTTTGTTTTTTTTTTTTGCATTTCTTGAAATTATCATTGTTTTCTCTTTAATATGTTAAGAGTAGGAGAGACAACTTTCTGAGTTGTAGATAACTGAAACATATATTGTATATGATTTACTTGATAATGCATTTTTTAACAAAAAAATGAATCTTTAGAAAAACTCATTTTGATCTTGAATTTTTGTATATTAACAACATTATAAATAAACTAATACAGGCAATGCTGTAATAATCAGTTCTGGGCTAAATATTCTTGTAACTAAGCTTCACGATAATGAAATAGTGCTCAGTTAAAACAATTTTTTGGGTAACTTCTGGGACTCTACAAGGATTTGTTCAGCTCCTAACCATTCCAGCTTCTTCCTGGCTTCTTTTTTGTAGACTCTTTACTCCCTCCTTTTAACTTTTCTCTCTGTCTCCTCTTGCCAGAGAGAGACTTCCTTCTGCAAGTAATGTTATTTATTGTGAGGCTATAATGTATCAAGTGCTTTTCCTAGGTAAGGACTATTCTTTAATCTTCTTAAGTTTGGAAGCTAGGTGTGGTATCCCCAGTACATGGGTGAGGAAATTGAGCTCAGAGAAGTTAAAACTTGTTTAGGGGGGCGCCTGGGTGGCTTAGTCGTTAAGTGTCTGCCTTCGGCTCAGGGCATGATCCTGGTGTTCTGGGATCGAGCCCCACATCGGGCTTCTCCTCTGGGAGCCTGCTTCTTCCTCTCCCACTCCCCCTGCTTGTGTTCCCTCTCTCATTGGCTGTCTCTCTCTGTCAAATAAGTAAATAAAATCTTGAAAACAAAACAAAACAAAAAACAAAACTTGTTCAGGGCCACACAGCCAATCAGTGGCCTGGGTAGTATTTGAACCCAGGGCAGACTTCAAAGACCTTTCTTCCTGCTGTCTTTAAACAAGATTGTTGCTCCAGTTGCACTTGAGCTCTGTGTTTTGGCTTACCCACATGATTCCTGAGCATGGCAGCAGGACCACTTTGTGTCTCCAATATGATATCCTTAAGAGACTTTTCCTTTAGTCAGGCACTTAATTGCTTTTTCTGTCTGATGTTTTACATCTTCCTGAGAGATTTCTTATAATGACTGAATCTTTCTTAAAGAAACAGAATGAATAGTGTCATGGTTAAGGATGTGGGCTCTGGAGTAAACTATTTTGGTTGGACCTTGAGTTTATTTTAATTTTGTGAACATTATAAAAGATTGACCTTCCAAAAACTATGAAGAATAAAAGTAGTGCATACCTGTGGACATGCTGCTCAAGAAACCAGGCTTCTGGGGCGCCTGGGTGGCACAGCGGTTAAGCGTCTGCCTTCGGCTCAGGGCGTGATCCCGGCGTTATGGGATCGAGCCCCACATCAGGCTCTTCTGCTATGAGCCTGCTTCTTCCTCTCCCACTCCCCCTGCTTGTGTTCCCTCTCTCGCTGGCTGTCTCTATCTCTGTCCAATAAATAAATAAAATCTTAAAAAAAAAAAAGAAAAAAAAGAAACCAGGCTTCTTGTAAGGTTGAACCCTCACGTAACGCCTTTCCAATTGCATTCTCTTCCCCTTTCGAGGGAACCACTGTTCTAAATTTGATGCTTTTCGTTCCTGTACATATTTTCATACTTTTATTACATATGTAAGTAGCTCTAAATGTATATTATTTTGCATTTAAAATTTATACTAACAGTATTAATTATTTCTTTTTGTAACTTTTCCCCCTTAAAATACTGTGAGACCCATCTATAAGGATATACGTAGCTGTACTGCTTTCATCTGGCAGAGGAGGATTCTGTTTTTTGACTATGTCACAATTTACTTTTATATTTTCCTGTGCATTGGCCATTTGTTTATTCTGGATCTTTTTTTTTTTTTTTTGCAATTACAAATAAGGCTGCTGCGAATATTCTTGTCGCATTTCCTTGTGCACACATGCGTGCCTTTTAGGGCACGTACCTGGGAGTAAAACAGTGACTCGTGTGCCATGCACGTCTTCAGCCTCAGTGCGTATTACTCAGTTCCTCTCCGAAGTGGTTTTGCCAGTTCACATTTGCACCAGTGGTGTGTGGCTTCTATTGCTTCCCTGCTTTGTCAACCCTTAGTGTTATTAGGCTTTCTAATTTTTGCAAATATGCTGGATGAACAATATAATCTTATTTTGGTTTTTAATACAGATTTTTCTAATTACTAGTGAGATTGAACATTGCTTGATGTTTTTATTGGTTCTTTAAATTTCCTCTTCTGTGATTCGCTTGTTTTCTTCATTTACCTTTTTTTTTCTGTTGCATTGTCTTTTTCATATTGGCTTAGAATTTTTACTACATTTTATAATAATATAGAAAGGTGATATAATGGACCAAGAGTTAGGGGTTCTGGGTTTCTATTTCCATTTCTTTATTGTGAAGTATAACTGTCATCTGGGACAAGACATTTATTTGGATGCTCAAAATTTGGGGTCTGGGTTAGGTCACTTTTAAGCCCTCCCATATTGATTCTCCATTGCTTTGCTTTGGTTTTTGTAGCTCATAAGCATTACTACAAATGTGTTAACTGAAAATAAAGATAGAAGAACACAGAGAAGGATTTTGATGTGAAGGCTGCACACTGCTATTTATTAATTATTTTAAGATTTTATTTTTAAGTAATCTCCACACCCAGTGTGGGGCTTGAACTCACAACCCCTGAGATCAAGAGTCGCATGCTTTACCAACTTAGCCAGGCAGGCACCATTGCACACTTCTGTTTAATTGGTTTTATTTTCTTTTCATTAATTCCAAAGTCATTTGAAAAAGTCATTCTTAATATCTTTCTAGAAAAAAGTCTTTGGGGGGGCGCCTGGGTGGCTCAGTCGGTTAAGTGTCTGCCTTTGGCTGAGGTCATGATCCCAGGGTCCTGGGAGCGAGTCCTGTCTTGGGCTCCTTGCTCAGCGGGGAGCCTGCTTCTCCCTCTACCTGGTGCTCCTCCTGGTTTGTGCTCTCTCTCTCTCTGACAAATAAATAAAATCTTTAATAAAAAAAAAAAGGTCTCTAGGGAAAAGCTTAACTATAGAAGTAACTATCAAGGATACGTTTTCTGAAATATGACTGAAAACTAGAGCTTTGCATGTCCTTTCAAGAATGTACGTTTTATTGTTCGTACGCTTTTAGTATTTCCTTATTAGGCAAGTAGTTTAGCATCTTTGCTTAGAGCTAAAATTTCCTCTTATTAACTAAACAACCCATAGCAGGTTTTAGGAAAAACTAGGAGGAAGGAAAAGCTGTTTCTTCTTTCAGTGGCTCACTTTCTGTTACATCTTTTCTCCGAATCTTTGGGCACATTGCATTTCTGTGTCTTTACTTCCTTTCACTGCTGTTAAAACCTTTTCTCTATTCCAGATTTAAAGTGTTGCAAGTGATTGATAACAAAGTATTTATTCTTCTTCCAAGTCTATATCTTTATACCATTATTTTTTTAAAAGTCTATTTTATTTTTTTAGTACCCTCTACACCCAACATGGGGCTCAAACTCATGACCCCAAAATCAAGAGTTGCATGTTATTCCAACTGAGCCAGCCAGCCACCCTAATATTTCTATACCTTTAGTTTTTTTTAAAATTTGTATACCTTTAAATAAATCAGAAGAATTGTAAATTAAGGAGTCTTGCCTGTAGAATTCTAGTCTATGCATCATTCAAGAGGGTAGTTATGTAATAATAATAATAATAATAATAGTAGCTAATATTTATTAGGCTCTTATTTTGTGCTAGGCATTGTGCTAAATGCTTTACATAATTTATTAATGGTTACCACAGCCCTGTGAGGTTATTATATTAGGTATTCAGAGCTCTTTGTAGTAGTGGAGTGAAGTTTTGAATTTTTTTTATTGGAACCTAGAGAACTTTCTCAGATTTGTAAAGAAGAAAATCTTAGGGTTTCACAAACATTTACTTTCCTTGGCTTTTTTTTTTTTTTAATCTAAAAGAGAAGAGAAAAGAAGAAATGTTAGAGGAAGGATAGTTGAGAATTTTCCTGAAATAAGCAAGGAAGTTAGTTCTCTTTCAGGGAAGTTTGACTAGTTACACTAAGTACTAATTAGTGACAACCTCTGTTATCTCTGACTTCCTAAAAAGATGGGCATCCAGAGAAAAACTGGCAGGAGTTTTGCTGGGAGACAGCGAATTTGCTCAAATTTTGTTACATGGATCCTTTGAAGTAACTGAGAGCTGGAAGGGTTAAGACATTAACAAAAAGATTCAAGGGAAATGAAGGATATTTAACACTTAGGTGTATTACAGAGACATTCCGGAAATATTTCTAGAGCCTACTCTCTTACTGATAGTCTTTTGCTCAAGTCTTTTCTGCTTGCAGACTTAGGCCAGCTCTGGAGCATATTGTTTCCTAGATCGGATTAACAAGGGTCCAGACGTTTTGTTGCACTGGTCTCCAGACTTCATTTAACTATAACATGAAGTCTCTAGCGCCACGGTTTGTGGACCAGCACTTTCCTCGCTCCTGGACTCCTCATGTTTGCCCTGGAGGGGGCGATGTGGCACAGCAGAAAGAGAGTAGGCTTTAGAATCAAAGGGGTTGGTTGGCGAACTCCACAAATGACTAACTTTGTAACCTTAGGCCAAGTTAACTAACCACGTAGGCTCTAAATTTCCCCATCTAGTTCTGCCACCCATATTACTCATTTGTTCCTCAAACCTAGCACAGTCCCATTTTCTCATTCTAGGTTTTTAAAAAATTTTTAATTAAATTTTTTTTTTTTTTTTTTTTTTTTAAAGAGCAGTGGTTTCTAGAATGGGAGATGCAGGCAAAATGATCCTCCAGGTAGGGTATAACAAAATATGGGCAATTAACTTTTACTAATATTTCATCCACAGGTTGACACTTTACTCCATCTGTACGTCTGGTGATATGTATCAGGCTTGGTAGGCGAAGTAACCTGAGAGGGGGATCCTGGGGACACCACAGCCTGGAGGGACCCATCATGTGAGCCTCCTTATTTGTTGGCTCACATTCTGTTCGGACATATTAAAGTTCATCTCTGCCTGGCTTAGTGGTCTTTCAGATTATATTATCTGATTTCAATTAAATGAACCTTGCTAAATGACAGAGGGCTTAATGGATTCCTGCAAAGAAATTGCAGGTTGAGGTTTCAGATTCAGCTGAAGACTGAAGTAATAACAACAAAAAAAACACAGAGCTGATACTTTTATTTATATTATAAGCTTGTCAGTCTAAGGCGAAGTATAAAACAATAGTGGTCTAAGTGGATTGAAGAGGAGTCGGTAAAAAATTGTTAAATATTATTTGATATATGGGTTTATATGCACTGTTGAGTATATTGTATCTTAAGATACTCACTAATGATAGTATGAGGCTACTGTTATCAGTCGAGATATTTTAAAACTAAGCATTTGATACATGAAGACAAACATTGAAAATTTTCAGTGATGATTATAGTCATGAGCTAATTAATCTAGTACATTAAAAATTATTAAGTTAGTGATACAGTTTTAGAAGATTCTTTGGAGATTTCTTACTTTAGGAGCAAAAGACAAAAAGCCATAAACCTTTGCTCTTCCTGTTTTCGTAAAAGTGGCTGAAATACCATATAGACAAATCAGTAACTTTAGCTTGGTGACTAAAATGCATTATTTGTTGGGATACCCATAGAAGACATTGCTAAAGATCGAAGTAATAAACATTATATCAAATTCGGAATTTGCAAGAGTTTGTGTACATTTGGATAAAAGTGCCGAGCTTATGGTGTTTGGTATACTCCATTTCAATAATAAAACATATGGAGTCCTGCCTCCACACCCCCCACCCACTAAAGAAAGGATTTATCCGAGAATATACTCCAAGTAAATGACTTAACATTTTATTATGAGATAGGACCTATAAAGTATAAAGAATAATACAGGGTGCCCAGAACCCAGTCTAATAAACATGTAGCTAAATAGAGTTGGTGTCCCTTCACAGTCACATCATTCCCTTCCCCCTCCGGAGGTATTCGCTCTTCTGACTTTGGTGATGATGCTTCATGTGCACTTGGAAAAATATGTATTTTGCCATTATTGGGTGGGATGTTTGATAAGTATCAGTTAGATCTAGTTGGCTGATGGTGGTGTTCAGTCCTTCATATTCATCTTGACTTTCTACTTGTATTAATCATAGAGGAGAATTGCAGTCTCCAAGTGGAAGTGTGGATTTTTCCATTGCTCCTTTCTGTTCTATCAATTTTTGCTTAGTGTATTTTGAAGCACTGTAGTTAGATATGTAGACATTTAGGATTCTTATGTCTTCTCAGGGAATTCTATATGTTATAGGCCCAGCAATACAATGTCATAGATATTGTTTTATGCAATTGCTTTTTATTTTAAAGATTTTATTTTATTATTTTATTGTTTTCTTAAAGATTTATTTGTTTGAGAGAGAGTGCTGTGCAAGCCAGGTTGGGGGGGTGGCGGGGGGGAGGGGGATGAAGAGGGCTAAGCAGACTCTACGCTGAGGGTGGAGCCAGGTGGGGGGGCCCTCTGTCCCACGACCCTGAGAGCATGACCTGAGCTGAAATCAAGAGTTGGACGCTCATCGACTGAGCTACCCAGGCGCCCCTAAAGATTTTATTTTTAAGTAATCTCTATACCCAATGTGGGGCTTGAACTCACAGTCCCAGGATCAGGAGTCATGTGCTTCACCGACTAAGTGAGCCTACCAGGCGCCTGTATGAAATTGCTTTTTATTTATTAATTTATTTTTTAAAGATTTTATTTATTTATTTAACAGAGATAGAGACAGCCAGCGAGAGAGGGAACACAAGCAGGGGGAGTGGGGAGAGGAAGAAGCAGGCTCATAGCGGAGGAGCCTGATGTGGGGCTCGATCCCATAACGCTGGGATCACGCCCTGAGCCACAGGCAGACGCTTAACCGCTCTGCCACCCAGGCGCCCCTGAAATTGCTTTTTAAATCAGTTAAGTGAATAAAAGAAAAGAAATATGTAATTGTTCTGTCTTTTGAAAAAAACCACTTTTTAAAGAACAGTTCTAGATTTACTGACAGATTTACTGACAAATTTACTGACAAAGAAACAGTAATAGGGAGTACCCATATGTACCTTATACCTGTTCCTTCTTTTATTAACACCTTCCATTAGTGTTGTTCATTTGTTACAATTAATGAACCAGTGATGATGTGTTATTATTAACTAAAATCTGTGTTTTATTCAGATTTCTGTAGTGTTTCCTCATGGTGTTTTTCTGTTCCAGAATCCCATCCAGGATACCACGTTATAATTAGTTGTCACATCTCCTTAGACTTCCCTCGGCATTGTCAGTTTCTTAGGCTTTTTTTTTTTTTTTTTTAAAGATTTTGTTTATTTATTCGGCAGAGATAGAGACAGCCAGTGAGAGAGGGAACACAAGCAGGGGGAGTGGGAGAGGAAGAAGCAGGCTCATAGTGGAGGAGCCTGATGTGGGGCTCGATCCCATAACGCCGGGATCACGCCCTGAGCCGAAGGCAGACGCATAACCGCTGTGCCACCCAGGCGCCCCTCTTAGGCTTTTCTCATCAAGTTTTTGATAACATGTGACAGATGTGAGGAGTGCTGGTTAGGTATTTTGTATATTTTCTCTCAATTTGCCTCATGTTTTTCTCATGATTAGACTGGGTTTATGGTTTTGGGGTGGAAGACCCCCGAAGTAAAATGCCATTTTTATCACATCATGTCGGGGGTACATCCTGTCTACAGTTAGTCACTGTTGACCTCGATCACCTGGCTGAGGTCATGTTTGTCAGATTTCCCCACTGCCAGGGTATGTGTCCCTGTCCTTTTCCTCTTTGCAGGGAAGTCACGGTGTGCAGCTCACACCTAAGGAGTGGGGAGTTATGCTCTACTTTCTTTAGGGCAGAGTATCTACATAAATAATCTGGAATTCTACTGCCTGGGATATTTGTCGATTCTTCATTTGTTAATTTATTCACTCATTTGTATCAGTATCAACTTAAGAATATTTAATACTATTTAACGTTGTTGCTGAAATTGTTCCAACTTTGGCCATTGAGAGCTTTCAGTTGGCTTCTGCATTCCTTTGATACATTCCTGTCATATGGTTTTTTCCCCCTCCCAGAATTTACTTATTTTCTAGAAGCTCCAGGGCTCATGTTGTGTATTCCTGCCTCAGCCATTTCTCCAAGGAGCCCTCGTTCTTTTTATCAGAGAAAGGTGTTATACCAACCAAAATTTGGGCACTAGGTATGCTCATTGCTATTGGGATAGTGTTGTTTCTTGGCCCTCTAGAACAAGGATGTATATATGTATATACTAACCCACATGTATGTACACATATCTACAAATGCTTCCACATGTAACTATCTGTATCATATTAAGCCAACATGAACTTGTACTGATGTTTCCAATTGTAATCCATTACCATGTGGAACTTTCTAGCTTCTCATCTTGCTTATCTGTAACCTCACCACTCCACCATCTGGCATCCATTAACTTAAGTGTTCAGTTTAGGTGCACCTGCATACTAGTATCAGAATTGTCAACTTAGAACCTGTGGGAAACTAGAGTACAGTACTTACGTGTATTTTGATTTGCCTTTAGTGTTACAGACTCCGTTTATTTCCAGAGTTACTTAGGTGACTGCTTTTCCCCTCATCCTCCTCAGGGAGGTTGTGTCATACATTTGTAATACAGTTACATGATTTGTCACATTTTGCATTTCATCCTGAGATCCTCTGAAGTTATAAGGATTTTTTAAAAATTTACATGCATTAGGTTCACTGTGTGAAATTTCTGTTAGTTTTGACCAATATATAGTGTCATGGAGCCACCATTCCACTCTCATATGGAAGTTTCACCATCCTGAAAATTCCCCTGTGTTTCACCTATTCATTATTCTTTCCATTTGCATAGTGTTGTTTTTCTAGAAGGTCATAAAATTGGGATGACATGGTGTGTAGTCATTTCAGACTCACTTTTTTCACTTAACAATATGTGTTCAGGCTTCCTCTGTGTCTTTGCCTGGCTTGATAGCTCATTCATTATTGCTGAACCGATTGGGGAAGTACCACAGCTTGTTTATCTGTTCACCCATTACAGGGCATCTTGGTTGCTTTCATTATTTGGCAATTGTGAATAAAGCTGGGTGTGATCATTTGGGTGCAGGTTTTGTGTGAATATAAATTTTCAACTCAACTGGGTACATACCTAGTGGTGCTATTGCTGGGTCAGGTGGTAAGACTGTGATTAGCTTTGTAGACTACAGACAGCCAACCTGTCTGCCATCGTGGCTGTTTGTGTGGTATCACTTGCCACGGATGAGAGTTCCTATTGCCCCACATGCTTGTCAGCATTTGGTATTGTCATTTTAAAAAAATTTTAGCCATTGTTACAGGTGTATAGTAGTATCTCATCGTGTTTTAATTTGTAATTTTCTTTTTTTTTTTTAAAGATTTTATTTATTTATTTGACAGAGAGAGAGACAGCCAGCGAGAGAAAAAACTGATAAGCTCCATCTTTTTTTTTTTAATTCAACAGAGATAGAGACGGCCAGTGAGAGAGGGAACACAAGCAGGGGGAGTGGGAGAGGAAGAAGCAGGCTCATAGTGGAAGAGCCTGATGTGGGGCTCGATCCCATAACGCCGGGATCACGCCCTGAGCTGAAGGCAGACGCTTAACCGCTGTGCCACCCAGGCGCCCCCTAATTTGTAATTTTCTAATGATGATATTGAGCATTTTTTCATGTACTTATTTGTGATTTGTATATTTTCTTTGGTGAGGTATCCAGATCTTTCGATCATTTTTTAATTGGGCTATTTTCTTTTTAAAGATTTATTTATTTATTTATTTATTTATTTGAGAGAGAGAGAGAGAGAGAGAGTGTGAGGGGATGGGAGCAGAGGCAGAGGAAGACATGGTGTTAGGCAGACTCTGCCCTGAACATGGAGCCTGACGAAAGGTGCAGTCTCAGGATCCTGAGATCAGGACCTGAGCTGAAACCAAGAGTCAGATGTTGAACAGGCTGCGCCACTCCAGGCACCTCCTCTACCCTTAAAAAAAAAAAAGATTTATTTATTTATTTTGGGGGGGTAAGGGCAGAGAGAGAGGGAGAGGGAGGGGGCTCTTTCCTTATTGTTGAGCTTTGTTATTGTTTTTTTTTTTTTTAAGATTTTATTTATTTATTGGACAGAGAGAGACACACCAAGAGAGGGAACACCAACAGGGGGAGTAGGAGAGGGAGAAGCCGGCTTCCCCGCCAAGCAGAGAGCCTGATGCAGGGCTTGATCCCAGAACCCTGACCTGAGCCAAAGGCAGATGCTTAACGACTGAGCTACCCAGGCGCCCCTTTATTGTTGAGTTTTAAGCGTTCTTTTCATACTTTGAATACAAGTCCTTTATCAGCTGTGTTTTAAAACATTTCTTTCACATTAGGGCTTGTCTTTTCATTATCTTAGCATTTTTTCCCCTTTATCCATTTTTTTTTAATCTTAGTTTCTTTTGCACTATGGTTAATTCTGATAAGATGGAGCTTATCGGGGCGCCTGGGTGGCACAGCGGTTAAACGTCTGCCTTCGGCTCAGGGCGTGATCCCGGCGCTATGGGATCGAGCCGCATGTCAGGCTCCTCTGCTATGAGCCTGCTTCTTCCTCTCCCTCTCCCCCTGCTTGTGTTCCCTCTCTCACTGGCCGTCTCTATCTCTGTTGAATTAAAAAAAAAAAAAAAGATGGAGCTTATCAGTTTTTTCTTTCATAGATTGTGCTTTTGGGGTGTTGTGTCTAAAAACTCATTCCGTTTGACTTTGGGCGTAAGACATTAAACAGCCTCTTTTAGGGGCTTATGGTTTGAACTCTTTTTGATTGAAGAAACTTTGCATACATCTCATAGCTAGAATGTTGGTCCTTTTTTTTTTTTACATTTTGTAGACTAAGGCTGTGCTCTTTTTTTTTTTTAAGTATTACTTTTACTTTGAAGATGTTTATTGTTGCATTGTTCAAAGCAGATAATTGGAAATAATTGCCAACAATCAAGGCTTGGATAAAGAATTGTGATAAAATTCCGTTCTGCCATTCAAAATTATGTTTTTGAAGAGTGCTCAATGGCATGGAAAGATGTTCAGATATATTGTTAAATTCCTCCCCCCAGCTTTATTGAGGTGTAATTGACAAGTGAAATTGTATATATTTAAAGTGTACAACGTGGTGATTCGATATATGTATACCTCAGGAGATGATTACCACAATTGAATTAATTAACACATCTATCACTTCACGGTTACCTTTTTTTGTGGTGGTTTAAGGTCTCTCATCAAAGTTCAAGTATACAATACAGTACAGTGTTATCGATTATACTTACCATGGTGTACATTCGATCCCCAGAACTCATTCATCCAATAACTGAAAGTTGTATCCTTTGATCACTATCTTCTCATTTTCCCCAACCCCCAGCCCCTGGAAACCTCCATTCTACTCTGCTTCTATAATAAACTTGACTTTTTTTGTATTACTAGATTCCACATATGAATGAGTTCGTGGTATTTATTTTTCTTTCTCTGACTTCGTGCCCTGATTTTTTTTAATTGGGTGGAACGAAGCTCCTGAGTAGGGTAATCAGGACCCCCGAAGATGGAATGTGTTGGCCTAAGTACACCTAGTGGATTTCTCTGTATGTCCACAGGATGAACTACAGGAAGATGTGGGTGCAGAGTCGGAGATCACAGTGTCATAGAATTTTATTTGTGGGGGCGCCTGGGTGGCTCAGCTGAGGTCATGATCCCAGGGTCCTGGGATGGCGTCCTGCACTGGGCTCCCTGCTCAGCGGGGAGCCTGCTTCTCCCTCTGCCTGCCGCTCCGCCTGCTTGTGCATGCACTCTCTCTCTCTCTGTGTCAAATAAATAAATAAAATCTTAAAAAAAAAAGAATTGTATTTGTGCATTCACGTGGACAAAGATTTTGGCAGTCGAAATGGGAAAAAAGGGTGGATATGAGTGATCATGAGGAAGGAAATGGCAGGGTTTGAAATCAGAGTTCGTATGTGAGGGGAATGATACAGAGGTGTTGGTTACCTCTTGATCATGAGGCCAAGAAAAGGCAAACTGCCAGGAATGTGAGTGGAAGGAAGTAAAGAAATGCACTTGCGTTCATGTAAGTGTTGATTTTCAAGGCTGTATCAGAAGGACAAGGACATACAGTCAGGTGTGGCAGTACGATTAGGTACTTGTTGAGTGTGGAACTGTTAAAAGCATAACTGCAGAGCTTTAGTTATTAGTATCCATAGAGCACTGGATGGACTCACCTATAGTAAGGTCTAGGGAAGTTATTTACAGGAGTCTTCGTTTATGTGTAACCTATAAATTTGGATTTTATGTAATCTGAATTGTAGACTTGAAGTGAAAGACTTACTGATCTAAGTTCCCCCAGAAGCTGACTCAGACAAGGATTTGAGTGCAAGTATTTTGCTTTAAAGATTATCCCGGGAAATACTAGTAGGGGACCCTGAAGTGAGATAGGGAAGGGAAGTTTAGGAAATAAAGGAATTGTTTCAAGCAAGTTACCACTGTGAGTAACTGGAGCTTGTTCCTGCGGGGGAACTCTACGAGCCTGTGTAAAGCATGTCCTCAAAGTTCAGCCTTTTGAGGGGGCAAGGTAGGTGGAGTGTCTACCAACCATTGGTTAGGACTGTTTCCGGAGGGTGGAAATCGGTAATATTTCAGGCTTGGCATGCAGGGAAAAAATGGACTTCAGAAGTCAAAAAAAGCTATCAGTTTTTTGTTTGGTTTTTTTTTCTTTTTTTAAAAGATTTTATTTTTTTATTATTATTATTATTATTTTATTTTTTTTAAAAGATTTAATTTATTTATTTGACAGAGAGAGACAGCCAGCGAGAGACGGAACACAAGCAGGGGGAGTGGGAGAGGAAGAAGCAGGCTCCCAGGGGAGGAGACTGATGTGGGGCTCGATCCCAGGACTCTGGGATCACGCCCTGAGCCGAAGGCAGACGCTTAACGACTGCGCCACCCAGGTGCCCCTATTTTATTATTTTTTAAGTTGGTTCCATGCCCAGTGGGGAGTCCAGTGTGGGGCCTGAACTCATGACCCTGAGATCGAGACTGGAGCTGCGATCAAGAGTCCGACACTCAATCGACTGAGCCACCCAGGTGCCCCTTAAAGATTTTATTTTTAAGTAATCTTTACATCCAATGTGGGGCTCAAACCCACAACCCTGAGTTCAAGAGTCACATGCTCTACTGACTGAGCCAGCCAGGTTGCTCCCTGTTTTGTTTTTAAAGCAGATGCTGTTAGTCCAGTAGAGACAGAATTGGCAAAGATTAGGAGATATGGGCAGGGAGCCCTCTTTTGCCTCTTTTCTTTATACTCTGCCATGCAGTTCTAGCATCTCCAGTTTCATCAGTCCCTGATGAAACCCCTGAGGGTTAAATGAGCCAATCTAGCTGCACATTAGGACTGGCTCTAGGTGTCCTTTCTGGAACATTAAATCCTGGGTCATGGGGGAGTGTACCCGTATCAACAGTTCTCACCAACCTTATACTTGGTCCTCAAGTTCATTCCCAGGTATGTTCTCCCAGGTCCCACCAGTGCATTTCATCAGGTCCAATAGCTGTTATGGTGAATCACCCCTTTCCATCCAAAGTAAGGACAGTATCCCTATTTCCATGGTGCCAAGACTTGATCCTAGTTATTAGCCTGGAATCAAAGAGGTAGGAACAGATCCTGAGAAGGGTCAGCATGTTTTGAGGCATGCGTCTCGGATGAGGCCTTTTTGTGGTCTTTAGGCAGAGGAGAGTGCCATCTCGAAACAAGAGCAAGGGAGCCAGTTCTTCTGGCCCAGACGGTTCAGGAGACTCTTGGCTGGACTGTGAATTCAGTCTTTTAAATAATTTACCTACTTTCATAATCAGAATTCGGGCCTGATTTTTAGCACAATCTGCCTTCTAGCTGTAGGGACTCAGAGTTCCTTAAAATGCTGCTCTGAGGTCTTCTGGCTGTCCTACCATGCTTTGAGTTGATACTTAGAAGATTTAGGCTTTGACATTTTCTTTCTTCTGTGTATCAGTGCTACGTAGCAAAAACTCAACCAATTTAATTGTCTTTAAAATTCTTGATGCCCTTATATCTCTCAAATGCGAAAGCTATCACGTAACCCAGTCATCTTCACCTGTATCCTGTCCTAGCTCCACCTAGGAGCTAGTAATGCTGAGGCAGCAGCCCACCAGGGGTTCTCACCAAGCCACTTATTACCAGCACTGGGAACCTTGTCATTTGGTTGGTGAGTGATCCACTTACAGAATCCGTCTGGAAGCCCTGTTATACCAGGATCAAATCTATCTTATTTTGGGTTACCCTAGAAGCAAATGCTGATGTAAAGACAAGTACAAGTTTGTTTTTGTTTTGTTTTGTGGGTTTTTTTTTTTTTTTTTTTAGGTTATCCTAGGAGATACCAGTAAAGTAGAGAAGTGAGACAGAGAAAAGAACATAGCCAGTAAAGCCTTTCTTATCAGGCACTGTGGGTAAGCAGACTTAATTCCAATGAGGAACTCTGGAAGCCAGTGGAAAACATCACCTTTTGTTGGGTAAAGGAGCTGCAGTATTTATATATTAACTGCCATCAGTGGGAGGGTTCCTCCAGGGATGTTAAGCCCCTGGTGCTTCGGACTGCCCTGCAAATGTCAAGGCCGCCTTCAGTCGCAGAAAAAGCCCTCAGACAGGGAAATGCAGAGGCTGGCAACTAGAAGCTGAACTGGGTGATGGCATAAAGGCAGGATATCAACAGGGTCTTCTATACTCTTAAGTCAACAAATAATGTCAGTATTGTGACTACTGTTGAGTACAAGCTTTTCTTCCACCTTAGTTTGGTTTTGAGAGTTTTTTTTAAATATATATACATATTTTAATTAAAATCTTGTGTTTAACATGTGATTTGCAAATATTTTTCGTCCCGCGTGTAACTTGTCTTTTCATTTCTTACCAGTTTCTTATATAGAAAAATTGTTTAATTTTGGTGATGTTCTATTTGTCTTTTTTTTTTTAATGGCTTGTGCTTTTACTGTGATGTACCAGACCATGAAGACTTTCTCCCATGTTTTCTTCTAAAAGTTTTATACTTTTTATACTTTACATTTACAGTTATCTTCCATCTCAAATTACTTTTTGTTTATGGTGTGAACTATAGGGCAAGGTTCATCTTTTTGTCATATAGATAATGAGTTTTTCCAACACCAAGTCTGTCCTTCTTCACTGAATTTCTTTTGCACTTAAAAAAAAAAATCAGATGGCCTTTTCCAGTACTGTGCTGTCTTGATTGCTGTGGATTTTAGTAATTCATAAAGTTTACTATAATCCTGCATCTTTATCCTCCCTTTTCAAAATTGCCTTGTCTATTCCTTTTGCCTATTTTTATAGAATTTAGAATTGTCTATATTTACAAAAATTTCTGCTGGAATTTTGGTTAGACTGTGTGGTTAGATGGTATGTCTTTCTGTTTGTTTAGGTCTTTTAAAAATTTCATCACTGTTTTGTGATTCCAGTATACAAATCCTATACATATTTTGTTAGTATATACCTAAGCATCTTATTTTTGTTAGAGATATTGTAAATGCTGTTTTCAAAGTATTCAATTTCTAATTGTGCAGTGTTAGTAAACAGAACTGTGGTTGACTTTTCTTTTTTTTTTTTTTTTTTAAAGTTTTTATTTATTTATTCGACAGAGAGATAGACAGCCAGCGAGAGAGGGAACACAAGCAGGGGGAGTGGGAGAGGAGGAAGCAGGCTCATAGCGGAGGAGCCTGATGTAGGGATCCCATAACTCCAGGATCACGCCCTGAGCCGAAGGCAGACGCTTAACCGCTATGCCACCCAGGCGCCCCCTGTGGTTGACTTTTCTGTTTTGACCTAGTGTCCTGCAACAGGGTCAGACTCACTTTTTCGTTCTAGGAGCTTTTTTTGGCTCCTAGAATTTGGAATTTCTGCAAAGATCATCATGTTGTCTGCAAAATAGGAGTAATTTTACTTTTTCCTTTCCAATCTGCTTGCCTTTTATTTTTCATCTTATTTCACTGGCTAAGACATCCCATATAATGTTTAATAGAATTAGTAAGAATGGACATCCTTGTCTTGGTCCCAGTTTTAGGAGAAAAGCATATAGTTTTCTACCATTAAGTGTGATCTAAGCTGTAAGTGTTCTGTAGGTGCCCTTTATTAGGTGTAGAAAGATTTTATTTCTAGTTTGCAGAGAGTTTATCATCAGGAATGAACATTGTATTTTGTCAAATATTCTTTTTTTTTTTTTTTAAAGATTTTATTTATTTATTCGACAGAGATAGAGACAGCCAGCGAGAGAGGGAACACAAGCAGGGGGAGTGGGAGAGGAAGAAGCAGGCTCATAGCGGAGGAGCCTGATGTGGGGCTCGATCCCATAATGCCGGGATCATGCCCTGAGCCGAAGGCAGACGCTTAACTGCTGTGCCACCCAGGAGCCCCTGTCAGATGTTCTTTTTGCATCTGATATAAACATTTTTTTTATTAGATTGTTAATATGTTGGATTATATTGATTAATTTTCAGGTGTTGAATTGGCCTTGCATAATGGCCTGGAATAAAGTCCAACTGCTTGCAAGCCTTTTATATATGGCTTGATTCAATTTATAGTATTTTGTTGAGGATTTTGCTTGTTGAGGGTTTTTGTATCTATGTTCATGAGAGACATTTGTTTTTGTACTGTCTTTGTCTGTTTTGGGTATCAGGATATTATTGGCTTTTTAAAATGAATTGGAAGATGTTCTTTTTTATTTTCTGGTAGCAACTGTGTGAAATTGGTGTTATTTCTTCTAACATCTTTTCTGTTGCTGTTCTTCATTTGTAGCATTTTGTAATTATTTTCCCTTTCTGAAGAACTTTCCTTAGCAATTATTTTAGAGCATGTCTGCTGACTACAAATTCTCTCAGTTTTCTTTAATTTCTGAAGGTGGTTATTCTCCCAATATAGAATGAAAAGCATTGCTCCACCATCTTCTGACTTCCATAGTTTCTGCTAAGAAATCTGCAGTAATTCATGTCATCATTCTTCCCAAACAGAAGTTGGTAGGCTGTGTTCTGTGGGTTGACTGCCTGTTTGTTTTCGAAATAAAATTTCAACAAAGCCATACCCATTTGTCTACATATTGTCTGTAGCTGCTTTCATGCTGCAGTGGCAATGGTGAGTAGTTGTGACAGAGACCACGTGGTCTGCAAAACCTAAATTATTTACTGTTTGGCCCTTTAAGAAAAAAATCGGCTGATCCCTCTCCTATGCGTAAAATGTTCTTTTGCTCTGACTTCTTTCAAGAATTTTTCTTTGTCTTTCAGCAATTTGATTATGATGTGACCATTATAATGAGGTTCTTTGGGTTTAACTTGTTTGCTCAGTTTCTTGAATTTATAGGTATGTCTTTCACTGAACTTGGTAGGTTTTCAGCTATTAGGTCTTCATGTATTGTTTAGCACGCCATCGCCATACTCCTTCTTTTCTCCTTCTGGGATTTTGAGTACATGATAAATGTTGGATCTTTTATTTTTGTCCACCCAGTCCCTGAGGCTTGCTTTCTTTTTTTTTTTTTTTTAAAGATTTTATTTATTTATGTGACAGAGAGACAGCCAGCGAGAGGGGGAACACAGTAGGGGAGAGGGAGAGGAAGAAGCAGGCACCCAGCTGAGGAGCCCGATGTGGGACTCGATCCCGGAATGCCAGGATCACGCCCTGAGCCGAAGGCAGACGCTTAACGACTGCGCTACCCAGGCACCCCCCCTGAGGCTTTATTTCTTTAAAAAAAAAAAAAAGAAAGAAAGAAAGAAAAAGGAAAAGAAATCTCTCTTTCACTTTTTTTTTTCCTGCTGTTCAGATTGGATAATCTCTGCTTGATATGTCTTTAAATTTACGGACTCTTTCCTCTGTAGTCTCCATTCTGCTGTTGAGTCCATCCAGTGAGTCCCCCCTCCCCCAATGAGTGCATATTTCAGTTCTAACCTTTCCATTTGGTTCCTTTCATATCTTTTCTTTCTGTGCTGACACTTAAGACTTTAACTCTTGTTTCAGGAGTGTTTGTGATTGCTAATTTGAGCATTTTTCTAATTGCCACTTTAAAGTCTCTGTCCATCTCAGCGTCTGTGTCATCTTTCAGTGGCATCTGTTGATTGTCTTTTACCTTGTGAGTTAAGATTTTCTTGGTTGGTTGTTTGCCAAATAATTTTGTACTATTTCCTGGACATACTGAACATTATAAAACTTTGGATCTTCCTTAAATTTATAGAGAGTGTTGATATTTTTGTTTTAGCATTGTAGTTTGGTAGATATCCCAATGATCCAGAATATAGTTATATTAAATTTTACAAGTTTAATTTGGAAATAAAGATAAAATTTAGAAAATTGTCATAAAGAACTTAGAGATCTCCAGGAATTTTTAGGCTCTACTTTGAAAAAAAGTGGTATAGAGAAATAGCAAAAGTAGAAGAAGGATATAATAAATGAGGTATGTTATAAAGTATATTATGATACTATCTTTTAATCTATGGTTAGCATTTAAAATTTGTAGTGAGGGACCAAGATTGAGGAGGAGGTACTAAACTTTTAAATATCATTCTTTCTTTGTAATTACAGGCTACTGGTACCAACTCTTGTTTTTTTCTCTAGGACCTAGATTTCATTACATTTTGCTGTTTCTCTAGTAGCTTTGTTTTTTGGCTTTCTTCCTGTTTAAAATTTTTTTCTCTTGGGAGTTAATTGTTAAGTAACCATCATGTGTTAAAGCCTTCTTGGTAATACATCAATGATTTAGGAAAGGGTTGGCCTTAATTATCAAAATATTGTAGACTGTTAAGGAATGCATTTACATTTTAAATTTTCTTTAGGGTATATTTAAAACTAAACTTTTGCCAGGCATCTTGTTTTGATGGATATGTAATTTGTGTAGTCATCATTTAATTTGTGATTCTAATATATTTGAGACGGTGCTCTGTAAATCACTCCATAATTTACAACAGTTTAATCTCCTTAGGGAAATTGTTTGGCTTATGCTCTTTGTCTAGATGTTTTTTCTTCACATAATAAGGCAAAATTCAGCTGAAATTATCACAGATTTTGCATCAGTAGAGTCTGTGCAGTGGGCTTATTTATTTTCTAGCCTTTTAGGTGTGGAGTTCGGCAGTATGCATCTAAAAGCAACAGTTATGTAAGAAGGTTAGTGAAAGGGTGGGATTTAACTCTACCACTTCTGAGTTTTGCCCTCAAGCAAGTTATTCTTTTCTAGGCTGTTTCGTAATCTATAAAATGGGGATAATAATAATGATACCAGTATCTAGGGTTGTTGGAAGGATTAAATGAGGTAACACATGGAAAGAGTTTTAACAGAGTGACTGGAATAGCTTCTGTCAATCTGCACTATTACCATGTGATAAAAAATTTATCTCTAGGCATTCTTCGAGTTTGGGGATGAATACTTCCTTTGTTCAATATTGTTTAATATGAAAATAGAAGATTTTGTTTATGTTTTTTATATATAAGCTAGTAACTATTATATTCTTTAGTTTACCTTTCATTATAATTATCTTCTAAATTATATTTAGTACCATGTTTATCTGTGTAAAACAGTAGGGATATGGGAAGCCATGTTCTAACTAATCCAGGACTCCACAGAGAAAATAATCAAAGTTAGAAATAACACATGGCCCCGTATTTTCAGCTCAGGAAGCAAGTGTATGAGTTCATTTAATTATTGACTTTGTAATATTTTAGAAGCTATCACGTAAATAAAGGGACAGTGGTTCCACTTTATTTTTACTGATTGTCTCTTAAATGTGCATATACAACTTGGTTTCCTGTACCTCTTCATAACAGAATGATAAGCCCTTGGTTGAATTGTCAAATTGCAGTAGTTTATTGTATCTTTCTTTGTTTTTAGGATGATTGAGGAAAGTGGGAACAAGCGGAAGACCATGGCAGAGAAGAGGCAGCTGTTCATAGAAATGCGTGAGTCTTGAGTGCTTCTTGATTCCTTGTTTGTGTGTGTGGGGATGCCTTTATTTTTTTTTCCTGATGAAGTCACAGCTTTAAGCATTAGCATGTTCCATTTTTTTTTTTTAAGATTTATCTATTTATTTTAGAGAGAGACAGAAAGAGAGAGAGAGTGCAAGTGGGCCAAGGGGCAGGGAGAGAGGGACAGTGAGAGAATCTCACACAGACTCCCTGGTGAGCCCAGAGCCTGACCCGGAGCTCCATCTCATGACCCTGAGATCATAACCTGAGCTAAAGTCAAGAGTTGGGGATGCTTAACCGACTGAGCCACCCAGGTGCCCCACACGTTAGCGTGTCCCAACCTTAGGAAGGGAAGAAAGGGAGTCAGAGAATCGTGGAGTTGAAGGGCCTCAAGCCAGAGCATATATTATAATTGAGTTGACTTGAATATAAGTTACCTTATACTAGAAACAGATTCTAAGGTGTAGAGGACTAAGAGGACAACACTTGAGCCATAGGAATAATTAGAAGCACAAATGTATATAGCTTCGGTATATTACTTTATGATACAGTTTTAAATCTTCTGTTAAAAAATTATAGTCTTCTGGGGTGCCTGGGTGGCACAGCGGTTAAGCGTCTGCCTTTGGCTCAGGGCGTGATCCCGGTGTTGTGGGATCGAGCCCCACGTCGGGCTCCTCTGCTGTGAGCCTGCTTCTTCCTCTCCCACTCCCCCTGCTTGTGTTCCCTCTCCCGCTGGCTGTCTCTGTCTCTGTCGAATAAATCAATAAAATCTTTAAAAAAAAAATTATAGTCTTCTGTAAAACTCAACAAAGGAAAGGAGGAGTTGAATAGTTCCTAGTATTTGAGTGATTATTTCAGTCTGTCGATTACTTATCTATGTGACCTTGACTGTGTGACTTTGACGAGTGCACTCACACTTGGTGGACCACAAATTCCTTTGCTATGAAATAGGGTTACTGGTCTGTACCAGGGATTGTGATATCTTTTAAAAAGCATTATAATCTTTTTAAAAAGTCTGATCTTACAAGGACCCTTAACATGTGAGTGTCATAAAGTTGGTACTGCTTGGTTGAAGAGGGGAGGCAGGAGCCCTGCCTGAGATAGCCCCTGAGGTACTTGTAGAATTCTGCCTGTCAGGGTAGAAATCAGCAGATAAAGTTTCAAAAAAATCAATAGATAAAGATCAAGGTATTTTAAATCTTTAGAGTCTTAGTAATGGAGGCAGAGTTTGACTCAACTGAGATCTATGCTGTCCTGTCCAGCATAACCTAGGTAAGTATTTGTTGAAGATTTCAGGAGCCATTTTTGGCCTTCAGTGTGCAGTCTGGGCATCTTGAAGGAGTTTTATAGTTCTGAGTCTGTAATTGCTCGTCATCCAAGCCAGACACCTCGCAGTCACTTCCCTCTACTTCACCCTCCACCTCCAAAGAAATCACAAAGTGCAGCTCAGTCTTACCTCAGAAGGGAGTCTTGCTGCTCTGTTCCTGAGACTCTGGTGGCTTTGAACCGAGGCTCTGGCATCAGACTGCCTGGGTTTGGATCTTGGCTGTATAACCTTAGGTGACTTGACTTAATCTCTGTGCTACAGTTTCCTTGTCCATAAAACGGGAGTAGTATCTACTTCGTGGAATTATTATGAAAATTAAATGAGATAATGTCACTTAGACATTAGCAGAGTGCTTGACACAGAATAGTAGGTATTTAATGTGGTTACTTGTGTTTAATGTGGTTACTTGTGTTTAATATTTTTATTATTACCTTTCTGAACTAAAGCAGTCTGTTTCGGATCCTTTCTTCCATGGTCAACCCTTTGAAATCTGTGATCTGTGATGCTGGCAGCTGACCTGCATAAATCTGTGTTCCTTCCTTCTGAAATCCCTTCAGTTGCTCCTCATCATTCTCCCCAGAAAGTCTGAGCTCCGGGGCATGCCAGGCAAGGCCCTCCTGGTCTCTTTTGCCCTAAGGTCTCAGGTTCCTAGTTCCCATCACATGCCGTGTGTGTCATTTCCCAGCAGTACTGAATTGGCTTTCCCATCTGGATCGTGCATTTGGTGTCTTCGTGCCTTTGCTTATGCAGTTGGGCCCACCTGAATCTCCCTAATTGTTCCTGCTTACCATTCAAGGCTCAGCCGAGGGGTCATCTTTTCCATTAATTTTTTAACACATTTACTGAAGATCTGCTATGTTCCAGGCAGTGTTCTAGGTGATAGGGTTAAGGGGAGAACAGAACATAGTCCCTGACTTCTCTCATATTGCTTACATTTTGGTGAGGGGAAACAGACAAAATAAGGAAACCTAGTAGATGAACAATAAATCCTGATACTAAGAGGTGCCTGGAGTGCCTTTGGTAAGTAAACGTGAGCCTGCCAGAGAGCACAGCTAGGGATATTTGGAGTAGAAATTGGGCATTCTGTGAAGAATTGGGTTTGCTGCTTAATGAATGTTATCATTCTGACACATAGAGCTCGGACAAATTGCCTGTCTCTGTAACAAACTCAAGGATATGGACAGTTTTGGAGATGTTTGGTGGGTATGGCTTCTCGTCTCCCTTCTTTCTTCATGGGAAGAATTGCACTGGTGACAGTAGTGTCTGCTGTTAAAAGCTATACTCTCTCCTTTCCAACATCCCTACCGTTCTCCAGCATTATTACCTTCTGTGGCTGTAAAAATCATCTCTTGCCAGCCTTATCATAGGGTTCTACCATCTAGGTTTTGGGTTGATTTTATGGCAATTTTGAATCCACTGATCTTTCCTTGTTTTATTTGTCTTGGTGGGTAATTAATAGATTTTTACTTATGTAGGTATAGCCATCATTTTTTTTTTTTTAAAGACTTCACTTTTTTAGGGGCGCCTGGGTGGCTCAGTCGTTAAGCGTCTGCCTTCAGCTCAGGGCATGATCCTGGCGTTCTGGGATCGAGCCCCACATCCAGATTCCTCCACTGGGATCCTGCTTTTTCCTCTCCCACTCCCCCTGCTTGTGTTCCCTCTCTCACTGGCTGTCTCTCTCTGTCAAAAAAAAAAAAAAAAAGACTTCACTTTTTTAGAGCAGTTTCAGGTTCACAGTAAACGTAAGAGGCAGGTACAGCAAGTCCCTAGAGCACACATGCACAACTTCCCCCATTAACACACCCCCCACCAGAGGGTACATTTGCTACAACTGATGGGCCTGTGTTGGATTGTAACACCCAGAGATTGTAGTTTACATGAGGGTTCCTTCTTGATGTTGTACATTCTTTGGGACTATATTATTTTTAAAGAAAGATGGTTTTGACTATTATTTTTGCAATTTTTAAAAAAGATTTTATTTATTTGTTAGAGAGAGAGAGAGAGAATGAGCAGGGGGAGGGGCAGAGAGAGAGGGACAAGCAGACTCCTTGCTGAGCATGAAGCCTGACTTGGGGCTCGATCCCAGGACCTTGAGATCATGACCAGAGCCAAAATCAAGAGTTGGACGCTCGACGGACTGAGCCAGCCAGGTGCCCTCTCAGATACTATATTGAAGAATAGGGGGGTCATCCTTGTCTTGTTTTTGACTTTAACGGAGATAGAGGTAATATTTCACTATTAAAATGGTACTTGTTGCAGGTTTTGTGTCATTTATCAGGTTAAGGAACTACTTCTAGGTTCTAATTTATGAAGAGTTATTACTCTTACTGTCTTTAAATCATGAATGAGTATCGAATTTTATCAGATGTTTTCTGCCTCTCTTGAGATGAATATATTTCTGCTTTAGTCTGTAAATATAGTGCTAGGGCTGGCAATCTTTTCCTTAAAGGGTCAGAAAGTAAATATTTTAGGATTTGCAGGCCATATGATGCGTTCTCTGTCACAGTGACGCAACTTTTCTGTATAGCGAGAAAGCTATCCTAATCATTTAATAATTTAGTTAGACTGCATTTTTAACGTTGTGTGACCTTTATTATTCCTTTCTATGATATTCTTAAGCCTTTCTGTCTTTAGACAGTATCTTTAAATTCCCTACTATTCTTTCCATGCTTAGTATTTTCTCTTGTAGACTCTAAGTGCCGTGAGAATAAGGATCATATCTGTTTATCTTGGTAGCCCCAGTGGCTTGATAAATATTTATTGAAAGAAGAGTGGAATAAATTACATAGAAGTAACTTGGTAGCTTATGATTCTTGTATAAAATTACTAAGAAAAATGAAAGGTGGTAGTTAGAACAGTAGTTCTTAACTCTGGAGCTAAAGTACAGGTCAGTCTACAAAATGCTTAGCGCCAGGCCTCCTGGCTCAGAGATTCTGATTTTATTTTTCCTTTTCCAAAATTTGGCAGTTTTATTGGTCTTTTCAGGGAACTTTGGCTTTGTTGGTCCTCTCCATGTATCTTTGTTTCTGCCTCATTATTTTGTACTATTGTGTTTATTACTTTCTTCTTTTTACTTCAGGTGATTCTGTTGTTCTTTTTCCAATCTCTTTTTTTTTTTTCTAGAGATTTTATTTATATATTTGACAGAGAGGCAGTGAGAGGGAACACAAACAAGGGGAGTGTGAGAGGGAGAAGCAGGCTTCCCGCCGAGCAGGGAGCCTGATGCGGGGCTTGATCCCAGGACCCTGGGATCATGCCCTGAGCCGAAGGCAGATGCTTAACGACTGAGCCACCCAGGAGCCCCCTTTTCCAACCTCTTATGTTGCATAACTCGGGCCATTTATTGTCAGGCTTTTTCCTCTCTTATGTAAGTGCTTAAGAACTTCTTTCCTGTGATTTTCTATTTTTGTACTCTATGTGTTCCAATAGATGCCATTTTCATGATCACTTCTCTGTGTTTTCTAATTTCTGTTAGGAATTATTTAGAAGTACCCTTTTAAATTTGCAAACAAATGACTTTTAATTTAAAAAATATTTACCTCAATTGGGATGTGGGTCAGGGGATGAAGGATGTTCTAGAATCTTTGAATTTGGTGATATTTTTTGTTATATGTTTTTGTAAATATTCCATGTGTGTTTGAAAATAATACATGTGATTTCTTCATTATTTAGATTCAACTTGTTACATGTTTTATTCAGACCTTTTTTGTCCTTACCGATTTGACTGCTTAATTACTGAAAGTTGTTAAAAATCTCTACTTTGATCATGGATTTTAGTTTTTTACCCCTTAGTTCTGTCAGTGATTTGAAGCTTTTGCTCTTAGATGCACAGCTGTTAAAATATTTTTTTTTTTTTAAAGATTTTGTAATTTCTTTATTCGACAGAGATAGAGACAGCCAGCGAGAGAGGGAACACAAGTGGGGGGAGTGGGAGAGGAAGAAGCAGGCTCACAGAGGAAGAGCCTGATGTGGGGCTCGATCCCATAACGCCGGGATCACGCCCTGAGCCGAAGGCAGACGCTTAACCGCTGTGCCACCCAGGTGCCCCTAAAATATTATGTCTACCTAGGAAATTGACTGTTTTGTCATTATGTAGGTATACTCTTTTTCTAATGATGCTTTTTGCTCTGAATTATATTTTTTGTTATTAATATAGCTGTACCAGTTTTCTTTTGGTTAGTATGCCTTGTGCAGTATCTTTTCATTCTTTTTTTTTTTTTAATTTTATTTATTTATTTGACAGAGAGAGAGACAGCCAGTGAGAGAGGGAACACAAGCAGGGGGAGGGGGAGAGGAAGAAGCAGGCTTCCCGCTGAGCGGGGAGCCCGATGTGGGCTTGATCCTAGGTCCCTGGGATCATGCCCTGAGCTGAAGGCAGATGCTTAACGACTGAGCCACCCAGGTGCCCCAGTATCTTTTCATTCTTTTAAAAAACTTTCCGTATCCTTATTTTTTTTTAAGATTCATTTATTTATTTTGCTGTGAGTGGGTGAAGGGGCAGGGGAGAGGGAGAGAGAGAATCCTAAGCAGATTCTGTGCTGGGTGTGGGCCCAACATCTAAGATCATAACCTAAGCCTAAATCAAGAGTCAGATGCTTAACTGACTGAGCCACCCAGGCGCCCCTGTGTCTTTATGTTTTATGTGTATCTCCTGTAAGTAATGTAAACTGGATTATTTAACAACTCTTATGACTGACAGTCTTTGCTTTTTCACTGAAGAATTTATCCTCTTTAGCTTTTTTTATGAATATGGTTATATTTCACTTTTTCTTCCATCTTGTTTGGTGCTTCAACTGTGTCCTTTCTCTGTTGTTTTTTCTTCCTTTCTTGCCTTCCTTAGATGAATTGTGCTTCCTTCCTTCCGTTCCACTTTTTCCTCTTCTTGGTTGTGAGTTGCATATTCTTTTTCTCTTCTTTTTGTGCCTACCCTAGAGATTCGAACATCAATTAAAGTGGAGTCCAGAGCTTTTCAATGTTTATAACTTTATTCAAAGCAATACAGGAATATTAGACAGTTTTAGAGCACCTCCTTTATGAAATATATTCTATTTTTAGTATTATCTTTTTAACTCCACAAATTAGACTTTATAATTCTTTCGTATGGTCAGTTTTTCTTTTGTCTAACCTACTTGATTATCACTGTCTTGTCTGGTTTTAAAATTTAAATCTAAATCTAGGTGGAGCCAGTCATGTGTCCCTAACGTTTCCCTTTGTGGGATTTTTTTTTTTCTTTTGTTTCTACTTCACCCACTGAAAGAGTCGCCATTCTGTGGTCTGTACCTTCCTCTCTGTTGGGACCTCTGGCTTCATCTCTGGTCCCCAGGGTTTCTAGTCATACTGACAAGAAAAAAAAACAAGGAAGTCATTTATGTTTATTTTTGTTACTTATTCAGACTCTATTGTCTTGAAAAGTTTTGCTTGTTAAAAATGGTTGTAAGGGTTTGAGACAATTCAGAAATGTTACTGTCCTTACATTTACTAGGTTTGTTATCTCTTCTCTTTCTCCTCCTCATCTCGTTAGTTAGATGCCTTTTTAACAAAACATGCTTACTTCCTTACACCTTCTGCCCTTGTGCTGAGCACTCCCACCAAATCCTGTGTCTCCCTAGAGTGCAGGTTGGAATCCTGTGCTCTGTCTGAAGAAGGCTGCATGCATCAACGTGTTCATATAGGGAAGGAACTACTTTTGTCACGTCCTTGTGTCAGCTTTTCCAAAATTGTACAGTTTGTGTAATATTTTGACTCTACTCAGTATATTTTTGGGGGAAAGCAGATCAGTCTTTTATACCAACAATACAGAACTTTCTAATTTTCAGTTATTTATTCATTCAATAAATATTTCAGGTGCTAGTTTTATTATGTCCTAGTTTTGGGGATATAGTAATGAACAACACAGCAATAAAATGGTCTCTGCCTTCATGAAACTATTTTCCTGAAAATGGAAATAAGGAATGATAAGGCAGTAGGAGCCATGATTGGGCAAGCACGGGGGGTCCAGGAAAGGATCTGGGAAGAAGCGATGTCTAGGCTGAGTCAGTTCAATGATGTGACGAAGAAAGGGCTGGAGCAGTAAGTAGCACTTAAAAAGGCTCAGATGAGAGAGCTTGGCATGTTTGGGTAATTATATGTAGCCCGAACTGATTGGAGTTGGGTGTGAGGTAAAATTTGAGAGTTGCATGAGCCAGACCTTGTAGCTGAGTTGAGTAGTTAGTTACGTGTTTCCCAAACCTACCTTGATTATAGGACTCTCTGGAATGAAGATTCCAGGTTCTCCTCTAGGAGACTCTGATGCACGCTTCTGATACAAGCAGATACAATAAAACCCTTCCATTTGACTCTTTGCTTTTCTTGGGATTTGGTTATACTATAGAAGCTGATACCCTATTCTCATGAATGAGGAGAGCCATAACAGAGAAAGAAGGGTTAATCCTTTCTTTTTTCTTTTTTTAAAAGATTTTATTTATTTATTCGACAGAGATAGAGACAGCCAGCGAGAGAGGGAACACAAGCGGGGAGTGGGAGAGGAAGAAGCAGGCTCACAGCGGAAGAGCCTGATGTGGGGCTCGATCCCATAACGCCGGGATCACGCCCTGAGCCGAAGGCAGACGCTTAACCGCTATGCCACCCAGGCACCCCAGGGTTAATCCTTTCTTATCCATTCCCTGTACCTCTTGGGAACTCAGTATTTTTAGGTTGTCTCCTGTCTGTCCAGGAGCTTCACTGGGCTCTCCACCTGTGGCTAGAGTTCTGCCTGTGTGTTTGGTTAGGACCCTTTGTACCATTTCTTGATAAGCTTGAAATATACTATCTGAGAGTAGTATTAAAGTGACATTTCAGTGTATTTCTTATAATGAAATATTCTCAAAATGATTGATAATGAAGTGAAGAGTCATCTTTTCTAGTTCACAATACCCAAAGGGATAATATAATCATTTTAGTTTCTTCACTGGGGGTTTTCTGTTCTATTTCTTATGTGCTAAACTACCATATTTTCTGATCAGGAAATCAACATGACACTTACATTTAGAAAGTGAAGGCTATTCTTAGAGCAGTGTATGAGGGTTTTCCTTACAGAAACCAGGAAAGATGACTGCTTCAGAAGAAGGTAAATGTATGAGAAAACGTATGAGAAAAATGACAAAGGAAAACACAGTGATACTTGATTCTTGACTAGCACGTAAAACTTCAGAGTGGAGATTTCTGGCAAACTGGGCGGGAGCTTGTGCGATTTCCCATTTTCCTCAGCTAGTTCACTTAGGACTCGTGTGATAGTTGCCTGATTTCATTTTGCAGCACCTAAGTCTGACTTAACTGTACTGGAGGAAGAGTCTGAAGAGAGTTGAATTCTGTGCCAGTGCACTGACTTTTTCCTGAAGTTACTTCTCCGCTAGCAAACATGGCCCAATAACTGTCCTGCAGTTTGGTCGATCAGATCAGTACTCTTCCTGCTTGGTTAGTTGGGAATGGGACTTCCCTTTCCCAGCCACTCACCATTGACTTCCTAGTATTTCCCATAGAAGTGGAAGAGAAGGAAAGGTTCACTGCAGTTTATGAGGGTTCTCCCTCGGGGTTTTTGTCAGGTTGGCAGACAGGATAACGTAGGCAGAACCGCTGGCATGGAGTGGTCATGTAGAAAGTGCGCCTACCCCTTCCTGACCCCTTTTGTCTTCTCAGAAGAAGGCCTGGTCAACTGACCCCTTTTGTCTTCTCAGAAGGAGGCCTGGTCAACATGTGCTGTATGGCCTGCACACACGCTGTGGAATAGTCCCTTCTCACCATTGAGAAATTCAGTGCTATATCCAGTTGAACATCTGTTGTTTGTACTTTTTTCAGGTGCTCAGAATTTTGATGTCATACGACTATCAACTTATAGAACAGCTTGCAAATTACGATTTGTACAAAAACGATGCAACCGTAAGTCATTTCAGCTAATTTTTGTGATAGCTGGATGGTGTGCTCAGTAATATAAACTAAAAGGTTTTAGTATCTTTTAGTCATATTGTAATGTTAATTGAATTATTTCTGTCTTAAGTGTTTATTAAAATGTAAGCTTTGTCATGGAAAGAACTTGTCATTTACTCTGTGTGTCCCTCAAAATGTTTACCAAAATTCAATAATGTAACTGGTTTTGAGGCTGGCATAGTATTAACATACTTTAAATGAGAGAATTGATTTCTCTTTCTCACCTGTTTTAAATGATAACTTTTATACAAAATTAATACGATAATCAGCTTCTGGAAGAGAAAAACATTAATATTTTGATAGAGGTGTAATAAGTTAATTTTCTTGATTAAAATAAATGTAACTTGAATCAGCCTTTTCTATAATCAGTGTGAGAATTGCTACTTATAAAATAAGTAAATAAAATATATATGTGTCTATGTATACACACACACACACACACACACACACACACACACACACACAGACTACAGGCATATAAAATCTTTTTTCTCTTAATTTCCATGAAGATAAACTAACTTACGACAGAATCCTTGTACTTTTTTCCTGTGTGTGTGTCTGTATTAATGAAGAACTATTTTGTATAATGGAAAGAACATTGGGCTTTAGAATTGGAAAAACCTGAGTTTTAGTCCTGGTTTTGGCATTTACTATGTTGGGTAAGTCAGTTTACATCTAAACACTTCTACCCTACTTTAAGTGTTATTCAAAAATCTTAGCGTAAAATTCTCTTCAGAGAGTTTACCATGCC
The DNA here is from genome assembly GCF_002007445.2 of Ailuropoda melanoleuca. Classification (NCBI taxonomy): domain Eukaryota; kingdom Metazoa; phylum Chordata; class Mammalia; order Carnivora; family Ursidae; genus Ailuropoda; species Ailuropoda melanoleuca. The sequence goes on from NC_048221.1 coordinate 124,680,150, forward strand.
ATCCTAGACTGAAGTCTCTGGTTTCCTAAAACATTGTTTTTCAAATTATGGGTTACGACCCATTAATGGCTCACGAAATCATTTTGAACAGCTGTAGCCAGAATTTAAAACAAGTAATAGACCAAAAAAAAAAAAAGAAAGAAAGAAAGAAAAGAAAATCAGAGCACAAATTATGTGGCAAGTCTAAAAGTATTTTGTGAAACTTGTTTTTTATATATCTAGAAGGAGTGTGTGTGTGTGTGTGTGTGTGTGTGTGTGTGTTGATTTAAATATGTTTCTGTGGGTTGTGGTAAAAAAGTTTAAAAACCGCTGTCAGAGCAACTACCATTTTAATAATTCTTCCTGTAATTATTCTTGGGAAATAGTAGTCTATGTGTGGAGTGTTGAGAGTCTGAAACCAGGCTATTGGCATTAGTAATGTACAGTAAAAGAAGCATTGTTCTAGAAGTTTTATTTTGTCACATATGATTCTTTAATCAGACTGAAATTTTTTTTTGTGGGTGTACAGTTTAAGTAGGAGTAAAATTTCAGTTTTGTCCACATGTATGTTCCATTGTCTCTACACTGTTTATTGAAAAAAACCATCCTTTTTTTCTTCCCTGCCATTAAATCTTTCCTCATACTCATTAGGAAAAATATGGAAGAATGTTCATAGCCATTTCGATATATGAGAGGACCTGCTTCTGGGCTCTTGTCTTCTGCTGGTCTGTCTGTCCTACCAATAACCACTATTATAGCTTTTTATAATGTCTTTTTTTTTAAAGATTTATTCATTTATTTGAGAGAGAAAGAGCAAGAGTAAGGGGGGCTTGGGGCAGAGAGGGAGAGAGAGAATCTCAGCTGTGCGAGGCAGGGAGCCCAGCTCAGGACTCAGTTCCAACTCTGAGATCATGACCTGAGCCAGTATCAAGAGTCAGATGCTTAACTAACTGAGCCACCTAGGTGCCCCGCTTTATGCTAAGCCTGAATATCAGAGCAAGTCTTCCTACTTTGTTCTGTTTTTCTTTTTAAGATTCGGACATTTTAGAATCTGATTATCAATTTCTACTAAAAACAAAATGAAACAAAGAACTCTGCTGGGATTTTTTTTTCCTTTTCCTTTTATTTTAAGTATAATTTAATAATTTAGGATGGTAAAATTTATCCTTTTAATGTGGAGCCCTGTGGCATTTTGTTGGGACTGCACTGAATCTGTAGGTTGAGGGGAATTGACATATTTCCAGTATTGGGATTACCTCCTGTGAACGTGGTGTATCCCTCCGTTTATTTAGGTCTTTAATTTCTGCCAGTTATTTATAGTTTTGTTTTGTTTTGTTTGTTTTTGGGTAGAGATGTTGTACTTCCTCCATTGGATTTATTCCTAAATCTTTGATGATTTATACTACTATTATAAATAGTATTTTAAAATTTCATTTTTTGTTACTAATAGAAATACAGTGACTTTTATATCTTGACTTGTATCTAGCAATCATTCTAGACTTAAATATCAATTTTAGTAATTTATCTGGAAAATCTGATTTTCTATGTGTAGAATTTTGTCATTTCTGAATAATAACAGTTATATTTCTTCATTTCTGAAACGCACATGGGTAATTACTGCTTATTTATACTGGTTAGGACCCAAAGTACAATAGAAATGATGATAGTGGGTGTTTCTTTTTTTTTCACTTTTTTAAAAAAAATTTATTTATTTTAGAGAGAAAGAGAGAGCACAAGCTGTGAGTGTGGGGAGGGGCAGGGGGAGAGGGACAGGGAGAGAATCTCAAGCAGACTCCCTGCTGAGCACAAAGCCTGCCGTGGGGCTCGATCTCACGACCCTGAGATCATGACCTGAGCTGAAATCAAGAATCGAATACTTAACTGACTGAGCCACCCAGGCGCCCCACATCTTTTTTTTTTTCTTAATTGAAGTATAGTTGATACACGGTGTTAAATTTGTTTCATGTATGCAGCATAGTGGTTCTACAACTCTGTGTTATGCGGTGCTCACCACAGCGTAGCTACCATCTGTCCCCACACAACGCTGTTACAGTACCTTTGACTGTATTCCATATGCTTTTCTTTTTATTCCCATGACTTATTCATTCCCTAACTAGAAGCCTGTGTCTCTCATTCCCCTTCACCCATTTGGTCCATTTCCCTCACTCTCTCCCTCCCTCTGGCAACCACCAGTTTGTTCTCTGTATTTATGGGCCTGTGTCTGGTTTTTTGTTTATTTGTTCTTTTGTTTTTTATATTCCACATTAAGTGAAATCATTTGGTGTTTGTCTTTCTCTGACTTACTTCACTTAGCATAATACCTTCTACATCTATCCACGTTGTTGCAGATGGTAAAATCTCATTATTTTTTGTGGCCGAATAATATTCCATTCTGTATGTTTGCCACACCCTCTTTATTTATTCGTCGATCGATGGACACTGGGTGCTGTCATATATTAGCTAATGTAAGTAAATGATGCTGTAAACAGAGGGGTGCATATCTTTCTTCGAGTTAGTGTCTTCGTTTTCTTTGGGCAAAGACCAATAGTGGAATTACTGGTTCGTATGGTAGTTTTATTTTTAATTTTTTGAGGAAGCTCCATACTGCTTTCCACAGTTACTGTACCAATTTACATTTGATTGTGGGCGTTTCTTATCTTGTTCACAGTGTCAGAGGAAAGGCTTTCAACATTTTACTGTTAAGTAATATGTTTGCTGCAGTTTTCTGTAAATACCCTTAATCAGATTAAGGACATTGCCTAGTACTGTGTTTCTTCATTTCTGAATGTAAGGTTTATTTAAGAAGTGGTCTTTTTGACGATTTGTAACTTAATCTCCTATTGATCAGAGAGCGTGGTTGATACGACTTGAATCCTTTGACATTTGCCAAGATTAGCTTTATGACGCAGGATAAGGTCAATTTTCATACACGTTTGTAATCACTGGGGGCGGTATTTCATATAGGGCCCATTGTGCCTCCTTCGCCAGGTGTAAAGTTTAATTGTCTACATCTGCACTTAAGCTTTGTACCTTTGCTCTATCACTTACTAAGGGAGATGTGTTAATAGCTCCCACTAAGCTTGTGAATGTGTCTCTTTGATGTTCTGTTAAATTTGACAATGTATATTTTTGAGGCTGTTGTAAGGGAGGCAAAACCTTATCTCTACCCTCTTCGGGTCTCTGGTTAGGCTTGAGAGTTAAATTGACATCAGACAGATTAGCAGAAGAGCACACAGATTTTTACATGTACCTGGGAGCCCCCACAGCAAAGTGAAGACCCAAAGGAGGGATGAGGCCTAAGTGCTGATATACTAGGGAAGAAGGAGTAGCAATTGTGGAAAAGTAACTAAAATATATGGGGAGTCTCAAGGAAGATAAGAGTATTTTAATAAAATCTGTACAGATTTCTCTTGGCCTCAACTCACTGTCTCTGGGGATAAGAATGTTTCTTTCCCCTTGGAATAGGGAGGGCATCTTTCACTTGGGAGTTTATATCCTGCTTTCAGGAAGAAAAGAGAAGTTTAGCTTGATCTTCTTGGCACCTGCTGTTTTTCAAGTGTCAAAATAGCTCCAAAGTAATCCTTTTGCCAAAGTGTATTTTGGGATCCTATTCTGCCACCCTTCACCATTCTGTTAGATGTAAATGAATGAAAAGTTCTTATACCTTTCTGATGAATTAAAGCTTTTAAATTGTTGACAGTTCATTTTCTTTGTGTTTCTTTGTGTTTTAGTCCATCTTGTTGATATCTGGAACATGATTGAAGCCTTCCGAGACAATGGCCTTAATACACTGGACCATAGCACTGAGATCAGTGTGTCCCGCCTCGAAACTGTCATCTCCTCTGTCTACTACCAGCTGAATAAGCGCCTGCCTTCTACTCACCAAATCAGCGTGGAGCAGTCCATCAGCCTCCTCCTCAACTTTATGATTGCTGCATATGACAGGCTAGTACCCTGCATGCTTACTTCATTTTAAGAATGTTTTTCCTGTAGTCATCCTTCTTCCAGATTGCTTTGCTGAGGGTTGTCAACTTAGAATCACGGTGAAAAGGGAAATTATTCCATGTAAGTTCCTTCTAAAGACTGGTTAAATGGCAGAGTGACTCGCTGTCCTAGGGCGTGTCACATAGTAAGCACTATAACATTATGAAGAATCGCAACACTGAGACATATTGTTTGGTCAGAGTATAGGTACCTTGTGTAGCCGTTCTCTATCCAGAGACGTATAGCTAAGTTGTGAATTTGATTATGAGGCTTTCTGTTTGACTTAACCTTTCTTTCCTCTGTAATAGTAACTGCCCCTAGACTCTAGTCTTATTTTCTTCTCATATATGTTTAGGATACTATTTTAATTTTTTTTCAGTGCAGAACATTGTCTTTGCACCTTATAACACTAGAAGAAAACTATTTAAATGTACTCCAAATTAAAACAAATGATTTGCTATATTTGTATTCATAGAGGATGAAGCCAGTGTTATAGAAAACAAAAAGAAATCATTAATGATGGACCACAAAAGTTAGTGTTTATATTCCAGGAACGAAGAGTTTAGATTTTTGATTTCTGCTATATTGTTGATCATCCGGTTTTGATGGGTTAATTCCTCCTGCTTCATTTTTTCTCCCCATAGACCGTCCTACTTTGAGTTCATACATTTGTAAAATGTTATTCATTACACTTTATAATATTGAAGACTCTGTGAATTATAGTAAAAGTCTGCAGGTGTCAAAGCCAAGTCACAGCATAGGCATTTACTAAATTCACGTTTTTATAAGATGTTATCAAATTAGACATTTTATCTTTTAATAAAAAATTATTTTAGGAAATTTGAATTTTTATTTATTTATTTTTAGAAGATTTTATTTATTTGAGAGAGAGAGATAGAGCACACCAGCTTGGGAAGAGAGGCAGAGGGAGAGGGAGAAGCAGACTCCCCGCTGAGCAGCGAGCCTGATGTGGGGCTCGATCCCAGCACCTTGGGATCATAACCTGAGCTGAAGGCAGATGCTTAACCGACCTAGCCATGCAGGTGTCCCAGGAAATTTGAAATTTTAAAACAAGAGTACACATGAGACGTAAGCCCCAGAATTTGAATGCCATTTTTTTAGTAATTTAGATTTGTGAATCCCTAAGGTTAATTTTGTACTGTTCAAGGAATTACTCTTTTGATCCAAAGACCTTAGTAAAAATGGTTATTCTGTAGTGAATAAGCAGCATCTTATCATGACACTAATTCACTGAGTAAATCAATTCAGGGTTGTACAACACAGATTAATTCAATAAGCAATTTTTTTTTTTACAAAATCAGAAATAAAAGTCATCTTACTGTTTAAAAATGATAAAACAGATTACAAACTTTGATTCCATAATCATGTCAAGTAAGCTAAATACTATGGCTAAGAAAGGAAGGAGAAGGAAGAGCAAAGAGATAGCAAGAGACAATGGGAAGACCAAACTTAGGGGCAGAAGGTGCAGAGGAGTCCTGGGGCATAGTCACAGATAGCTGGACACATCCAGACAGAGACAAAGGAAAAGAATAAGCAAACAGTAAACCGTATGAAGACAGATGAGTAGAACAGCACACTGTAGAGAACTAGGAAAAACAAAAAAAGATGAGTGAGTTAAGAAGAGGAAGGACAGTAGTATGTCAGTGGTGAATTTGGTAATTCTCACATCATATCCTATTGAAAACTTTGGCCATGGGCATCAGAAGCAATCCTCACATCATTGCTAACCTTGAACTCATATATATGATGTATGGGATAACACTCATCAGTAGTTTGAAAGTGGCTTTCATGTACTGGTAAAAATCAAAGGATCTGGTTATTGGAATTTTATTTTTGAAAATCATAACATTTTGTTGTGAACTGTTTAAATTTTAGTCTGTCTATTCATTGGCCTCTTTATTACTTAGGCTCGAGTCCCTTTGATATGTAGAGTATCTAGTTATTGATTTTAATTAGTCTTTTCAGGATTTTGAGTTTTCATAATTCTTGAGTTAAAATTTGACTGCAACAATTATGTAATTATTCTTAAATCCCCTAACCTCTAAATTCACAGTCAATTTTTCGCCAGGTTGTTTTCCAGTTATTATAATGGATTATAAGACCATAAAGATACAGTGAGAAACAAATAGGATCTAGATGTTCTCCCTCAGGCGTGTATTTTATTAGGAGCAAAATATTTTACATTTGACAACTAAAAACACAGAGAACAATACTGTAAGCATCTCTGTGTAGGACATTAGTAAAGCCTTGTGAGGAACAGTCAAAATATTTAGGTAGCCTCATTTTTTTCCTTGTTGGGCCCTGAGTGTGACAGTATCGGTAGTCATGTGGTCTGGTCCGAAGGTGCAACAGGCAATGCTATGATCAACCATTTCTTCCTTTTTTAAGAACAACGGTGTCGAAACTCCCAGCATGAAGGACAGGAAATCTTCCTTACTCTTCTTCAGTTGAGCCAATTTCATTCTTTAGGGGTTGTGATTTACAAACTCCCTTTCCATCTCCGAAGACTGTATTAGGCCAGTGTCTTTAGTTGCAAGCGGTAGAGAACGTACTCACATGGGCTTTTGCAGTAACAGGAAGATAGGCTCACATCACTGAGGAGCCCAGACGCAGGCCAGCTGTCGATCTTGCTTGCATCAGAGTTCTGGCTTCAGTTCTTTTCTTCGTAGTGGTTGTGGTTTTGCCCTCCTCTTGTATCAGCTTCATCCTTTTGCTACTTCAAAAAATGCCTGCTGTCAGCTTCTACATGCTTCCTCTTTCAAGTCTCGGTAGCAGAGAGAGCCAGTTTCTTTCAACTCCAGACTAAGGTATCGGAGCCTCCCTCCAGAAATGTGCATTTGGGCCATGCGGGTGTCGGTGTTACACTTTTTAGCTCAAACAGATCAGGGTTTGGGTCTCTGGAGCAGAGGGTGATTAAATTCTCACCCTCACTGCTTGTTGCCTCACCGTGTGGGGGGTGGTTGGACTGGCTACGAGGGAGACGGCCATGTGTCCACCACGAACTCTTTGCAGTGCATCATAAACGTGTGGCTCCCTTTCCTGTTAAATGGCCCCCGCTCTCCACCCAGCTCCTTAAATCTGAAACCTCTAAGAATCACGTACACCCTTCCTACACCCCCAGCCTCACATCCATGGCAGTTACCAAGGTCTGTCATTTCTACGTCTTGAATCTCGAATCTGTGTGGATCTCTCCAGCCCCACTGCTACCGCTCAGCCCACCGCCATCCACTGCTGCCATGGCCTCTAACCAATCTTTTTGCTTGTGCTTTCTTCTCCCATCCATCCTTAGAAATAATAAACATCGTGAACCCCGCTGTCTAACCTGGGAACTTGAACATTAGCGGTAACTGACATTTATCTCTCATCCCAGCCCACTGACCTGCACATAAATAAGGTGAACCTGATTCTGATTTTGTGTTATCATGTTCTTGCTTCTTAAAGAACAGTTTTTTCCACATAGAGAGGCATAAGCACAGTATTGTTTAATTTTAATTATTTGTACTAATTGTAAAAAGAAAGTCATGCTGTCTGTACTGTTATCTGATTTACTTTCTTCATGCATCATAGCTTTTCAAGATTTGTTCATGTTGCATGTAGTGACAGCTCAGTTATTTTCATTGTTGCATAACGTTCTGTTGTGTTCCTGTACATTTTGTTTTCTCCGGGTTCTGGTTCTGAGAAACAACACTTCCTGGAATGTTCTTCAATGTGTGTCCTGTTACATGCATACAAGTGTTCTAAATGGCTCTCTTGGTCCTAACCTGAGGAATGGAGTTGCTGACGTGGTGGGGAAGGTACACGAAATTCAGCTTTAGAGGATAGTATCAAATTATTTGAACAAATGTACCATGCATGAGAGATCCTCTCATCCACATTGTTTCTGTAAGCCTTACAGTTGTCAGACTTTTCAGTTTTTGCTAAATGACATCTCACTGTTGTTTGATTTGCATTTTCTTGATTCTCAAGCATGTCTTTGTGTGTTTCTTGGCCAAATATATTACTTCTGCAAAGTGCCTATTCATGGCTTTTGCCCACTCCAGTGTGTTGTTTTTTCTTTTTATGCTGATTATAGGGGCTCTTCAGAGACTCCAGGTAGCAGTCCTTTCTTGCTTATCTGTGTTGCACATGTCTTCTTTGTAGCTTGACTTTTTACTTTTCTTCGGGTATCTTTTTCTTAAAATGTTCTCTTTCCTTAGTTATTTTTTTAATTTTTATTTTTGGGGGGAAGTAGGGAGGGGCAGAGGGACACAGAGAGAATTGTAAGCAGGCTCCACACTCAGCGCAGAGCCTGACGTGGGGCTCGATCTCATGACCGTGAGATTATGACCCGAGATGAAATCAAGAGTCAGACACTTCACTGACTGAGCCACCCAGGTGCCCCTCTTAAAATGTTTTCTAATGACAAATTTCAAATAATTACAAACATAGAAAGGATGATGTAATAAAGCTCAAGGTATCTATCACTCAGCTTCAGTAATTACAGTACATCATCGATCCTATTTCATCTGTGTCCCCAGGCTCTTCCCCTCTCCCCTCCCCTTTTCCTTGGCTTGTTTTGAAGCAAAGCTCCAGTATCATTATTTCATGTGCAAATATTCCAGTGCACACATTCTGTTGTGATATAATACCATTTTTGCCCAGGTTTTTGCTCTAAGAAATCCTACTGCTTGGAATGTAATGAAATTACACCTTAAATGGAACAAACCTATAAAAAATCATATATCTAATGAAACTAGGTTTGGATAAAATCTTCAAAATACATCAGTGTTGAACATATCAACAGAGGCCAAGGTTATTGTTTATCATCTAAAATAACACTTAGTATAAAACACTGTTGCTATTTTGAACAGTCTATAAAGATTTCTGTAGTGTAAAAAATTTTATGTGTATAATTTATGGTGGATAAATATGGAAAAAGTTGCTGTGTAGTTTGGAAATATGGCTAGGAACTATTTTTAAATCTTGCTTTAGCAACTTAATTTAGATATATTTAAAAGTTCCATAGGTTTTTCTTAATACTGAATGCTAAAAACAAAACAATATAAAAAAGCAAAAACAAACAATTTCATTTTAAATAATTATTCATTTTCCTTAATTCTGAATATGTCCAGCTAGCATATTATGGAATGCACGTTGCTAAAGAGAGATAATATTAGGTTACAGTCTTCCTCATTAGTGATTTTTAAACAAAGCTATAATATCCTGGGAGGCATAAATACTTCATGTATTTATGTACAGTATTTACTAATATCTCTGCTTGTTCTCAGATGGATTCAGAATGGCAGGAGAAAATACAGCCAAATACAAGTAGGAGAGAAGCAGGGCTGAGTGGGAAGAGTGGGATGCTCACAGTTGCAGCACATCTCGCTCTTACAAGGTTGGAAGCATAGCTCTTCTAGGAAGTTTCCAGGAGTTGGTGGGGAATGAGGTAGGGGTTTTGGATGTTTTAAAAAGGTGAAGTCCTCGGGGAAAACTAGTGTGAGATGGAGAGAAACAGCCACCCTGGTGGAAGAGGAGGAGGGCAGCCCACCTGCCTACGCTGCATCCCCTACGCAGCCATGCGGGCGTCATGTGGGTGTCGAGATGTGATGTCACCACAGCCGGTTCATTGAGCCACAGTCTCGGGACTTGGTGGCAGGATTATTCAGGGAGCAAAAATGGTGAACTTGAAGTTCAGTTATTATTCTTCCCATCACTTACTCTTTATTTTGTAGCTTTTCTTTTCTTTCAAGAAAAGTCATGCGTTCATGCTAATTTTCGAAGAATCTTCTTGATTTCAGGATTGCAGACCTGCAAAGGGTTTCACCATTAGTTACTATTTCAGAAAAAAAAATTTTTTTTTTGCTTATTCTTTTGACCTTTTCTTGCTGTTTCCTTTTTATACTTTTTTTTTTTTTAAGAAAAAGCAAGAAAGGGCACACCTTTTCTGAGTGTTACTTTTTCCTTGCCTTTGTTTCTCTCTGAAAGTGAGGAGAGAGGTAGTAACAGAGACTTCTCTAGTCCATTCAGTTCTTCCAGATTAATCTGATTAAGACACTGTTTTCATCATGTAACTTCCCACCTCAAGAACCTTTCAAAACTCCCTGTGGTTTTTGAATGAGATTCTTACTCTTTAGTTCTAATGGCATCAGTCCTTAATTCCCTGCTCATACCAAGCTCTAAGTAAGCTACTTGAGGCACTTGTCAATTTTTCCAACATGACATGCTTATTTTCTCCCTCTAAGCATACACACACACACACACACCCCCCAACCCCCACCCCACTCAAGTTTTTACCTACTGTGTAGCCTTATAATCACCATCCCCATTTTCATTCCTTTGATGACATATAGCATTCGTCTGTATCGTTATTTTGATCTTAAATTATATAATACTCTGAGCTGCTTCATAAGTGTACAGATAAGATTGAAAGCCCTTGAGAGTAGAGAGTCTACTGTATGTTTCTTTGATTCCTCAGTAAACACAGTGCTAAATTCTTAATAAATATTTGTAAGGTTGAAATGAAAATTAGCAGGCATTCTGATGGTGATAAAATTGAATAATATTCTATGTTGATTTTAGTTGATTAAGCTGTTTGACATTCGCCAAATGAATTCTTGATTTGCAGTTGATTATTGCATAATCCATTCACTGTGAAGCTTTGTAAATTAAGATTAATTGGAAAAATATGAGTTTCTGAAAATCAAAGAGAAGTGCTCTTACTCCTTTTAGCTACATGTGATAATCGGGCTGCTCATAGTGTTTCTAAAGTAGAAGTTTATTTTTATGCGAGAAGTACCAATTTACGGTTGCCAGCATCCACAATTGTTTGTTAAAGATGTAGAAACAGCTTGTTTTCTTTTTTTTTTTTTTTAAATTTTCCTAGTTCTTATGTTCCATAGATGAGAGAAATCATATGATAATTGTCTTTCTCTGCTTGACTTATTTCACTTAGCATTATCTCCTCCAGTGCCGTCCATGTTGCAGCAAATGTTGAGAATTCGTTCTTTCTGATAGCTGAGTAATATTCCATTGTATATATGGACCACAGCTTCTTAATCCAGTCATCTGTTGAAGGGCATCTCGGCTCCTTCCATGATTTGGCTATTGTGGACAATGCAGCTATGAACATTGGGGTGCATATGGCCCTTCTCTTTACTACGTCTGTATCTTTGGGGTAAACACCCAGTAGTGCAATGGCTGGGTCATAGGGTAGTTCAATTTTTAACTTTTTAAGGGACCTCCACACTGTTTTCCAGAGTGGCTGTACCAACTTGCATTCCCACCAACAATGTAGGAGGGATCCCCTTTCTCCACATCCTCTCCAACAATTGTTGTTTCTTGCCTTGTCTATCTTTGCCATTCTAACTGGCGTAAGGTGGTATCTCAGTGTGGTTTTGATTTGAATTTCCCTGATGGCTAATGATTTTGAACATTTTTTCATGTGTCTGTTAGCCATTTGTATGTCTTCATTGGAAAAGTGTCTGTTCATATCTTCTGCCCATTTTATGATTTGTTTATTTGTTTCTCGTGTATTGAGTTTGAGAAGTTCTTTGTAGATCTTGGATACCAGTCCTTTATCTGTGGTGTCCTTTGCAAATATATTCTCCCATTCTGTGGGCTGTCTCTTAGTTTTTTTGACTGAGAAACAGCTTGTTTTCTTAAGTAAAAAATGCTTCCTGTAGTCTTGTTTTCAAAAGTATTAATTTAAATAACACATTCTTATTAGATGGTGCAAAGCTGTAAACACCATCTGGCTCAGGTTAATTTAAATATTTTTAAAAAAATATGTAGGATTTGAGACTTTGCTAAACTGAAATTAACAAACCGCCATGCAAAGGGCACAGGTGAGGACTGTAAGGGCTTCTGAAGGTACCTGCATGTTAAAACAGAGCAGTGTTTATTCAGGGTGACTCACTGTCTGCTTAGCTTGGCACGGAGCTCATCATGGTGTTTTCTCAGTATTGGATAATAAGAACGCTTTTTAGAAGTCATGTGCATAGTTTATTGTCAGACTGTAAAATGATAGGTCTATAGAAGTGAATCATGCAGGGAATTCTGAGAAAGAGAAGCATGATATTTCTTTTTGAGGGAGGGTGCTCCCTGGAGAGACTGTTTGGGTGGGGTTAAAATAGCAAGTTTCCCCTCTCCCATCATCCTCAGCCAATACTACCTGTTTGTCCTTTCATTTTAGTGTCTTTATGTAGGGGTTAATATTCACTGTTGTGTTACTTATTAAATATTGACCTACTAATCAACTCTGCAGTTGTCATAGGCCAGATTTTAAGTTGAGCCACATTTTTTTGTGATAAAACCAGGTTAAATATCTTTTCTGAATCCTGTCTGAAGAGAACTGATTCTGGGATGAACTCGGACTTCACAGTGAAAGGACTGAAAACATGTTGGTGAGGTTATATATGCCATGGCCAGGGGTAGCTAACTCTTCGGTTTTAAATGTAACTTGACTAGTGTATACAGATTAAATTCAGATGTCTGGTGGAAAGGATCGAGAATGAGTTTTTCCAAGAAGAAAGAATCAATTAGATAAAGGACATAATCACAGGGTATTAGGCTGCTAAGTGGTTGCAGTCCTTCTCTGCCGCCTCTAATTGCAGAGTGAGAATGCAGGAGGGCTAATGCAACACTAGGAAACACAGTAAAAGCCACACTTTCCCTTTGCTTTGTTTGGGGGCAGCTATAGGAAGTTTTAGTTAGGTTTAAAGTCCATGGAGGAGCCTCTGGGCCAAGAAAAGCATTCAGAGCAAAGGAAAAAATGCTGACGTGTGGCCTACAAAGCAAACAGTTGAGAGGAAGGAGCTAAGATTCTTTCTATTTGAAGAGAAAAATATAAATAACATGATTTCAGGAAGAATTCTGAGAATGCCCCTTCACTAATTTTATTAGGTGATTAGATTTTATATAAGTATCTTTAATAAGTACTTTAAGTTTCTTTATATATATATATGTTACATATATATACCATTTATTAATTTGTTTATATCAGTATTTCCTTTTGAAAGGTGAATAAACCTTTTGGTGGTTGAAACTGTGAACCTAAAGTTGTAAATGTTGGTAAGCATTTGTAAGTGGGGAAGGTTAGTTTATCATTCAGACCTGATCCCACTGCCTCATTTTGAGGAGGCAGTTATGAACTTATAAAGAGATTCTTGAACACAAGGTCTCAGTAAACATCATTCCCAGATATCTCTGTCTATAGGTCCCCATGCTCCTTAATCTCAGATGCCTCTCCTTTCTCCTTACGTAAAACACCCTCAACCCTGCCTGTATATACTCTTTATCGTATTGAGTTACCCATTGACATGTACATGCATAGCCCCTCAGCCTCCATAAAATATCCATTGCTAAGCATACATGTGTTTGCACACCCCAAAAGAGCTTGCAGGTAGAGAGGAGAAAAGATTCATGGTGCAGTGGGTGGGAGATTATGTGTGGAGATTGCTGTGTGGCTGTTGTGAACAGAAAAATGGTTGGAAAGTAGAGATGACGAGTTGAGGAACCACACATTACTGGTAAGAATGAGTTGAGGGGCGATGCACTCTTCCATTAATACATCTGCGGACTGCTTGATCTGAGACGAGCCATAGAGACTATTAATAATCCTAATGAGTGGAAAAGGATAGAAGTGCTGATCCAGGTCAATTGAGAAGGATATTGTTATCCCGTATTTGAATATAAGAGTTTCTGAATCTAGAACGAATATTTGCATTTGAGCTGAGTTAAAGACTATTTGAATAAGGGATGGGAAGTTTTGTAAATATTAATGTTTCTAAAGCATTTTGAAGATTAGGGAAAAAAGTGTTGCTTCAGTGCTATTATAATAGTTTTCAGAAGTGAAGGTGTCATAGTACCCATTTATACCTTGCCATGTGGCATTTACTGATGGGTACTGTGGGTTTAATCTTCAGTAACAGAGTTGAGTTTGACCTGACTCTTACGCCAGTATGCTGGGCTCCACCACACTCTCCTGTTTGCAGAAATGGCATCACTTTCTTCTTTGCAGCAGGAATAGATATCACTTTTTGTCCTTGAAGGAAGAACATGAGACTTGGAGCCAGAAAGAGTTATACAATCACAATATGATTCATTCTCTTTCATCTTTTATTATGTCCTTTAATTTATCATTACCTGCAAAATAAAAGCTAAATTCTTAGTACTGCCTTCAAAGTTCTGTGTTGGTAGCTCTCAGCTCTGGGTGCATATCAAAAAGCACGAGAAACTTTTTAAAAATACCAAGCACAGTGTGGGATTTAGGCATCTGGATTTTTGTGTCCACATTCATGAGGGATACCAGCTTGTTTTCTTTTGTTGTAATGGATTATTGTGTGTTTGGTATCAAAATAATGCGGGTCTCATGAAAGAATTGGGAAGTGTTTCTCCTTTTTTTATTCCCTCAAAGAGTTTGTGTTGAAATGCAATTATTTCTTCTTTAAATGTTTAGAATTTACCAGTATAGCTTTCTGCGTGAGGAGCTTTCTGTTTTGGAAGGCTAAAAAACTTAGATTTAGTTTCTTTGATAGATATGGGCCTATTGAGGTTACCTGTTTGTTCTTGCACGAGCTGTAATGGTTGGCGTTTTTCAAGGAGTGGTTTGTGTCTGCCCAGTTCATTTAAGTTGTTGAATTTATGGACTTCATAATATTTCCTCATTTCTGTCATGTTTGTAGAATGAGTGGTTGATAACCCTTCTTTCATTCCTGGTATTGGTAATTTGTGTCTTCTCTCTCTTTTTCTTAGTCAGTCTGGCTAGAAATTTATCAATATTATTGATTTATTCAAAGAACCAGCTTTTGGTTTCATTAATTTTTCTCTGTTGTTTTTCTGTTTTTAGGTCCACTGATTTCTGCTCTTAAGCATATTACTTTTTTCCTTTTGCTTGTTTTGGGTTTAATTTGCTGTTCTTTTTCTAGCGTCTTAAGATAATTGACTTGAGAACCGTCTTTTCTAGCATGAGCATGGTTAGTACTTATAAAGTAAAAAGTGAGCAAACTGCCATGCTTTCCTTTGGCTGCCTTCATTCCGCCCTGGACACAACCAGTGTTATTTTTTTCAACATCCTTTCACAGAATGCTAGATAGCATTACAGCACTTATTTTGTTCCATGCTTTGCCTTTTTTTTTTTTTTAACTTAGTAATCTATCTTGTATATAATTCTTTATCTTTAACACATTATTTTTCATTCTTTTTATGATAGCCTAAATAGCAGTCTTCTATTAATGGGCATTTAAGGATAGGGCCTAGGTCTTGGTGTTTTTAATATTTTTATTCTTTTTATGCATTTTTTTGCGAAAAATTTTATGCATGCAGTTTATATATCTTAAATGTCTTTTAACCTGTGGGTTTCTCTTCATTTTCTGCCTTAACCATTAGCCGTGTCCAGTAATGGTAACCTTCACTTTCCCAGGATTCATTTTTTAAACAGTTTTTACTGAGAATTAGAACATGCCTGCAGAAGGACACCTAAAATGAAGTCCAGTGTGATATAACACTGGGAAGCAGATGCCCCATATAGGTACTTCTGGCAGCTGAGGGACAGTACCGTCAGCATGCAGGAGCCCCTGGTGTGGTCCTTTCTGTGTCACCCCGTCACCTCTCTCAGGGGTAATCGATATCCTGATTTTTATGGAAACCTCTTCTAAGATGAATTTTTACTTTCTTCTGGATATTCTCACCTCGTGAGATCGGTGTCTGCAAAAAAGCATTAGAGCAAGTTTTCCTTAAAAAATGTTGTTCGCTGTGCATCAGGACTTCATCTGTTCGTGAGCATTTCCTCTTTGTTCTTGCTCTGCTAGTCATCACGCATGCCTCCTCGCACTCTGGACTTCAGGAATGTTCTCTCTTGCGGCTTCATCTTTCTGGGCCTCTTGACTTCAGGATAGAAACTGCATGCATCAGGGTGCTTAGCCGTGAGCAGTAGAAACCACCTCTGGCGAATCTGTTAGAAGGATATGCATGACCCACAGAGTCTCTGAGAAGGTCAGGAAAGTGGGCTTACTGACCACACTGCCAAGAAAAAAATCTCAAGATTGTGTCACAAAACGGGTCTCATGAAGACACCTCTGCCACCTTTCTGGGGCACAGATACTGTTGCCTGTGCTCCGAATCCCACTGCCGCTGAGCTGTGGACCCGCCGGAGGAATCTGTCTCTGCTGCCCCAGGAAGCTGGATGTGACCCCTCCTGGTGTGGCCATCCTCGCCGGCAGACTCTTTGGAGTTCCTGCTTCTAAAGGCTAATCGTTTTCTGTTTGGTGTCGAGTGGGTGCATCTTATTGGTGGAGCCTGTAGCATGTGCCCATGTCTTAGTGTTGAAGAAAAATGGGAAAGCAAACAGGTGAGGTTTTCTTTTTTTCCTTCTTCACACTTTGGTGGTAGGACACGTATTGCTCTCATAACATAGGGCATGCTTAAATACAGCCTTGGCATTTAGACGGTTGGTGACCAGAGAAATGTCCGCTGTAGAGTTCTGTATCAGTCTTAGAAGTCCATTCCTTTCAGTAGCTGATGTTCCTTATAGCTACTCGTGTTGCTTGTACAATGCAGTGGGTATTGGACTTGGGCATATTCCTTATATTGGCAGGTGTCATATAAGATGTGGAGCAGGGTCTGCATTTCTTAAGAACTGTATATTTAAGAACCCCATCCTGGGGCACCTGGCTGGCTCAGTCAGTAGAGCATACAACTCTTAATCTCTGGGTTGTAAGTTTGAGCCCCACGTTGGGTGTAGAGATCACTTAAAAATAAAATCTTTGAAAGATAAAATAAAATAAAAACCCCAACCTAATTTCAGCTAATTGCAGGTATTCCTGTTTTATCTTATGAGTAAACGTAATGAAGTGTAATAGTTGAAAATCAGACTGTAATAAACATTAGTATTTCCTAGAGATTTTTTCATTATGAACCTTCAGGCTTATAGACCATTTGCCTTTTCCAGGTGTGATCTGACTGTATAAAAGTTTTGGAAAATGGAAGACACTCTATTAGGACCATCAGTAAAGATAAATAGGACGACATTTGCTTTTCAAAACCAAGATGATATAGTTCTCATTATTGTGAAGCTATTTTACTGTGACACTTTGTACGCACAAGCTTTATAATATGAACACAAAAGCCCATTGTTCATTTGCATATGATGACTTTAAAAACGGGCTAGTGAAGTTTTCATCTGCTGTGAAACCAGGACACGGCTGAATGGATGGAGTAGTGGGCGTGTTGGGTCAGAGGGGCTTGCTGACATTGCCTTGGTTCTGCGGGTGATATGCAGCATTGTTTTGGATAATTCACATATGTTCTACATTTCATCTTTCCAGTCACTGAAAAAGAATCGATATTACTATCCTTTCCCTTTCCCTTTTCTCACAGTGGTGCTGTGGGAAGATTTGGGACAGATACATCAGGCTTCTTAGGATAAACATATGGTAACATAAGACTGTCACAGTAAAAACGAAGATGAATATGGTATAAAATCTTTATAGCAGTGTGTACCCTGTGGGTTTAGTACATAACAATAAACTGTTGTTATCATGGTGGAAGGACACCTTTCTGAATTATTCAGACCAGGAGGTGCCTCAGTTTTGAATACTAAAAGCAACTCAGCTGCACTCTCATGGGCTAAATTGATAGGAAATTTACTTCTGGTTCATCCATTTGGCCTCTGTGTACAGAGCCAGTAGAAATTTCTTTACAGAATGTTTGTAAAGCTCCTTTGCAAATAATTCATGTCGTTTTAACGCTATTACCTAACATGCATGAGGCCTTAATTCTACAAAGGAAAAAAATCCAACGTTTCTAAAAATCCAAGGTAATATTGTAGTATATAAAGGTAAGGGCCAGCTTACTAATTGTTTGATATTTAGTGATACCGTTGATTGCTTTTGTGGTTCCAGATAGCAATTGTTTCTAATGTAATTTATTTTGCAGTGAGGGCCGAGGCAAGTTGACCGTATTTTCAGTTAAAGCTATGTTAGCAACCATGTGTGGTGGAAAAATGCTGGACAAATTGAGATGTAAGTACTTTCATATTATTTGAAAGACTGTATTTTCAGATCAGGACCTTTGAAAAGTTTTAAATTAATGTTGTCAGAATTTTGGATGATGCTGTGCTGAACTTTTTTGTTTTTACTCCATCGTTCACTTTGTAGCAACTGGCTCAGAGTATGTAAATTATGCCACCTACTGTTGAGATGGAAAAATTGGTTGAATTAATTTGTTTAGTAGGTTTTTTTTTGTTGTTGTTGTTGTTTTTAATAAAGCAATGAAACTGAAGAGATTCAGAACAGTCATGTTGACCTTAAAAAAGTCTTTTAAAAATGTTTTCCGTATTATCAAAAATTTTGCTTGCAGATGATTATGTTTTCTGCTTTTAGTTAGAAAATAAATATGATTATCTTTACCAGGTTTGGTCAAGATTAGCCCTCTTTAAAATAAGTTTATTCTTCATCAGGTGATATTTGCATGATTAAACTTTTCCTTAGTAGCTTAGAGTTAAACTCATTTATTTAGAAATTTAGAGCCTGTTTTTTTTTTGTTGTTGTTCATTTTTCCTAAATTTTTTCTTCCTGTTGGCCATTTTGTCATTTAACTGTTCCTTAGATACCATAAGATTAAATGAAATCAAAGGAGGTGAAATTCACAGTTATTTAATTTTTTTGCATATGGTTTTCATTCATTCATGCGATAGTTACTAACTGCCTGAGTTATGCCAAGCATTGTGCTAAGTGCTTTACATATATTTTCTCACTGAATGCTTAAAATTTCTTTGAGCAGCAGGTGGTATATTCTCCATTTTATAGATGAGTTAACTGAGGGGGCGAAGCTGGGATTTCAACTCAGGCTGTCTAGCTTCATAGCCCTGTTCTAAGCTACCTTGTTGTACTCCGTATACGTAATCCTGTGATGGGAGGCACACTCGGGAAACAGTACAGTGATCAAAGTGCCATGCTGTGAGGGAGAACCTCTGGCGGGTTTCAGGGAGGTGAGATTGAAGCTGTGGGTTTTCATGAAGTGTTGCGATACCCTATGAATTGCTTTGTTGAAGAAAGTAGGTCATCTGTCCTGTAGCATTTCTCATGGACTGGATTTTGAGGATTACATCCCCATGATGTTCTTCTATGTCCTACATTTTTTGTTTTAATTGAAAGATATAGAGGCTTAGTCAGACCTAAGCACAGGTTTTTGGGCAGGATGGCCTGATAGGTGCATTTATTTTCTGTGCTTTTTCTTACATGTGACCATGACACTGAAAGTTGGAAAGCTGGATGGCTCACCGGATATAGATATAAGTATTCTAAAGGAAGGTCTCAGTAATATGTTTGGTCAGCTCTTATCTGGTTTATCTTCATTTCAAAATCAGCTTCAATGTAAAACAAATTTTTAGTAATAAAACTTACAGTTTTATTAAATACTTTCCCGAATATTTTTCTTTTTCTTTCTTTTTTTTTTTTTAAAGATTTTATTTATTTATTCGACAGAGATAGAGACAGCCAGCGAGAGAGGGAACACAAGCAGGGGGAGTGGGAGAGGAAGAAGCAGGCTCATAGCGGAAGAGCCTGATGTGGGGCTCGATCCCATAACGCCAGGATCACACCCTGAGCCGAAGGCAGACGCCCAACTGCTGTGCCACCCAGGCGCCCCCCGAGTATTTTTCACATGGTATCTCAAAATATTACTCTTTTAGGCTGAAATTTCTTAGTATTTTCTTAAATGTAGCATGGTGTTTTTCTGAGGAAGATAATGTAAAGTGAATGAAACTATATTTCATTCAAGCACAAAGAAGAAGAAAGTTGGAATTTTATCTGTTTTTAATGATGATGACATCAGGTAAAGAGTATACATTGCCATCTTTCTTAGTACTGGAGAAAGTGGCTGAAAAATGGAAAACTGATGATATAACCGCATTGTAGGTAACTCTGGAGTCTGTAAGTTTCTATGATTAAATCTGCTACATTTACATCGAGCTGGGACCTGGCACATAGTAAGTGCCGAAATTTTGCCAAATATCAATTGTTGATTGAGTACTAAAATTACTGCAATTCTCTGTTGTAACTGTTAGTGAAAAAGTGCCAATTTTAGTATTGTATGGAATGTGGCAGGGATCCAGGTCATGGCAGGTGTTTTGTTTTGTTTTAACGTGGCTTTTGAACTTCTTGTAGGAACACAAGTGACCAGTATTCAAATGACACAAAGGACACATGCCCAGGCCAACGTGACATGTCAGTGTGGTCAGAATGCCAGGTCATCGCACATCAGATATGGATTAATGAAATACCAGCCATGCTAGCTCACTAATTACCATGTTTATGTCATGCAGATAGATTTAAAATATGGTTTCCTTATCGTCCTCATCTTCAAAATTATAGTTTCTCTACCATCTGTAGCTCTGTTTCATTATTTTTGTTGTACTAATTATTTTGGCTTGAGAATGAGATGTTTAACATAAATAAAACTTTCAGGTATTGAAGCCTATCTTTGCTTCTTAATTTTAATCATCCAGAGTGGAAACCGGTTTACATGTGGTCTGTCCGTCTTGTTTTATACAGATCTCACTGGTTATAATTTACATATTTTTCATAGCTCAGAGACATCATCCTCTGGTGCATTTGGGGCTAATTGTGAGGCTCTGGATTGTTTGTCCCTTCTGATGTTTTCCGACGACTGCTTTCTTGGTCCTTGAGCTTTTTGTTGGTGATGGCAGCGATGGTGATGGTGTGTGTGTCCCCTTTATCACTGGTAAATGTGATGAGATTATCAGCGGATCAGTCTCTAGAAATCTCTCTTTGCTTCTGATTTACATTTAATATGGAGAAAACATAAGCAAACTTCTGAGCATTCTATTTAAGGTGTGAGTGTAAGTGACGACTGGAGTGTTTGTAGTGGGACTGGCAGTTTGGCTGCTGGAGGAATCCTTTTCTCCCTGGCTTGACGGGTCCCAGCTGTGTCCTGCTTAGTTGAGATGGCTGAATAATAGTGTAGACAGAAGTGAGCTAGAACACTGTACTGTAACATCCAACGACATTTGTTCACTTTCTTCTCTCGGTTTGTTTCATTGACTTTGTTCTCAGTTTCTCCGTCTTCCTGCCTCTGACTGCACTTTCTGCTGTTACCTCTGTTAAGGTTCCTTTTAAATGAGGTTTTCATGTTTATGCAATACAACTTATTGTTTCTACTTTTCTTCCTTTTATTTTGATCTTTCTGCATTTTACCTTTTATTTTCGATTTTTTTCCTGTAATTTTCTCCCCTCTCCCCTTTTTATTTGGTGTATTTTTTTTTGTTTGCTTTTTTGGGGGTCAAGATAGCATTTAGAACAACTTAACCAATATTGTACTTTAAGCTTGAAACATTTCTTGATTAAATTTTCAGGTCTCTCTTAAGAGAGTTTCTGTTCCCAGCGAACACTCATTTATAGAAATAATTCACTGTTGTGGGCATTAGGGACTATATCCTAGATTCACAGTTAACTTAGGGTCAGATTCTAAATACCAATGATTTATAATCAGGATACAGACTTTAATTATAAGCGTGATCAAAACTCAGTAATGTCAGAAACCCTAAAAATAAATCAGAGAACAAAATTTACAGACTGTAAAGCCTGTTATTTATTGTCATTTGATTTATGTGATTTATTTACTTTGTCCAATTCTGCTATTCGTTTTCTAGGAAACTTAGTCTCTTATTCAGACCTCATCTGTCTTGCATTAAAAGATAGGAGTAGATGATTCATGTTTTTTTAAAATTCTTTAAAAAGCTGGTGCTATCGTTTTGAAGGATAGTCTAACAGTATGTATCCGGAAGGCTGTAAAAATATCCATATCCATTGATTCAGTCTATTTCTTGAGTTTACCCGGAGGAATTAATCAGAGTGCACCCTAAATTTTATGTATATTTGTTATGACATTTTTTATAATATGTGAAAACTTGAAACAGGTTTAGTGTCCAAAACTCAGAGCTCAGTTATAGTTCAGGATACCCACATGACTAATATAATGTCCTCAAAAACGTGTTTCAGATCAAAATGCATAAATGTGATATAGTTCTAGACAAAAATTTATTATGCACATAGAAAAAGAAGTAGTATACCAAACTGAGAACGGGTATTTTTTCTGCATTGTAGCATAAGAATGTTTTTGTAATAATATTGTACATGTTTCTGATGGACCACACTTTGAGTAGCTGGAGAAAAGATGCTCTGACGTGCTGTTTGTGCCCAGAACTGGCAGTTCTCACCGACATTTCAATCACTTGCTTCCTTGCTGTTGCACTAACAGATTGTAGAGGGGCCGTCCTTTGCAGCTATGATTAAACAGATTCACCTGTTCAAACTTTAGCCTCCTCTGCAGTGGTCTTCTCGCTGCCCGTCACTGCAGGGTTACCCTGGCTGGTTTCTGCTAACCACCATCCCTTCTCGTCGTTAGACAGAAATGACTCTTTCATCTCAATGAGTGATAGCCACATTTGCATTTCTCATATAACCAAAATGTTCTAGAACTGGAAACGAGTAAGAGATAAGTCCTAAATCAGTATTTTATCAATAAGAAAAAGAAAAAGAAAAACAAAACCAAAGGAGGCCTTGAGACTTGTCTGAAGTAGTTACTGGCTGAGTCAGCTCTGCAGAGAGGCCCAAGGCTTGCTGACTCCCATCCTTCAGCCTCACTCTGACTTAATGAAGGATGTAGGAATATTCATGAGTTTGGGAATAAAATATTCCCTTGGATTTGGTTACATATAGGTATTTATAAACATGCAGATGTATATACATGTTTTTGTGGGTTAGATTGCTTCGTTGGTAGAAAGATGATAGGCAGGGAGAGTCTGTTGCCAGAGAAAGCTAACATATAAAAGAAAATGGTATTCCATTTTATTGACTCTTTTGTAAACAACGCTATCATCTTGCAAAAGTGTGTGATTTGTTATGTGGGGAGAAAAAAGAGTGGATAAATGCAATAAGTAAAACCAGGATCATTATCACCAGAAAAAGAAAAAAAAAATTGAAACGTGATGATGGTAGAATAGTAGCATTATTTTGCCATTACACAAAGGACAGAATATTTTTTAAAGTGTGTATATATAAGTATTTAGGGACTTAACTGTGGGTTTTTCACAAGGGACAAAGCCTACATTTTTATCTAGAAACAACTAATGGGGAATTAGCATACCTTCTTTCAGAGGCATATAAATAGAAAGAGAATTACTGGGGAAATTAACCAGCGTTCTGGGGAGTAATTTAGTCCCTTAATGCCAGAAGAGTTGAGGGCTTTAATTATAGGATTAGTTTAATTTTTTATTAAATTTTATTGTCTTTTATTTATTTCTTTGGTGAGATCTTTTATTTGTGTATAGTAAATCACACCAACTTATATTCATTGTTATACTTCATTTAAGATAAAAAAAATAGCATTAATTGTATTCTGTTTTTCTTACAGATAAAAGAAGCCTAATCTTAAAAAAAAGTACTGTTGTAAACCAGTAACTCAGGAAATAGTAGATTACTTCACTATGCCTTCAATTTGGGGTCTAGCGGTATTTCTCATATTAAATCAAACAAAGAAACATGTTTCTGCTTGTTCACTTGTAAATGTAATATGGCCCTATTAAGTTATAGTTTCTTTTTTAATGAATTTTTAAAAAATTGACTGCTCGGAATATATTATATGACATGGTAACTAAGTGTAACAGAAAATAATACTTTTTGGAGGGGGAATGTTAGTCATTTTAGTATCCAGTCACTCCCTTTTATTCCTCTGAATGAGTCAGGTGTAAATTTGTCAGTGTGTGTATACACAGATGTTTTTGTGACTGTGAAACTGTAGATATGTGTATTTATGTACTTAGTAGCATTAGTTTCCCTGTCTTGAATATTTCCACCATTTAGTTAGTGAGCACAATGTAATCACATGCTAATTTATCAGTTATGAATACAATAAGTGGCAACAAAACACTTAACAGTGGCTTAAACACATTGGGATTTATTTTTCTCAAGTAAAAATAAATCCGAAGGCTGTTAAGTCAAAGTTGGTCCCATGACTTGAGGATGTTATCAGAGACTCAGGTTCCATCCTCATGTCCTGCTCAGCCATGTGGCTTTCCTCCTTACGATCTTATGTGCGTGATTGCTGGATGGGCTTCACATTCTCTTTCCAGGCAGAAAGAAGAAAGAGATGCCTCTCTTGGGAAAGCAGAAGCATTCCCAGAAATCCACGTTAGGGTTACATTTTGTAAAAGAGACTAGGAAGTCATCTTTTTAAGTGGACCATATTGCCATTCTCAACACTGGGTGCAGCTGGACAGCCAGCAGGGAAAAACAGATGCTGAGTAGTAGGCACCTCTCCGCATCCCATGCTGACCTTTTGTTTTCATTCAGGTTATTTCCTCATTATAAGAATAACACCCAGCTATTTAAAAATGAAGTCACTGTGCGCTCCCCTCCTTAAGGGCATCAAGTTTTCATATAATTGGCAATATCTTCAAAGCTCTGTATCTTGAGCTGTGGCCCAATACTCAGGTTCTAATTGCCTGCAGGAGGGTTCTACCTGGACATTTGCTGGTTGGTTTAAATACACTTAAGTACAAAGCTTTATCTTCAGGTTTTTTGGGTTTTTTTTTCCAGGCAGCGTTGCCAGCATTTTCCCATACTAGAAACTTAGAATAATCCTAACTTCTTAAATTCCTTTATTCCCTAATCCAGTTTGCCATCAGATGTAGTTTCCTACATTGAAATATCTGGGAGGTGACCCTTACGTGCCCCCCCCCCCACTACTGAAGTTCACACACTTGCTACCTCATTTGTGCCTCATTCACAGGGTTTACTAGCTGATTTCTCCAATCCTGTTCTTCCTCTTTTTGTTCATTCTGCTGGTCACTAACAGCCCAGTTTTATTAAAACTTAGTTTTCTTAAATATTTCTCCCCGTGTAAGAGTTTTTAAACCAAATTCAAAGTGCTTTCCTCTCTCAGAGTTTACTTTCATACCAGATACTTTTCTTATTCTGTCTTTATTTCCCTTTATTTATGTATCTTAATTATCTTTCATGTTGAAGAAAAGTACACTGTGTCCTGCTTACCTCCCCTAACAAATACAAGTAGCCATAGAGAGTTTCCTCCTCTTCTCTGGTTGTGTCCTCCAGCGCCCACCTCCAGCCTGTTTTGATCTCATCATTCCAAGTTCTACCTTTCGAGGCCTAGCTTCTAAATTCCTTCCTTTTCGAACTTTCTTGACAGTTCCACCCTATGTATTTTTTGTAGCTGTTCTAAACTATATTTTGAAGAAGTGGTATGATGGGATTTCTTTAGAGTCAGAGAAGTATAACTTTAGATCTTGACTTAGCTACTTACCAACTTTTTAGCATTAAGCAAGTTAGCTTTTCTAAGCTAGTTTGTCTTTTTTTTTTTTTTTAAGATTTTATTTATTTGACAGAGAGAGAGACAGTGAGAGAGGGAACACAAGCAGGGCGAGTGGGAGAGGAAGAAGCAGGCTTCCAGCAGAGCAGGGAGCCCGATGCAGGGCTCGATCCCAGGACCCTGGGGTGACACCCTAAGCCGAAGGCAGACGCTTAACGACTGAGCCACCCAGGCGCCCCGCTAGTTTCTTTATCTATAAAATAATTACGTGTACACACATACACCTTTTTGTGAGCATAAAATGAGATAATGTTTAGTAACATGTAGTAGCACTTAGTATTAGGGATTGCTGCTTGAAAATAAAAACCCAGGATAATAGTGTCCTAAACAAAGTTGGAGTTTATTTTTCTCTTATATAAAAAAAGTCCAGGATTAGGTAGTCCAGGGCTGATATGGTAGTTCATCTGGGACCCAGGCTTTCTCTACCTTTGTTTTCTACCCTTCTAGAGTATGATTTCTTTTTCTTTTTTTTAAAAGATTTTATTTATTTATTCGACAGAGATAGAGACAGCCAGCGAGAGAGGGAATGCAGGCAGGGGAAGTGGGAGAGGAAGAAGCAGGCTCATAGTGGAGGAGCCTGATGTGGGGCTCGATCCCATAACGCCAGGATCACGCCCTGAGCCAAAGGCAGACGCCTAACCACTGTGCCACCCAGGAGCCCCTAGAGCATGATTTCTATATCAGAATTGCAATTACCATAGTCCAAGGTGACTGCTGGAGCTCCAGCCATAATAACTACATTTCAGATAGCAAAAGGAGGAAGAACATGGGGGGGGGGTGGATGGGAAGGGCCTGCTTTCCAGCTTAGTCAGCTTTCTTTAACCAGCCTTCCTGGAAGTCTTTCCTAACCCTTCTAACGTTAGTCTCATTGGCTAGCACTTAGTCACGTGACCACCACTTGCTAAAGGGAGGCTGTAAATTTTAATTTCTTAGTCATTGGGTCTCTTGTTGCACAAAATAAAATTAATCTTCTATTACTAAGAAACAAGGAGATAATTAATATTGGGTGGCTATATGCAGCCTCAGCCATGGTTACTTGTGGTAACTTTGGGGTACTTGACAGGGTGAGGTTTAAAAAGTATCTTTATGCTTCTTTCTGTTCCACTTAGTGTCAATTTAGCACTTTATTCCTCTTAGCTTCATATGTATTTTGTTTTTCCAGCTACATTGAAAGTTGCTCGAGGGATAGAGACTGTATGCCACAATTCTTTGTTGTGTTTCACAGCACCTAACAGAGTGCTTGGCACTTGGACCACATAGTAGGAACTTAGTATGTGTTTGTTCATTAAATGATTTTTTTTTCCACTAGTACCGTAGTTCTTTTAGCCTCTCATTGAATCTTCCCACCCACCATGAGTATTTAATACTTTTTCTTAAACTACAAAGTAGCAGCTATCCAGAGAGGATGTACTGCATTTTATTCCTTTGATCATTTCCTGTTTTCTTTAAAAAAAATTTTTTTTTAAGATTTTATTTATTTGACAGAGATAGAGACAGCCAGCGACAGAGGGAACACAAGCAGGGGGAGTGGGAGAGGAAGAAGCAGGCTCATAGCGGAGGAGCCTGATGTGGGGCTCGATCCCATAACGCCGGGATCACGCCCTGAGCCGAAGGCAGACGCTTAACCGCTGTGCCACCCAGGCGCCCCCATTTCCTGTTTTCTAATGCCTAAAAAAGTTACTCTGTGGAGTTGATATTCTAACATTTTATCTTTCTTTGGTTAATGTATTTAAAATGTATTTGTTTTACACCTTGTGCTTCGGGATAAATACCTTGGATTAAACCTAAGGAATAATGCATGTTTGCATATATCAATTACATATATATTTCTAATATTCATCATGAATTATATAGAATAAAACTTTTCAAAATGCCACTTTTGGCAAGTCCTCAGGAAATGATTTTTCTGTGCATATTTAATTCACTAATTTGTAAGGAATCTAATGGTTTGGAAGAAAGCTTAGATCAATTTCTTTGTCACAGTGATTTTGAGCTGCTAGTGATTTTTCTTTTTCTCCCTGACCATGGATAAGAAGAGAGGAAGAACTAACTGGAGAGAGGAGACTCTCTCCAGGAAGATAAAGAAATAGTATTACTGGAAATTTCTTTCCCATCTGCTTGAGTCAGACTTTATGGTAAAAATTAGATCTTATAGTATCAAACTATCTTGGGATAGAAGAGTTTATAGGAGTTCTTTTTATTCTACTTTGGAACTCACTGAATGGAATATTTTAAACATGCTTTATGCTTCCTTCAAATTTATTCCTTCACAGGTATTCATTATATTATTAGCATATGAATATATAAATACACAATTTCATACCCCATAACCAATATGCTAATATATTCATACACCCAAATATGCGTATGTTATATAAACACATAAAAATGCTAAGAGATAAAGATACGCTACTACAAATTCTTCTTGGAACTAAGTTAGTTATAAATAAAATAAAAAGTTATGTATCATCCAGTTATACACTCAAAAAGGGTAGGTAGGTAGACCTACATGAACGGTTATTTGGTTTGATGTTTAGGTATATATTAAGTGGGTGGGAGAGAGGGGCCTGGTCAGTAAAATAACTATACAGTGTTAATAAGGAGAATACATATTAACTAGAAATCGTAATAGCTTTATGATAATTTTTAATGATATTTTTGGACTGATATACAAATGACATAGAGACATTTATTTATAAAAAGTTGATATTTCTTTCTAGTTTGACTTTATTTGGTTTTGTTCTCATAGATGTTTTCTCCCAGATGTCAGATTCCAATGGCTTAATGATATTTAGCAAGTTTGACCAGTTTCTGAAGGAAGTTCTGAAGCTCCCAACAGCTGTCTTTGAAGGGCCATCTTTTGGTTACACAGAGCACTCAGTCCGCACCTGTTTTCCACAGCAGGTAAGGACAGTTTTGTAGAATCTAGGACTAGAAGAGCGCTCACTCATCCCTCCACCTTGTATCAGATTTCACCAGATTGCTTCTAGTCTAGGCGCATGAAGTCTTGAGTAGGGGAGAAAAAAAGAGCTTTAAGCGGGAAGGGCATGAAAAAGAGGGTGTATAAAAAATTCACCAGAGAATTCTGGTTTGGGGGAGAGAGGAGTCTTTTCTGAGAAATGATAACGTATGAAATATTTTAAATTACTATAATTTTGAAGAAAAGTGTTTAAGATGAAGTGTTTATATTATTGCTGCTGGACATATATTACTCTCCTGAATGAGTTCTTTAAACTGTGAAATACAGGAATTTTGGCATAAAACTCTATACAATACTAGACCATTTTTTCCTGTGCACCAAAGACAAGGAATGCTACCCAGCTCCCAGCTGCCAGCTCAGAATCCCTCAAGGGTACACTGCTGTTTTCATATGAAGGAAAGATAGATTGGGTTTCCTCTTTGTGTGTCCTTGTGTGATCCTGCCCTTGAGGTTGTATGTGTGAATTCCTGAGATCTTAACTGTGCCTCAAATGACTCCGAGCAGAGTGGACGCTGACTGAAGCTTCCTTTATTCAGGAAGACATGAGATAAAAGGAGCTTCATGCTAAACTTAGAAATTATGAAAAGTAGGGAATTAAGAAAAAGTCTGTGTTAAAACTAATGAGTAAAAGATTAATGGAAGTAGGATATTGACATAGTCTGAAAGTATCTCCCCATAAGATGTTTCTTAGTTATAAAAGGAAACATAGTAACCTTAGAAAATTACTATGTTATAATAGAGAAACCTGTCAGACCCACATTAACCAAGTGATCAAAGTCCCTGTCAGCAGTGAAGGGGACAGACTGATATCCCTGCCTCCCAATAGGATGTACTGAGAAGTACCCAGTATCACTGCTGTGGTACTTGGGCCAGAAAAGCACAACCTGAGTCTCAACTTCCTTGTTTTTTGGTTTTTTTTTTCCATTTTTTTAATGTTTGATTTTATTTCTTACAGTTTTATTGAGATATAATTGACATATAACATTGTAAAAGTGTAAGGTGTAAACATAATGATTTGATGCTTGTATATCTTGCAAAACGGTTTTCCACAATAAATTAACATCTGGCCTGAGTCTCATTTTGAGGAAACAGCTGACAAACCCAAATGAAGGTATTTCTACAAAATAACTGGCCTGTGCACTTTAAAAATGTCATTTTTTTATTGACAATGAACTCTTCTATGTTACAGGAGTTTAAAGAGAGAAAATTCAATGCAGTTTATGATCCAGGATTTTCTCTTGTTATAAAGGACATTATTGGGACATTTGAAAACAATCTGAATAAATTTTGTAGACTAGGTAATAGTATTTTATCAGTAAATGTCAATTTACTGGTTTTGATATTTGTATTAAATTGTGTAAGAGAATATCCTTATTTTTAAGAAATGCAATCTGAGGTATTTAAGGGCAAAGGGGCATCCCTTCTGCAGTGTTAACGTTTGAGGAATCTGGATACATGGGAATTTTTGGGGTAATCTTCTTACAATCTTTCTGTAAGTCTAAAATCACTTAAAAATAAGAAGTTAGCATGTAAAAACAACAACTGTAAACTTTGAGAAGTGAAAGTACCTTGTAAACTAGATCCTTCTGACATGTGATACTTTGATTCACAAGAGTCAAGAGTCAAACCAAACACACACATACTTTTTCTTACATTTAAAGTTAAGAATTCCTATCTGTCTGTATTCAGACTTTCAAACAATGTTTTACAGTTTGTTTAGAGATTACTCATTAGCTTTAGCACCAAAGGGGGCACCCAGAATACTGGTGAGTTATTTTTACCAAGTTCTCAGGGGATGTTCTTCCCAAATTTGTATGCACTTGGACTGATTGTTTTTCTGGAAATTTGTCTGTATATGTTATTTTTTTCTCAGTGTAAATGACAGTATCATCTTTTAGCATATTAAAAATAGCCCTGTGCTTCGATTTATTCTAATAAAGTATAGTTTGCATTCCCCTCCCCCACCCTGAATATGCATTTTTAAATGATGTGAGGCTGTCCATATGTATCCTGGTACAGGAGTGTGTTGCAGGTAATAAAATGCCCGGAAGCACTGTGAGTGAGGGTAGGTATGACAAAGAAACTGCAAACATTTTTCGTTTAGCACTCATCTCGCTGCTGCTGCTTTCACAGTACCCTTACATCAAACGGTTGTCCCCACAATACTCTGGGGTAACCTTGTATATGATGTGCATGTGGCTTTTCACACAAGATGCTTCCTGGAGGTCAGGCTAAAACTTGATCCAGTTCTGGAATGCTACTATTAAGTGTCGGTATGGGGGAGGGAATTTATACAAAGAATTGTCCATGAAGAACAACGTCTGACCAGTGGGTGACAATTACGTGGGGTACTAAACCCAAAGTAACCTTTGATCTACTTGTAACCTGAGTGCTATGATGAGACTTTTGTATTGGAGCGGAAGTTTGAAATGTCAAAGAGTATACAAAAATTTCCAACTGTCAGTCCTAAGAATGCGATCTAGAATTCTCTAGATTATTTTATGCCTTTATTGTGAAGCCTTTGAACTCACAAGCCTGACGGTTGCTTCTTATCTGCTTCAGATTCTTAGAAAAAACTGAGTCTGTGTGTATGTAAGATTTTATTTATGAGAGAGAGAGAGAGAGAGGGAGAGAGAGCATGATTGGCGGCGGGGGGGGGAGGGTCAGAGGGAGAAGCAAACTCCCTGCTGAGCAGGGAGCCCAATGCTGGGGGGCTCGATCCCAGGACCCTGAGATCATGACCTGAGCAGAAGGCAGAAGCTTAACCAACTGTGCCACCCAGGCGCCCCCCAGTCTGTGTTTCGCTATGTGCCAAATTTGCAAAAGTCAGAGAAGCTTATCTCAGTCTAGAGGAAACTTAAAGTTTTCCTTGGTCTGTAAAGATGACCGAAAAAAAGGACCCTTTAAAGATAAAGAAATTACTAATAGAATGACCAAAAAAATGAGACTTTGGACAAAGTTTCATGCAGCAAGAGTTAAATCCGATGATTTTTGGGTTTCTTTTTGAAATGGTCTTTTCCCATACGGTTGGTTTTACTACGTATGTGTTTTTTTAATGCGGATTAACTCCCACAGCTTCAGACAGAGAGAACAGTGTCAGTGGAAATTGCCTGTTGATACACATGCAGTTTTCCCCAGAGTATTACTGTTCTGGGCTGAGCAAGGAAGTGATCGCAATCAAAGAGAACGTATGACTCCTTTAAGAAAGAAGTGGAAATCTTGCAGGAGTACCTTATTTTAGTGAAAGAAGTGGCTGGTTTGGAGGATTCGTGAATTGCTTCACTTTCTACAGTGTTATGGGGTGAAACTGTGGGTTCAGATGCAGGAGATGTGAAGACACCCTCTCCTGTCTCCCCACACCTGTGCTACAAAAATTGATTGATGGAGTGAGCTATACCCTGGATCCAGTATTTAGTTTTGATAAAACTGATCTGTCTTAAAAGTTGTATGCCCTTATCAGGAGGAAGGAAAGAAGTGTCTCAGGATTTAAGACCGAAAGGTATCATCTGATAGTGACTTTTGCTGGCAATGCCTGTGGAGGTTTAAATGTGCTGGTAGTAGTGTTGCTGCTGTTTTGTTAGTCCTCTGTTTACAAGGCTGCCTAGGTTCTTACGTTTGTGCCAGCCCTGTTTTTCTCGTATACCTTATTATTTTTAAATCCACAGTTTTGCAGTATATGCAATTTTCCAGTAATGTGTGTGGTGCATTACAGGAGAAATACTTGAATTTTTAAAAATGGTATGAAGAAAATTATGTATTTGTTTATTTTAATATAGCTTTACTTCTCTTTTAAAAAACAATTTTGCAAACTAACCCAAAATAAGAGATGTTGGACTTACGTAGTTTTAAAAACACAACAAAAATTAAAAGCACTTATAAGTTAATTCAGCAGAACCCATCAACTAGAATAGCTAAATTTCAGACTTACACCAGATGTGGGTGAAGATGTGGAGCAACTAGAACTCTCATACAGACCACGTTGGAAGAGGCTTTGGTGTTTTCCTACAAACCTCAGCAGATACCTGCTCATCATCTGGCAATTCTACTCTTAAGTTTTTCCCACGTGAAATGAAAACTTATGTTCACAAAAAGATTTACAAGGTTGCTTTTATCAGCCTTGGAAGCATCTGAGCTGTCCATAATAAACCACTGGAGTAAAGTTAATTCAAGAAATAATATGTCTGGAATTTGCTTCAAATTAATCCAGACTGAAGGAAGGGTGAAGGTATAAGTTAAAATTAGTCATATGGGGACCCCTGGGTGGCTCAGTCGGTTAAGCGTCTGCCTTCGGCTCAGGTCACGATCCCAGGGTCCTGGGATCCAGTCCCGTGTCGGTCTCCTTGCTCAGCAGGGAACCTGCTTCTCCCTCTGCCTGCCGCTCCCCCTGCTTGTGCTCTCTCTCTGACAAATAAAATTAAAAAAAAAATTAGTCATGTTGAGAATTGTTGAAGCTGGATGACAAGCATATTATACTATTCTCTCTACTTTGGTATATTTTAAAAATTTAATGGAAAAATTAATTTGTAAATTTATGATCACGATTATTGTCTCAATAAAGCACAGTGTTAACATAGCACCTCAAGTCTGATATTTTGGTGAGTAGACCAGATATATTGATTCTTCAGTGGCTGTTGTTAAAGATTTTATTTGAGAGAGAGAGAGCTCATGAGGTGGGGGAGAAGCAGAGGGGGAGAGAAAGGGGAGGGAGAGAATCCTCAAGCAGACTCTCCTGAGAGTGGAGCCCAATGTAGGGCTCATCCTACGACCCTGAGGTCATGACTTGACCTGAAACCAAGAGTCAGATACCTAATGGACTGAGCCGCCCAGGTACTCCTGTTTCTTCACTGGTTATAAACTAACAAACTGACTTTGGAGACTTAAAAGTTATTAAAAACAAGCAGTAAATAGCATTATATTAAATTTCTCCCAAGTTTTTCTAAACTTCAGAGTTTGGGGATGAATTCTGTTTCTCCTTAAAAAGATGATTGCTATTTGTTGTATTATTTATTTTTTAGGTTTCTGTTGACTTTAGTTTGAAGTGTTCAGTCCACCCTGCAGAGGATTTTATTTTATTTTTATTGTTTTTTTTTTTTTTAAAGATTTTATTTATTTATTCGACAGAGATAGAGACAGCCAGCGAGAGAGGGAACACAAGCAGGGGGAGTGGGAGAGGAAGAAGCAGGCTCATAGCGGAAGAGCCTGACGTGGGGCTCCATCCCATAACACCGGGATCACGCCCTGAGCCGAAGGTAGACGCTTAACCGCTGTGCCACCCAGGCGCCCCTATTTTTATTGTTTTTTAAATGTGTGATTTTTTTAAAAGGGGGGGGTGGGCCAGACCAAGAGGGAGAGAGAGAATCTTAAGCAGGCTCCACGCCCAGCATAGAGTTCACTGTGGGGCTCGATCTCACCCTGAGATCATGACCTGAGCCGAAATCAAGAGTCAGATGCTTAACTGACTGAGCCACCCAGGTGCCCCTCACCCTGCAAAGGATTTTAAATTTGATGTCTGTCTTTGGAAGACTGAATAATAAGTAGGGGAGAGAGGGAGGAGAGAGGGAGATGGGGAAGTAGAGGCAATTTTTCACTCAGTGTTGCAGGGCTCTCCTCGATTCAGGGGAGGTGGGAAGTGGGTAGTGATGGGATTACATTATTGCCGGTGGATTTTTCAGAACAGCAACAGTATTTCTCATGTCTGGAGATGTCCTCTGATTATACTTTGACCATCATATCCTCTTCCACTGTATGCCAAAATGACTTTTCTTCCCACTATATCTTTGAAGTGAGATGTTTTCTGGATGTTCTGACCTTGTTTTCCTGGACATTGAGTAGTTTGGTAAGAATTGCCTGGCACATGTATATGTGTATTTCATTGGAATTCCAATTGGGTGGTTTTACAGTCTCCATCAGCTATCCCTCATTACCATGATAATCTAGTTGGGTTATTACCACATTTCATTGATTCGAAGACATTCTTTCACACTTTAACATCTCTGATATCAAGATACCTCATATAGCCAATGGCATCTTATAGTTGGCCAGGCAGTAATTATGATGGGTTGCCTTTTCTTGCACATGTGTGAACTTGGTCATAGCTGTTCCTTTTGTCACTTCAGCTGAATTATGCCCACGTTTGGTACTGCATGTGTTGTCATTTCAAATGATATCGGTTCACACTGACATGCCAATAACCCTGACCTTCTCTGTCTTCAACAAAGGCCCTTATATTTTATATCCCAGCTACAAGAGTCCTTCTTCTTTGATGCTCTGAATCTTTCAATGTAGGATTTTTGCATGGCATGTTGTATCTAGTTCACTTATGCCCTGAAGAGATGCACCTTGATCTTCAACTTTATATCCCCATGACTAACAATCTCTGGAAAATGACTGATGCTTACTAGAAATTTGTTGGATTAAATGATTTAAATTAAATATGACATGAGAAAGTATCTTTGGATTGAATTCCAATTCAAAGCTTAAACCTCATGGATGTACCTGCAACCTTGTTTCAATTGATGTTTTTATTCCATGATTTTCTCAAATGAAACAATCTTTGCAATGAGGAAAATACAGTGTTTCAGGAGTTCTGAATTTCCCCATCTTTTAGCTATAATAAATAAAAATATCTCTAATAAATAGCATAGCAACATTATACTGTTGTATCATTACAAAGTACTTGAATTTTCAAAATAAATCTGTGATATGGACAAATTCAGTGTCTAATAATAATCAAAAGGTTGACCCATAGCGCTGGTCCTATAACCAGTTAACGTGCGTTTGCCCTGGTCAGACAGAATATTTCTAACTCTGCACAAGTATTTGTATAAAAGTGTTTTTGATCTGGAAGATTTAAAAAATGTTTTCAAGTTTATTAACCAAATGTCAAACATGGTTTAATAGATTATCAAGTAAGTTAAGGCAATGGCTAAGAAATACTTACTTGTTGCCCATAAGGAAGTAAGAGGTTTTAATGGAAATGACGAGTTTGGAAATTGCACCTGTGATGGTCCAATGCTAAGCTAATTAACTTGTTTTCTCATGTTCTTTTAGTGATAATGGATTTCTCATTTTTAAGAGATGGTCCTGCCCCCCCTTGAAAACAGGGAAAATGTAATGACAGGTAGGGAAGGAGATGAGAATGGCTCTAGGGTAATAATTGTCAGTATTGAGGCTTAGAGTAACAAAGGGCCTGGAGTAAGGGGACAAAAAGAAACGCTCACTTCAAAGAAATAAGATGAGCACACGCAAGGATAGAAAGAGCCCCAGTGTTTTATAGAGGAAGGCAGAGATAAATCATGGTGTCTCTGCCCAGTGGATCAGGCCGCTGTTAAAATGATTAGGAATGAAGACCTTGTAGCAAAACAGTTAATATTTAATAAAAAGTTAAGTGAAAAAACATTATATATTTTCGTCTGCCCTGTGTATATAATTACATAGAAGCATATGTACATTTGGAGGGAAATACAGAAAATGGGAATTGTGGGAATGTACATTTTTTGTAATTTTTATTATGGTTTTTGTTATAAATATTGTGCTGTAAAAATAAGGAGGAATGCAAAGAATGTGTTCAACTTAAGAAGAAAAACCAAAATGAAACAAAAAAGGAGAAAAAGAGCCAACCTGTCTTTCACGCAGTTATTTACTAAGTCATGGAATTTTGGAGCTGGGAATTCTATCTCAGCTATTCTCAAACTTTTTGGTCTCAGGACTGTTTACAATAAAAATTATTGAGGACCCCAGAGAGCTTTTGTTTATGTGGGTTATACCTATTAGTATTTTTTTTTTAAGATTTCATTTATTTATTTGATAGAGATAGAGATAGCCAGCGAGAGAGGGAACACAAGCAGGGGGAGTGGGAGAGGAAGAAGCAGGCTCATAGTGGAGGAGCCTGATGTGGGGCTCGATCCCATAACGCCGGGATCACACCCTGAGCCGAAGGCAGACGCTTAACCGCTGTGCCACCCAGGCGCCCCACCTATTAGTATTTCTATACTAGAAATTAAATTTGAGAAATTAAAGATATTTATTGTCATTTAAAAATAAAAATGATAGGATGCTTGGGGGCTCAGTCGGTTGGGCGTCCACCTCTTGATCTTAGCTCAAGCCTCGATCTTGGGGTCGTGAGTTCAAGCCCCACATTGGACTCCACACTGTGTGTGGAAACCATGTGAAAAAAAGTAACAGTGAGAAACTTGTTACATCTTAATGTATTTTTACGAAAAATAACTATTTTCCAAAACAAAAAAATTTAAGAGAGTGCCATGATTTTACATTTTTGCAAATTGCTTTAATATTTGGCTCAATTGAAGACAGCTGGATTCTATCTGCCTATCCATTGATTCTATTGTGATATATTGTTTTGGTTAAAGTATAGAAGTATAAAGTATAGAAGTCTGGCCTCACACAAGGAGTAGGAAAAGGGAGGAATGCTTTAGGAATTTTTCATATGGTTGTGGATATGCCACCTTGCTTCTGGCACACCCACTGTATACCTATGAGAGGCTGAGACTGAAAAGGGCAAATAATGTCTGAGAATTGTTGTGAAAATAGTTCTCACCTTGAGGACCCCTTGAAAATGTTTTAGGGACCTACAGGGCAGCTTCTGACTACACTTTGAGAACCACTGCTCTACCCTTCCAGAGGTGAGAAAACTGAAACCAGAATGTCAAATGGGTTTCCCCAAATTACGTGGTTTATGGAAGACAGAGTACTGGGACACAGTTCTTCTGGTTTCATTCCTCTTGCTTTTGGAGGACTTCAAATTACAAAATGACCTTAGGACAACTTTTGTAAACTGACCGTGAGTGTTTTTAATCAGGGTCTTCTAAGATGTCAAATGTAATTGTTCCTTTTCATCTCGAAGATTAAAAAAGAAACCTCCATGATAGGTGAATCAAAACTTTAGCATTAGGATTATAGGTAGACTTGGAGAAATGCAGTTTTTAATATTAGATATAAAAATGTATATAAATATTAATTTAAAATACATTTAGTTTTTGGTTACTACCTCTTACTAGCCAAAAGACTTCCTAGCATCTTCTTTCTCAGTAATTTTATGTAGACACTTTTCCATTTCTTTTGCTTCGTTGCAGTTATCCACATACCCATAATTAGAGGCATTTTCCATATCTGGACCTCCATTTAAATGTTCGATGACTTTCTGGTTTTATTTTTAATGTTGTTCACTCATTCCTCTGAGGTTCCACTGAGGTCTCAGAAACATTAGTGACTTGGATGCCCGAGATGGAAAACACTTTGGAAAACTTTATTTAGCCTGATCGAGTAGGTATTTTGAAACCTCACCACCAGAGCACAGCTTTCTACAGAGGGCCTTTGGATGGTAACTTCCTACTCTTATCACCCTCCGTCAGCCCTCTTGCTCGCCCCTTCCCTCCCCTATTCAGTGTTGGCCTCCAATCTTTGTCCTTAATAGAGGCTTTCCTTCATATTTCTTCATCTTTTTCAAGTTTTTATTGTGAAAAGCCTCTTTCTTGCTCTGCCATCTACTTTATCTTCCTTTTTCTGTTCCCTGTTTACCAGTTTCTTTTTTTAAAAGATTATTCTTAATAAGAATTATCTCCTTGCATACAATGGAATCAAGATTCTTGTAGTTGCCAAAAAGATCACAAAAGTAAGTCTGTAGCCTCCTGTTTGTATGATGGGAACCATCGTCGGGAAAGGGTCATGATGGCTCGGACGCGCATGCTGGAGGCTGCCATCCTCTGACTTACCACCACCATGCCTTCACTCCTCGCTTCCAGTTTATGGTGAATAGATTCGTGGTCAAAATCACTTATTTTGTAATACGCTGGCAAAATCTTTGGGTCAGCTCTAACCGATTTTATCTCTCCCCCCCAATAAAGTGTTTTAAAGTTTTATGGGGAAATACCCCATTTTGTAAATCCTGTTATCACGTCAAGAAAAGTAGCGGGACTGAGAACACAGCTCTTGGGAGAGACTGAGATGAAATTCTGGGTGCCTTTTGGTGTCCACTTACCCCTAGTCCTCAGTCCCTCCCCCTGCCTTGGAATGGTGGGACCAGGGCTTGGAAAAGTCCTCCTCACTGCTGGTCCTGCATCTCCTACTCTCCTGTGTCTGCCCTTTTGTCTCTGCCCTTCTTTTGGAATCAAGTTTGAAGTGGGGGCCGAGGTGTCCAAGCTGCAATTACAGAACTCTCGCATCTAGTTGTAAGGCACTCCCTTTTCCTCCTTTTTCCTTTCCTTTTGGAGCTGCAAAGGTGTTTTGTGGGTTAGAGGAAATTAAAAGAAAATTCATTAATTTGAAAATTGTTGAGAATCTGTTCTATCTACATCACATGACTATTTTTTCTAGACTGTTTTCTTGATTTTCTGTGTCCAGTGGGATGTAATTATGCCAGTGTTTCACATACTGTGGAAGCTACATATGTATTTGTTTAAAAGAGAGAAGACAGAACACAAAAATGCAGTCTAGCTGGGGAAATGGTGTAATGGGGGAGTGATGGACATTGGGTGAGTTCAGGCTCTGTTTTCACCACTATTGTCACTGTCTTTGTGACTGGGTCAAATTACTTCACTACTCTGCGCTTTAGTTTTCTTTGTGTAAATGAGAAAGTTGTTAAGTGATGTTTAACAGTGTTTGCCCTCACTTTAGTATTTATTCAATGATTACTTATCAAGTACCTGTTGTGGGCCTGGCACTGTTACGAAATGCTGGAAATACAGTAAATAACAAATGGGGAGGTAGTTCCCGCTGTTGCTGATGTGTTATAATGAGGTGTGAGATGTCTGTCTCCCCCATGGGTAATAGAAATAGTAATTTGAAGGGCAGCTGAGTTCTAGTCCTCGCTTTGTGTCTGATTTGGGTAGGACCTTTACAGGTTATTTATTTATTTATTTATTTTCCCCCTAAAGATTTATTTATTTATTTGGGAGAGAGAACAAGTGGGAGAGGGGCAGAGGCAGAGGGAGGGGGAGAGAGAATCCTAAGCAGACTCCCCACTGAGTGTGGAGCCTGATGTGGGGTTCGTTCGATCCCACAGCCCCCAGATCATGACCTGAGCTGAAATGAAGAGTCAGATGCTCAACCACCTGAGCCACCCAGGTGACCCAGGACCTTTATAAGCCATTTAAATGCTTTGTTCCTTTATTTTCTCATCTGTAAGATGAAGATAGTGATACCTGAACTATTTACCTTATACAGTTGTTTTAAGACTCAAAATAATGTATGTGGAAATGCATTTGAATATAGTAGTAAGGTATAGTGTGTTTCAGCATCTGTAGTAATGTAAAATACTGTATTTTGTTATAGAATTTCATGTGGAATTTGTTACAATTTAGTTGAGAGAATTCTAGATTAACTTAATTTTGGAATTCAGAGATACTTGACTATAAAGTATATTTTTCTTCTCTTCACAGAAAAAGATAATGCTGAATATGTTTTTAGACACAATGATGGCCGATCCTCCCCCCCAGTGCCTTGTCTGGCTACCTCTCATGCACAGGCTCGCCCATGTTGAGAATGGTAAGCAGAACTTCAATCATTCGTTCTCTTGGGCTGTAGGAAATGCGTGAACTGATGGTATTTATAATGTCGTTAGCTATTACCATGGAAAATTATGATTGACATTTGCTGTCACTGTGTCATTTGATTATGATTTTTTCCTTTCGAAAGAGAGATATTTGTTTCTCAAAGAAAAGCAGGGGAAGGGGCTTACTACTTAGGGTGCCAAGAAATAGTAATGTCAGGTCATAAAACTTTGTGGTTCAAACTCTAGGCTTTCCCCCACTGAGAATCACTTGAACCCAGCTGATTTAGCCATGACTTCCTTTTTTTCCTTTAATTTATAAAATTCACAGTTCTAAAAAATTGAATATATGCAATATCAAGCACTAAGACTGTAATGATTTTGGAACAGTTTAAAGGAAAATAGCTATGATAGAATTTGGTACTTCATACATCTTCATTTTCTACCTTTACTATTTTATCTTGAATTACTCTTGGTATCCTTTCCAGGAATTTGACTTACATCTTCACCTTGCTTGGAATTGAAATGGTAGTTATCTCCAGTAACTTCTTAATTTTTTCTTCTGTTCTTATCGGTTTATCTCCTTGTTTAGGTTGTGTGAGTTTGTTAAAGGAAAGACTATGTAGTTTCTTATGTACCCTCCTCCCTCCTCTCAGAACTCTTGCCTGTTTCTTATTCTGCCAAAGAAAACCAGTAGCAGCTGAGAGGCGCTAAAAAGCAGAGCTCTCCTTTCCCCTTTGTAAGAATGAAATGCACGTCCATACTCTTGTCTTCTCCCTCTCTCATCCCTACCTTTTGTTCCTAAACTTCTCAGCGGTTTGCCCCACCGTGGCTTTAGTTCACAGGGACCTTAGATTCAGGATTATTTTCTTAAAGGTGTAGAATCTCTTGACTAAACTAAAACAGCTAAATTTTTTACCAGGATTTTTGGATAGAGACTTATACTGTTAAATTATTATAATATTACTGAAGTATTATTGGCTCTTCTGGAGGAGGCAATACCTTTAAAGCCTGAAGTATTTCATATTCAGTTTAGTTCTAAAATTATGGTATTTCTATATTTCTATATGGTATTTTTGTTGTTGTTATTTGGGCCCTTTCTATGAAATTTATCACTTGAATTATATTGAAGTTACTATTTATAAGGATGGATATATATTTATTTACACAAAAGTTGTACTTTTTATATTGTTTTACTAATCCGAGTGTATCATGTATAAGATTACAACATGATGTGTTCTTCCAAAGAGAATGCTTTTACGAAAACCTGATCTTACTTATAATTGACTCAGTACACTTAGTGATCCTCTCCACATTCTGGTTCTTTCCGTTTCCACCTGGTCAGCCCATTGCACTCTCTTATGTGTGGCTCCTGACTGGTGTAGTAGAGGAGAGAAATCACACAGATATACATGTTCGACCAAGATGATCAGAATATACTTGGTAATTTAATATTAATGTACATGCATATGTGTACATTAACCAAAAATAATTGTATAGAATTATAAATGCTGATGTTGCCTGTGTTGATGTGAGCTCCAGATTGATTTGGGAGTAGTGTTCTGTGGCAGAACTCTACTAGATTATATATTTTATACTTTTTTTAATTAAAAAAAATTTTAAAAATATTTATTTGAGAGAGAGAGAGAGGGAGAGAACATGAGAAGGGGGAGGATCAGAGGAAGAAGCAGACTCCCCACTGAGCAGGGAGCCTGATGCAGGGCTTGATCCCAGGACTCCGGGATCATGACCTGAGCCAAAGGCAGATGCTTAACCAACTGAGCCACCCAGGCTCCCCATGGAACAGATTCTTATTAGCACTTTCATTATTCCTTAGAAATATCGGATGACAAAAAGCTTGAATTTTTTAGAGGAAGTATGTCCTTTGGAGTTCTCATTCCTGATTTTACTTGTCTTACAGTCTTTAATGATCCTGTTACATTGTTTTCCTCACCTAGTGCTTATTTTTTGTTTGTTTGTTTTTTGAGTCTCGATTCCCTACTTAATGTACATTTTTGGAAATAGGACCAAAAATCCTTACTGTTGAGATAAGATTGGATTTGTATACATGGTATTAGAAAGAGTTATTCAAATGAAGATTTGAATACTATACGCCCCTTTCCTATTGACTTCCATTTCTTGTGTTCAAAATTGAATTGCCAGTGGGAACAATTACGCTGCCAACACTAGAAAGTATAAACAACTGTCTATAACATACAGTTGTGCATTGCCCACTTCCCACTCAATGAACTGGGTGTTCAGGCTGTAAGAGAGTCCCAGCAATGTCTCTGAATCCTGACTGCTACTTGGCAGTTTTTTATACGGCGAGATGCTGTATGAGTGGAGAAAAAAGTGACAGGTCTCTGAGTTTCCCTTCCTCCCAGTCACTGTCCCTTCTTTGGTCTAGAGTACTTTATTTTATTATTCTGCTACTTAGAACTCTTACCTAAAACTAGCATGGTAATATGCCTAGCCTTACTTTTTTTTTTTTTTTTTTTTTTTTTTTTTTTACCAGTTAACCACTTATGCCCAGGTGTGTGATAGCTTTTAATTCAGCCAACATTTAAAGGCCTTCAGTTGAAGGTACTATGTAAAATACCATTTTCAGGTAACAGAGACACATAGTACATTATCCCAGCGCTCACAGATCTCCTGTTAGCAAAGGAAACAAATGTCTTACAACTAAGAGTGATACATCTCTTTAAAAAGCAATAGGTTTGGAAAATAAATTTTAGACTAAGAAGACTTCTCTCTCTTCTTTCCTTATGTATCATCTACTATCCTTATCATATATTTATCATTCTAGTAAACACGAGTTTCAGCTTAAAAAAAGAAATTGGTTTTTTCTAAGGTGGATGGGAATGTAATATTCTAACTTGAAAAGCTGTTCTCATCTGCTGTCTTTCCCTTTTATTCTAGTAAAAAGCAGGTTCCGTTAACTAGGAGACAATTTAGGATTGTCAGTTCTAATTTCGTTTTCACCTTTGCTTGTTTACGTGAGATTTGGTTTTCCACTGTATTGACTTTATTTCTCCAAATGAAAATTACTTGTTTCTCTCCCCTGTCCCCCCGGCCCACTTTCTGCCTTCCGCAAGTCTTCCATCCTGTGGAGTGCTCCTACTGCCGCTGCGAGAGTATGATGGGTTTCCGGTACCGATGCCAGCAGTGCCACAACTACCAGCTCTGCCAGAACTGCTTCTGGCGTGGCCATGCCAGTGGCCCTCACAGCAACCAACACCAGATGAAGGAGCACTCCTCCTGGGTAATTGCACTGTGTCTCCCTCTGTGTCCTCCGCGGTTACTCTGTCTCTGCAGTGAAGCACCGGGCCAGCTTCCTGGTAGATGTCTAACGAGTAAGGACGCCGCGTAATCCGGTCTTCCTGCTGAGGGTTAGGATGGGTTGCAAATACGTTGTGCTTCATCACCTGGTTTTATCTATCTATCTATCTAGCTATCTATCTATCTATCTATTTATTTTCATCACTTGATTTTAAAGTTCCAGGAGATGGAGATATTATCACAACTGAAATGGAAAAGTGAGCAGTGTCTTCTTACATTAAAATCGTGCGGAGGGTATCCCCCCAAAGCTTACTCTCTGAGCTTTAAGTAAGGTTTAAAGTCTTTTTCTCAAGCATATTTTCTTCATGTCCGTAGGGTTTATATGTTGCAAAGAAAGCTGCATGACATAAAGGAGTTAAATTTTTGTCTCTCTGAAGTTGGGGAAATATTGTTTCTTGCAGTTGCCACATTGGTGTCCTTACTTTCAAAAGTAGTCCTTTAAATAACAATATTTGGGTGGAGGTCGGCCTGTGATTTTCCTGTGGTGTTTATAAATCATGTAAGCTTAGCATCAATCATTTTTCTTCCCTTTTCTCAGTTGATTTTCAGAGTTTTTAAATGCCATCTGCTTATGTCCAAAAAGTTGTTTTGAAAGCTTTTCCCTCTAGTTTTCGTTGGTTGGTTGGTTTGCTAAAGGTTAGAACAATATAGAGGGTCATACGTGTCATTCAGGATTTAGGTTCTTACCCTTGGTCATCCCAGTGGGCTTTAAGTATTAGAAACCTTCAATTACCAGGGGCTTTTTCTTTCTTTCTTTTTTCTAGTTAGTCTTCTTAAAACTCAAACAAGAAAAAAGGCAAATAAGTTCATACCGGGGATGGATTTAAAAAAAAAACAACAAATTTCAACCCATGTGTATACTTTACTTCCTACCCCTCTGACATGTTAGAGATCATTTTTCTTTTATCAGATACATTTTCAGTTACATTTAACCATAAAATTTCGCTAAATTGAACATCCTATCCTCGGTTTTGTCGTGTTGTAAATTCCAGTATTTTTTTAGTTGAGGAGTGATTATTTAAAAATTTTTAAACAAGCAATGAAAAAAAATACAATGTAGTAGTTTCTTCTCTTTTTCACTGAATAGAGATAATCTGTAGATTTTCAAGTTGTTACTTTTCCCTTTTTTAAAGTACAAGTGTCCCGCTTAATTGACTTGTTAATGTTTTTCCCACTGTTTTTTGTTTAGAGTCTTAACTCTCAACACTGAAATAGCTCTTTGCTCTGTTACCACTTATAATGATTGGATTCACTGGGATGTTTCTTCTGACGATTCTCATTCTAGATGTTGGGGGGAAGAGAGTGAAGAACTTCTTGCTCATCATAGCTTGAACTTGCTCATTTAGCTAATTTGTACTCCTTTTAGAAATGGGAAATTTACATTTTTTTAAAGATAAAT
Source organism: Ailuropoda melanoleuca (assembly GCF_002007445.2). NCBI lineage: Eukaryota > Metazoa > Chordata > Mammalia > Carnivora > Ursidae > Ailuropoda > Ailuropoda melanoleuca. The sequence goes on from NC_048221.1 coordinate 124,724,745, forward strand.
GGCTGAATATTGCTTTATGATTTACAAAGCAGCATTTCATATACTCGTGAATTTTGACATTGAGTTAAAACATACATAAATGCAAGCACAGAAATCATAAGTGAATTCTTGTATTTTTGCTTGATCCTCACAACACTCTTGTGAAGTAAGCCATATCCCCATTTGTTGTTATTTTTATTTCAGCTATGTTGTTTTTCCTTGATTTCATTCATTTTTGTTACAGTGACTGAAGATTTCAAGAAAAATCAAGTATTATAGGCATGACGCTGGTATCAGTTCTGAATTTTGATGAGTATATGCATTATGTGTGACTGATGCATACTGGTGAAGTTTTTTTAGCAGAGAGAGAGAGAGAATGTGTGTGTGTGTGTGTGTGTGTGTGTGTGTAAATTGTTTTCAAGATTAGAACTGTATGTGCAGTGCCCTTGTTTTTTGAGGAAGATGTGAGTGACTCTTGGGACTGATGTGGGTAAAGAAGTTTCCACTAACAAAAAGATGTGTAATCACTTTAATAGTAATTTCTTTGAAGATTGTCCACTGTGTTTATATTAGTATTTGAATAAATATTTTTCTGTGTTCACAAGAGATAAATTTAGTATGCATTTAACAAGCTTGTATTTGAATTTGTATCGTAGATTTGATAGGTATTCTATTGGTGCTTGGAAGTTTACTTTGATTTTTCCAAAATTTCTGTTTAATGTTTTACCTAAGTTACTATGCAGTGTAATTCATTTATTCTTTTAGTTATCAATTCATTCATTTGACTTTATTTTAGGAAAAAAATGCCATATGGTATCATATCTGTGATTCATTCTGTACATTCATTCTTCATTCATATTATTTGAGCTCCTACTATGTGTGCCAGACACTGTTACAGGCATGTAGGTTACATCTATGAACAAACCAGACGGATTCCTGCCCTATGGGTCTTAAATTGTAAGGGCTATGAAAGAGGCTGTTAGGGCTCACTGACTTTGCGATTTTCCTATTTTTGCTGAGCATACATCTAGACTACGTTTCTTGGCCTCTCTGTTTCTAAGAAGGACCATGTAAATAGCACTTATCAGTGGAATGTGATCAGAGTGACATGTGTCTTCCCAGAATAAAATAGCTGAGTGGCTCTTCTGTTCTCTCTGCCAGCTTAGTGGAGAGAATTTCATTAGGACCCAGAGGAGGATAAAACTACAAATGAAAGGAGACCAGGTCCTTGAATGATGGGTAGAGAAGAGTGTCCTGCCAACCTATTTGACTTTGATGGGAGCAAGAGAGAAACTTTGTGTTAAGCTACTAAGGTTTTAGTTTTTGCTACAGTAGTTGGTACTGGAAGTAGAGTTCTGTTAAAGCAAAACCTAAAACCTGTGATACTGGCTTAGCAGTCAAATAGCCCTGATGAGGACACTAATACTGGAGTTGGGAAGGACAGAAACTCATGTTATGCAGTGGTGACCAATTGGGTAAATTTGTCATCCATGATAACTTAGAAGGCACACTTCATGCCACCTGAGCTCCAGGTCAGAGGTTGGAAAGGATAGGAGTGTGAGTGCGTGTTGGCTGTTTTTGGTTAGGTATGATGAGAAAGAGATGAGCCTAGGAAAGAATTAGCTAGTTTTGTTTTGTTTTTGATTTTTTTTGAATTTTATTTTTTTAAAGATTTTATTTATTTATTTGACAGAGACAGCCAGTGAGAGAGGGAACACAGCAGGGGGAGTGGGAGAGGAAGAAGCAGGCTCCCAGCAGAGGAGCCTGATGTGGGGCTCGATCCCAGGACTCTGGGATCACACCCTGAGCTGAAGGCAGATGCTTAATGACTGAGACACCCAGGCGCCCCAAGAATTAGCTAGTTTTCAAGCAAAAAATGAAAGGGACCAGAGAAAGTTCTGACAGTTGGAGCAGTGACAGGAAAAACAGATTGCTTGTAGACCCTGGAGAGCAATAGGTAAGAGTTGAGAAAGGCTTTGAGCAATAAAGGCCTAGGGAACTTTCTCAGTCAAAGAAAGGTGACTTAGCCCTATGGCGAAGATCAGATCAGGGCATGAGTTCTTGTTCTTGGCTGTTCATCAGAATCACCTTGCTCTCACCTACGTAGCTTCTGATTTAATGGGTCAAAGGTACATGAAACCTAGATAAGGCAGTTTTTAAAAGTTCCCCCAAGTGAGTCTCTCATGCAGCCGAAGTTGGAAACTGCTGACCTGTTGTTTCATATGGCCTCCAGGTGGCCTCTGTTAGTTCAAAGCAAGAGGAATAGAGGCAAAGACATAAATCAGGCTTGAGAATTATGTCTAGGAAAGGACTTTGTGTGTGGTTACTGGCACATGGAACTGACTGGAAACAAATAGATCAAAGGCCTACTAAGTTTTTGAGGGAATTGTGTATTGGCAAAGGAACCATGAGCCTGCCCTTAAGAAGCCCTTGACTATTTGAGCTGTAAAACTACTTTTAAGGACCCAGACCTTGCTCTGGGTAGAGGTGGGTTGTGAAGGTTGTACAGCTCCTAGGGAGGGCACTCCAGAGTCCACTTTGCCAAGGAGGAGATTAGATGAGGAGGAGCCTCCTGCTTGTGTTCGTTCATTGTGCATCGGAACTGGGGAGGTGGGTGCAGATAATTTGTCCTGTCTGTTCTTAGTTTGCATTGTAAGGAGCTACTCATGGTCTTGTTAAAGGAGACTGTGATTTACTCAGAGGTCCTGGACTTGTCTTCAGATGCACTGACTAAATGGGACCTCGGGTTTTCTCGTGGGAGAGGTTCGAGTATGTTTTATGTGTAGGAAGAGGGAGGAAAAAGGTATTTCATGATTAGAATTACTTACCGATGTCCGTGTTTTCCTTCTCTTCCTGGATCTATACCTAGATGATATAGACCATCCTCCTTGCAGCCAGATGGGACCACATGACTAGTTCTTGCCAGCGGAGTTTATTTGCAAGTGATCTGTGTTACTTCTGGGCCAAGGCTGTTTAAAGCAGATGTGTCCTCTCATCCTCTCTTTTCCCTTCTCACTCCCTGTAGACACTGGTCACGTGGAAGGATCTCCAAACAAACTAGTAGAGGCAGGAGTCCTTCGATGAAAAGGAGGCTGGGTATCTGGTAGATGGATTGGATCCCCTCAGCCAATTGACACTGGACTTGCACATGAGCAAGAAATCAGAAAGCAGGGGCGCCTGGGTGGCACAGTGGTTAAGTGTCTGCCTTTGGCTCAGGGCGTGATCCCGGCGTTATGGGATCGAGCCCCACATCAGGCTCCTCTGCTATGGGCCTGCTTCTTCCTCTCCCACTCCCTGCTTGTGTTCCCTCTCTCACTGGCTGTCTCTATCTCTGTCAAATAAATAAATAAAATCTTTAAAAAAAAAAGAAAGCAGAAAGCAGAATCCAGAGTATTGGGTCATAGAGGTTGTGTTGAGAAAGTAAGATTTGAGCAGTGTCTTCGGTGTCTGCTAGCAGACATCTGGGGAGAAGGAGGCATATTCAGCATGGAGCCTGAGACCAGGCATGTGCTTCTGAGTTCATGGAACAGCGGAAAAGCCCGTGTGCCCAGAGTGGAGTGAACAGGAGGAGGACTACTGGAGAGGAGGTCAGATCGCTCCCAAGGGCCGTTCTGGCCATTGTAAGGATGTTGGCCTTTAATCTAGGGAAATGAGGAGTAGTTTTGAGTAGAAGAATGGCATGGCTTGATTTATCTTTTAAAATGATCAGTCTGGATAACAGAATTGAAGGTGCTTACTAGATATCCATGTGGAGTTGTTGAGTAGGCCGTGGTACTTGAGTCTAGACATCGAGAAGGAAGTCTGAGATAGAAATGTCAGCTTGGGGGTCCTTAGCAAGTGGTTGATATTTAAAGCCATGAGACTGGATGGTACCACCAGGTGAGTGAGCAGAGATAGAGGAGAGAAGGAAGAAGAGACGAGGAATGAGAACTGACCTCAGGGGTCATCAGTAAGAGATCTGGGAGAAGGGGAAGAGCCTGCAAACAGTGATGCAGGGGGAAACCTCTCCTGGAAGCGCGTGAAGAGTGTTTCCAGGAGGAGGGAGCGACCATCCCTGTCCGATGCTGTGACAGCCAAGTGAGAAGACCAGGAAGTGGCCCCTCATCTAACGATGTGGGGGTCATCTTGCAAGAGCAGTGGGGACAAAACCTGTCTGAAGTGATCTATTCCTTTTTTTTTTTTTTGAAAGATTTTATTTATTTATTTGACAGACAGAGAGACAGCCAGCGAGAGAGGGAACACAAGCAGGGGGAGTGGGAGAGGAAGAAGCAGGCTCCCAGCAGAGCCTGATGCAGGGCTTGATCCCAGGACTCCGGGATCACGCCTTGAGCCGTAGGCAGACGCTTAACGACTGAACCACCCAGGCGCCCCGAAGTCATCTATTTCTAATGCTTTTTCTACTAGTTGTTCTCAGTGGGATTTTAGGAGACCCGACTAATCCCACTTTGCTTTTTCCTGCTCACAATTACAGCCTCCCAGGAGTTAGGCAGATGGCAGGCTGTTGAAGAAGGTGGTTTTAACTGTGAGGAAGTAATGGACTTGCCAGTGGCCCCTGAACTGAATACAGCCCAACCCCATGCGGCCTTTCCAGAAGGAGCAGAGCCGGAAGCTCCAGGCTGAGGGCCCAGGGGAGAATGTGAGCTCTCCGCAGTGCTTGCAGACACCAGGAAATGAGGGGGGGAGGGGCTGAGCTGGCATGTTCGTGCCTTCCCTGGAACCAGCGAGTCTGGTGAGAAGAAGGAGGGGCAGAGAGGGACCCGGTGGGGTCCTCCAGAGAAGCTCCTCCACATGGAAACAAGGCAGTGGGCCGTGTAATCAGCATCGATTTGTACATTCTAGTTTGCAAGGATATATTCATCATCTCTGAGGTTCCTGGGTTGTATTCCAAGTAACCTTGCCACCCGGAGGCCTGCGGTGCACCGTGTTTCAATTATTGTTGCTGCAAAATAAGCCTCTCCAAAACTACTGACAGGAAACAACCATTTTATTAGGCCCGTGGGTTTGGTGTCAGGGGTTTGGACAGGGCCGAGGGGCTGGGTTGTCCCTGCCCCATGACTTCTGGGGCCTCTGCTGGATTTCTGAAATACCAGGCAGGGTGGGTGGCTTGAATGGCTGCAGGCTTCTTCACGCGCATGTCCGGAGTCTGTCCGGGGATGGCTAGAAGGCTGGGCTCAGCCAGACGGCAGGCTGGAGCTACCTGTGTGTGGCCTGTGGCTTGAATGTGGCCTGTGCCTTCCACAGCATGCGGCTGTGTTTTCAGAGAGAGCATCCCTGGAGGAAGCATCTGGAGAATCAGTGTTCCAGGAGTGTTAGGGGAAAGTTGCAAGGCCTTTCCGGCTTGAGCTGTGCAAGTCATGCAGTCACATTCTGCCAAATGGTGTTGGTTACAGCATCGAGGCAGTAGGGCCAGTCCAGCTGGGGTGGGGGGGTGCGGGGAGGGAGAGGATGCTGGGGGGCGGCGGTGGCCGTAAAGTCCTGTCACAAAGGAGCATGTGTGGTGTGGTGAGTGGGATGGTGCAGTTATGTTTGGGAATAATTCCTGGTGTATATAGTTAATGCTCAGTAAGTATTTGTTAAATAGATGAATGAAAACATACAAATGAGTATATCCAACTGTGCATCCAGTCTGCCACACAGAGGAGAAAACCTTATGATCTGAACAGGGCTTTCTGTTCAGATGGTTAATTCACCCAGAGAAACTATCTATCATGTTTTTCTACTAAGTTATACTTTTAAAAGAGCACTTTGTTAAAACAACTATGCCCCGTATTATTTACTGGGATTTTTTTCCTCATATTTATTCCCATATTAAGATTTGAAGGAAGATTCTTTTAAAGTATTTCAGATATAGTGTTGTTGTTGTTTTTAATCACTGTTAAATGATCTTAACCCTGGCCTTCATTTTTCTTGGTCAGGGCGTACATGCTTTTCTGATTTGTTTTATGCATCTTTTGCTTCCTCCTCTTCCTTTTTTTCCCTCCTCGTCATATCTCTCACTTTCTTGCAATTACTGTGAAATATATATATAACATAAAATTTACACTTTACCTCTTTTTAGGTGTCCAGTTCACTGGCATTGAGCACATCCATATTGTCGTGCAACCATTGGCACCATCCATCTGGAACTTTTCCATTTTCCCAAACAGAAACTCTTAACCCTTTCGGGCTATGCGAGGAGGGCTAGAAAGAAGCCATTTCCTGCTCTCCCCTCTGCCTTATGTTCAGATCTCTGCTAACCTTGGTCTTCACTTTACCAAAAAAAATTTGATCTCCACTTGGCAGGAAGGCTGTGTGTGTGTGTTTATACAAAATACACTTGTAGCACAGCTACTATTTGTTAGTTGAGTGGCTTGTAGAAGTGGTTATGTAATATGGAATATATGGAAATTTCACCTTTCTTCCCAGCAGAGGGCAGGCTCCACCTCTGGACAAAGTTACTTGTTCTTCGAAATCGGTAAATGAGGAAGTATTTGGATTTGTTTAGCAATCTCTATTAATATTATTGCTTCTTTTTAAAAAAAATAAATATTAACAGGCAACACACATATGTCTAGTATACTTATTTGGGCATTAGTGGTATTAAATAATTTACCTTAAGGACTCAGGGCAAATTTTGTTGTCCTACACCTGGACCAGTTAAGATTATTGTTGACCTGTCCTTGTCAGAGCAGTATTTAATTCTCATGTGACTAGCATACCTCTCCTCACATTTCTAGAATTTTGAGAAAATATGTATTCAATGAGAAAAAAGTGTGCTTCTTGGCCTTGCTTTGGCTCAGGTCCAAATTCGTGTCATGTCATAATTTAACTACTTTGTACATAGTGTAAAACTAGGCAGGGGGATTTTTAAATTTTTAAATTTTTAAAATTCATGAGTAATTAACATACAGTGTTATATTAGTTTCAGGTGTACAATATAGTAATTCAACAACTTTATGCCTTACCCAGTGCTCATCATTAAGTGTGCTCTCAATCCCCTTCACCTATTTCACCCATCCCCGCACCCGCCTCCCCTCAGCTAACCATCAGTTTGTTCTCTATAGTTAAGAGTCTGTTTTTTGGTTTGTCTGTTTTTTCCCCTTTGTTCCTTTGTTTTGTTTCTTAAATTCCACATATGAATGAAATCATATAGTATTTGTCTTTTTCTGACTGACTCATTTTACTTAGCATAATACTTTGGGTCCATAATATTCTTGCTGCAGATGGCAAGATTTCACTCTTTTTTATGGTTGAGTAACATTCCATTTTATGTATACCACACCTTCTTTATCCATTCATCTATTGATGGACTCTTGGGTTGCTTCCAAAATTTGACTATTGCAAATAATGTTACAATAAACATATATCTTTATATGTGCATATATCTTTTTGAATTAGTGTTTTTGCTTTCTTTGGGTAAATACCCAGTAGTGGAATTATTGGATCATATGGTAGTTCTATTTTTAATTTGTTGCAGAACCTCCATACCATTTTCCATAGTGGCTGCAGCAGCTCATCTCTCACCAACAGTGCATGAAGGTTCCTTTTTTAGGAGGACTGTTTTTTTAAAGGCACAAGGCAATATCCCTACTTGTGGCAAGTTATAGCACAAGGTAAGACAAATCCATGAAGACATTCCACACAAAATCTACAAATGGGACATGGAGCCCAATGCCCTACACTCCACAGAGAAGCTGCTGAGACTGTGTCCACTATGGTTCCTGACTCTGTTTTCATTAGTCACGGCCTCACCGTCTTACATGGCACCACCGTTCCCATCTCGATCTGTTGGTGACTCATTGCCCCCCCATTCTTGCAGTCCTCAGTCCTCCACATCTCAAGTGCTTTTACAACTGCTGCTCCTTAGTCAGCAAGCTGTCCTCATTTTTACTGCTTCTCTAAGCATTTCTTTTGCACCACCCCCCTGCCTTAATTGAAGTTTGGCTGTCCTTTAGGAGCTCCCCTTCTCCCGCACCCTTTCGGGTGGTACCTATTTATTCTCCCACATCTATGTGTTTTTAGAAGTTGGGAGGTGAAATTATTGTGAGGGTGGCTATGTAATGTATCATATACAACAGACCTGCTTGAGAGTGAAAGGGGCCCTATTCTTTATGCGGGGAGCGACAGCATGCATAAACTGGGATTTCCTGGGTAAACTGTTTATGGACACTGTTTTAGTGTTCTGTTACTGCATAATAAATTATCACAAAGTTAGCAGCTTAAAACAACAGAGATTTATTATTTCTGTTTCTGCGTGTCAGAAGTCCAGGCAATGGCATGACTGGATTCTCTGCTCTAGGTCTTACTGGGCTGAATTCAGGGTGTTAGTGAGGCTGTAGTTATCATCTGGGTTGGGGGGTCCTCTTGCCAGCTCACTGGTTGGCCAGATTCATTTTATTGCAGGTATGGTATCGAGGTCCCCATTTTCCTGCTAGTTTCCAGCCAGGGAGGACTCTCAGCTCCCAGACGCTCCCTGCAGTTCCTTGCCATGCAGCCCCCAATGGCAGTTTACAAAATGGACATTTGTTTTCTTCCAGGGCAGTTGGAGCACATCTCTCTGACTTCTTCTGCAATTCGCCAGAAAAAATGCTGCTCTTAAAGGGCTCACCTGATAAGACCAAGCCGTCAGGGTAGTCTCCCTTTTGCCATATAACATAATCAGAAGGGTGATAGAGTTCATCATCTTCACAGGTTCCAATTACAGTCAAAGGGGAAAGGGTTCTCTGAGGACAACGGTTACTGAGAGTCAACTTAGAATTCTGCGTGTACTACTCATCCTGGTCCTTTTCATCCTTGCTTTCCACCTTGCCGCTTCTAGACCATTATGCCTTGAATCTCTAGGGTCAAACAACAACAATAAGCAAGATACCGCCTTGAGGCTCGTGCCATTTCAGCTCTACCCCCTTCTTCTTTTCTGATTGCAGTTATCTTTTGGGTCATTTCCCTTCACTTCGGGATGGAATGGTACCAGAATTGTGGTCACTTCTTGGGTGATTTCAGTATCTATAGAATCAAACCTTTCAAGACCCTGGCCACACAGTTTCTTGACTTCCTCGACTCTGACAGTCTTCTCCTCCGCTGAGCCTCAGACATCCACTCCCTCACGTACACCCTGGACCCTCTCAACCCCTCTAACTGCTCTACTTCAAAACCACTGATTTAGACACCCCATTCTGTGTTGATCCCCATTGTCATTCCCACTGACGTGTTCCAACTACTCTCTCACTAAGACCATCCGTGTCTTCCTTCCAGCCTCTGCTCCATTGACTTGTCTGCTTTCTCAGTCCCCTCTTCTTTCATTTCTCCTTACCATCTTAGATATGGTGCTGCTTTCCTGTACCATAAACTCCATTGTCCTATGACTATTTTTTTTATCCATAGCTCTGTCAACTAAATTCATGGATGAATTAATCTGTCTGATTTCTCTTAAGTATTTCTGGAGAAAGCCATACAAAAAGGCGGACTGGTATTCCCGTAAATTCATGATCACCGACTTCATATTGACTCTCAGCACTGCAATCCTGCTCTCTGATTACCTCACTTTTCCATTCTTTGCGATGGTCAGTTAAAGTTGTATAGGAATAGGGGCGCCTGGGTGGCACAGCGGTTAAGCGTCTGCCTTCAACTCAGGGCGTGATCCCGGTGTTATGGGATCGAGCCCCACATCAGGCTCCTCCGCTATGAGCCTGCTTCTTCCTCTCCCACTCCCCCTGCTTGTGTTCCCTCTCTCGCTGGCTGTCTCTATCTCTGTCGAATAAATAAATAAAATCTTAAAAAAAAAAAAGTTGTATAGGAATAAAATACCCATTAAAAAAAACCCATCTACCTGCACTCTTCCCTCTCTTTCAAAGGATGACCTCCTTTCTTACTACACAGAGAAAACAAAAGCCATTAGACAGGAACTCCCTTAATTTTCTGCTGAGTTCACTCGCTCATTTATATTTTTTCAACAAATTCTTATTAGATACCTGCTACATAGCAGGTGTACAGTGAAAACTATAAAACGTCACTGAAAATAATTAAAGAAAACCTAAGTAAATAGAAAAACTTACACAGTCGTAGATTGAAAGACTTAATATTGTTAAGATGACAATACTTCCTTAATTTATCTACAGACTCAGTGCAATTTCCATGAGAATCTCAGCTGCTTTTTTGCATAACCCTATAAGCTGATCCTGAAATTTCATACGGATATGCAAGGGACTCGAAATAGCCAAAACAATCTTGAAAAGGAAGAAAACAGTTAGACAACTCACACTTTCTGACTTTAAACTTATATCAGTAATAAAACAGTAATCAAGACCGTGTAGTACTTGCATGAGGTTAAATGTATAGATAGATTAATGGAACAGAGTCGAGAGTTCAAAAATAAGCCCTTACCGTTGTTGTCGATAGATTTTCCACAAGGGTGACAGGACTATTCAGGAGGGGAAGAATAGTCTTTTCAAAATATGGTGCTGGGACAATTGGATATCATGCAAAAGAATGAAACTGGACTCCTACCTTACACCGTATAAAAAGCTAACATGGGTTATAGACCTAAATGTAATAGCTAAAGCTAAGAAACTCTTAGAACAAAACATAGGCATAGACTTTTGTGACCTTGGGGTACGCTGTGCCTTCTTAGAAGTGATACTAGAAGCATAAGCAACAGAAGAATAATAGATAATTGAACTTCACCGAAAATAAAGTTGATGCTTCAAAGAACACCGTCAAGACAGTAAAAAGGCAATTCACTGAAAAGGAGGAAATACTTGCAAATCATATATCTGATAAGGGACTTGCATCCAGAATTATAAAGAACTCTTATAACTCAACAAAAACCACCAAATAACCCAATTTAAACATGAGCAAAGGGAAAGTAGAGTGGTGGTTACCAGGAGCTGGGGGTGGGGGAAAGAATGAGAGTTGTGTAATCAATACAGAGTTTCAGATTTGCAAGACGAACAAGTTTGGGAGATCTATTTCACAACAGACTGAATATACTTAACACTACTGGAGTGATGGTTGAGAGGGCCAATTTTCCATCTTGGGGTTTTACAATGAAAAAAAGTAAATTAACTTTAGGGGGAAAATGGGTAAAGGATCTGAATAGACATTTCTCCAAAGAAGATATACAAATGGCCATTAAGCATGTTGAAAAGATGCTCAATGTCATTAGTCATTAGTCTAATCAAAGCCACCATGAGATGCCACTTCATACCCACTACGATGGTTAAAATAAGAAAAGATTGACAATAACTAGTGGTAACGAGAATGGGAAGAAACAAGAACCCCAGTCCACTGCTGGTAGGAATGTAAAATTTTTCCACTGTGGAAAAACAGTTTAGTAGTTCCTCAAAATGTTAAACATAGTTACAGTGTGGTCAGCACTCCCAGGTGAGAATTGAGAATTCTCCTTTGGGAACTGAAAACATGTTTGCACACGTGAACTTATATATGAAAGTTTGTAGCAACATTACTCAAAATAGCTAAAAAGTGGAAATAACCCAAATATCGGTCAACTGATGAACAAAGCACAATGTATATCAATATAATGGAATATTATTAGACAAGAAAAGGAAAGGAAGTACTGATACATGATAGAACATGGATGAACCTTGAAACTACGCCAAGTGAAAGAAGCCAGACGCAAAATGTCACATATTGTATGACTCCATTTATATGAAATGTCCAGAACAGGCAAATGCAAAGAGACAGAAAGCAGATTGGTGGTTGCCAAGGGCTGAGGAGAGGGAGGAATAGGGTGTGACTGCCAGTGAGTATTGGATTTCTTTTTGGGGTGAAGAAAATGTTCTGAAATGAGATATTAGTTATGGTTGTACAACTCTTTCAGTATACTAAAAACCACTGAATCGTAATGTTAAAAGGGTGAATTTTATGGTATGTAAATTATATCTCAATAAAGCTGGTTTTTTTTTTTTTAAACTCGGTCAGGAAAAGCCTTTTTTGAAGAAGTGACATTTAAACTGGGATTGGAATGACTAACTTGAGGTTGGTGGTTATAAATTCGAAGTCCGACCAGTCAGCATAGTTGGGTATTTACTTCCCCAGTGTGTAGAGGGTAGAGGAGCAGAGTGGATAAAGTTGGAGTTTAGACAAAGGAAGAGAGCTGGCAAGGGGAGAGGGGTTGGAGAGTATGCAAAGAAATGATGGGCCATGGAGTGTAGGTTGATTAAAGGAGAAATGAGGCCTTGAGGGAGACAAGGGACCAGGGGAAGGGGGTAGGCTCAGTGGAGTATAGGACCTGCTGGCATGGAAGTATTGTTGGAGGCAGGTCCTTGAAGGAGTGAGCCAGACAGGCAGAAGTTTGTATGAGAATGGGGTGCTTGCAATCGAGATTTTCGGTGATGTACAGTCACTGGCAGTAGAATGTTCCAGGAAGTGACTGCGAGGCTGGTGGCTGATGTTGAGGAGGGAAAGGTGGGTGAAGGTGAGTTCAAGGAAGACCAGTGTATAATTTCCTATAGCTGCCAGAACAAATTATTACAGGCTTGGTGCCATAAAGCAGAAGTTCTGGACACCACAGATTTGAAGTCAGGATGTCACCAGGACCACACTCCCTGGTGGAGACTCGAGGGAAGAGTCCATTTGTATTAGAGGTCTCCAGAGAAACAGAACCTATACACATATTGCATATATTTATACACGTATATATTTTTATCTAAGGAGATTATTATAAGGAATTGGTTCATGCAGTCGTGGAGGCTGACGAGTCTCAAGATGGACAGGATGTGTCGGGAGGCTGGAGACCCAGGAGAGACGATGGCGGAGTGCCAGTTTCTGTCTGACAGGCTGGGAACCTGGGGAACCGATGATGTTGACGATGTCGTTCGTTCCGGGTCCGGAGGCTAGCGGCCTGCAGACCCAGGAAGAGCAGATGTTTCCATTCAAGTCTGAAGGCAGGAGAAAGCCAGCATCCTAGTTCAAAGGCAGTCAGGCCAGAGGAATTCTCTCTTATTTGGGCCAGGGTCAGCCTTTTTGTTCTACTCAGGTCTTCAACTAATTGGATGAAGCCCATTCGCATTAGGGAGGGGAGTCTGCTTTACTTGGTCTACCAATTTCTATGTTAATCTCGTCTAAAAACACCCTCACAGGAACACTCAAACTAATGCCTGACCAAATATCTGGGCGTCCTCTAGCCCAGCAAGTTGATGTGAAATTAATCATCACACGATTCTTTGCCTGGCTGTTGGCATTTCTTGACCTGTGGCTGCATCATTGCAGTTACTGTCTTCTTGGTCACTTTGCCCCTTCCTCTTCTTTCCCTTTCCCTCGTGTGTCTATTTTATGAGGATGTAGGAGTTGCATTTGGGCCTACCCATATAATTCAGGATAAACTCTTTGTCTCAAGATCCTTAACTTAATCATGTTTTGCCATAGAAGGTAATATTCACCTTTTTTTGCCATGTAAGGTAATACTCTCAGGTTCCAGAGATTAGGATGTGGACCTATCTTTTGGGGGCCACCATTCAACCCACTATAACTTGTCTATGGGAAAGGTCAACTATGTGGACGTTGGAATCAATAAGAATTATGGCCATTGTAATGTTGGACTCGACTACAGACAGATATTTAGTGTTTTGGTCTGATGATGGACATTTAAAACTGGGGTTTTAAGGAAAAGGGAAAATGATGTGAGAGTGGCAGTGAGATTCTAGGAGAAGATTCAGCAGTTTGAGGGCATGAGAGAGAAAGCAGCTGTCTCTTGAATGGCTTCAGGGGCAGCTGAGCCGTTGGGGAAAGCCAGGTTTCCTCCCAGGACAAGAAGGTGAAGTAACACTCAGAGAAGAGGATACTCTGCCAGAGAAGGGAGTTGGGGGTGCAGACTATGAGGACAAGTAGAATGAGAGTTGAGGATTGGGAGAGATGGGGTCGTGGGAGGGTATTACAGGGCCTTATGGGAGTAAGCATCCAAGTGGGAGTCTTGGATTTCTCATGAAACAAGCATGGTGTGATAACCTTATAACAAAGTTTGGGCTGGAATCAGTCCAGGTAGTGTCCAGTGCAGACCACGGTGCTGCTGCTACCAGTGTGAGTTGGGAGAGGTCTTGCCGGGCATGCACAGAGCCCTGGGTGCCTGTCTTTCTTTCTGTCCCTGTGGTATGAAGGCCTGGGGAAAAGTGTCCTGAGGTTCTGACCGACAGACTGACCGCTTCACTGACTGAGGTGCTCGCTCTGACACTGTGGACTTTGTGGGCCATTTGAGAGAGAGAAGGAAAAGGCTGGAGAGAAGAAATAGGCTGGAGATATCCTGATAGCGTTTATCAGCATTTTCAGTAGGTTGATCGGGAGTTCTAAATATTGCTTTTTTCAGGATCTGAACATTGCCCCCGCTCTACTATGGTATTTGGATGCACTATTTATTCTTAAATCCATTTACAGCTGCAAAAATGCTGAGTTTGAAAGCAGAACATTTGAAATGGACCCAGCTGTTTAAAAAGATGGATGCTTATCAAAGAAAGTATTGGTGTATAGTTTATGAACAATAAGGCATTTTTTCCAACCAGCTTGATTATTCTTAGATCAAAGAGATGACAGGGAGGTTTTCCATTGCAGAGAAATGTATGACTTCATCCAAACAACGCTTCAAATGAGCAGTTCCTTCCTACAGTCCTGACTCCCCCACAGCCCTTTCTCCCACTTTAGATCTTTTCTGATTCTTACAGGTGGCCACCAGAGCTGAACTGGAGAGCGTGTACCCTACTGCCATGTTTGGAGACAATTACAGGGATCCATGTGACCCTGCGATGTGAATTGCTTGTTTCTGTATTAACTCACATATATCAGGAATTGTTGCCTGTATACACCGGTGCTTTCTGAGATCTAGTGGTGCAGATTTAGGCTAGAACTGCTTCTCCAAAGAAGTTTAATACATGTGGATTGTATATTCATTACATTTTCTCTCCATTTAGTGACTACGACATGTTCAATGATGGAATGTTCCTGTATTAGTGATGGAACCTTTTGATTACCTCTGATAAACCAGATATTGTGTTCCCTGGCATCTCTCCTGAGCTGTGTTTTCTTCTCTTTCGGTGCCCTCCCTCTGAATGTTTTCACACAATTCCAGGTTTTTAAATGATCCCCCTAGACATGGATAGATTTCTGCAATTCTTAATTCCAGCCCAGGCTTCTTGTCCAGGTTGAGACTCATCTGTGCTGTGGTCTAATGGACATTGCCATCTGGAAGTCTCACTGGCTTTTCTGTCACTAAATAATTCTAATAATTTTTCAGTCAATTTTCTTGGACTTCTAAGTAGACACCTGTATCATCTATAGGAAACAGTAACTTAGTAAATTCCCAATAGTTACAGCTTTTTTTTTTTTTTAACCTCTTTATGTTGGTAGGAGCTTCTGGAGTGGTGTTTCCTAAATTTGCCTGAAAAGAATCAACTTGGCATCTTATTAAATATACAAAATGCCAAGCCTCTGCCCCTGGGAACTTTATCTTATTAGGTCTGGGTTGAGGCAGAGGAATCTGCTTTGTTTTGTTTTATTTTTAAAACAAGCACCGCAGGATTTTTTTTTTTTAAATCTTCACGCAAGTTTGGGGAACTCTGTTTCAGAGCAGTGCGAAGTCCTAGTGGTGGTAGTCTTTGGTTCCCGACTTTGGTGTGTTTGCATCGTGACGGTGTTCATTGACTCCGGGCTCTCCTCCTGCCTTGACCTGTGGCAGTATTTGTGATGACCTTTGCAGACATTGGTTACGCAGATGTAGTCACACAGTTGGTGATCTAAGGCAGGCAAAGAGCTCTCTGCCCCGGTAATCCTTCCAAAAACATTCCTAGTACCTGTTCCATTCCAGGCCCCGGAAAGCGGGGCTATGCACAGAACGCACATGGCAGGTCTTCTTGGTTTCCCCACCCAGCCTCTCTTTCTTGGGGCTCTGTCTGTCTGTCAGTCTACTTCTGCAGGACTCCATGCTCTGCTCCTTTTTGTTTTAGCTGACTAGACCCTTTGTTTGCCAAAACCTGAAGTATTGGTCACACTTCCTTGTGCTATCCTCTGTGCAACCTGTCCTTGCTTTTGAGCCAGAGCTCTGTCTGCTCAATGTATACTTGTAAACCAGATGATTTATAACACACTGAAGTTCTCTTTTATGGAGTAATGTTTTGAAAGCCTTTACAATTATGTCTTTGGTCTGGGACTTTTATTTATATGCTTGACTCACAGGCAGCCCTCCACAGTAGTGAACTATTTGTAGGTGCTTGTTCTGCCGTGTTTTCTTACCTCTCTGTCTTTGAGTCTGTTGTTCAGGCTGCGTTTTTTCTCCTCTCCTCCCCATCCTCCCAGCTTGGCCGTGCCACCTGCCGTAAAGCCGTTACAGTTCAGCTTAGCTGTTGCCTCTCTCCCTGGGAGAGCTGATGTTCATGTCTGCACATGCTCTGCTGTGGCACACGGAACGCCCCTTTCAGCTTACCCTGCCATTGCGAGTGTCTGCTCATTTGTCTGTATGTCCCACTACATCCTAAGTCCTCAGTATGCTATTAGCCTTTATACCTCAGTGTTTATTAAAGAACTTTCTAAAAGTTGGCATTTCTGACTTGTTCCAGTTTTTAAACCACTTTTGATCATGGACATGTTCATTTTATGCCCACTCGACAAAAGATTGATAAGCTCCAGTTCTGGAAGGAATGTGGAGAAGAGTACTCTAGAAGATTCCTAGCAGGAGTGTGAATGGATACATTTGAAAATTAAAATTTTAAATAAATATAACCTTTGACCCAACAATTCCCCACCTAGAAATTCTCCCATGAAAACATTTGTACCAAGTGTTTTAGGATTTCTGTATGAGGCTGTCATATCAGCATTATTTATCATAGCCTACCCTCTCCCCCCCCCCAAAAAGGAAATGGCTAAAATATCCAATAGTAGCAAAATGGTTAAATTTGTTATGGTATGTACATAATTTTATGTATGGAATTCTGTAAATGTAGCAGTCAAAATAAGTGAAATCGATTTTTGTGTACGAATACGGAAAGAAGTCTGTAATACATGCCCATTCTCTTTTCTTCTCAGAGAGAACCTCTGTTTTGATTTTGGTGTTTAGTATTTCCATTCATATTTTTTGTATTTTTTTGGTTATACACATGAATGTGACTATTGAAATACATAGCATTGTTTCTTATATTTTTAAACTTAATCAAAATTAGCATCATAGTGCATATGTATTTTTTCCTGCAGCTTTCTTTTTACCTACATTGTTTTTTAAATGATCTCTGTGTTGATGTGGTTATTTTCAGTGCCATTTAGAATTCAGTTCTACGAATATACCACATTTGATTTATTCTCCTATTGACTGACATTCAGCTTGTTTCTGATTTTCTACATTTCCAAGCAAACTTATAGTGGATTTTCTGGTACAGGTCATCTTGTGCAGTGTGGAGCTTTTCTGGGGTATGTTTTTAGGAGTGGAGTCCCTGGTTCAAGGGTACTGTACATCTTCAGTTTTACTAGATATTTCAAAATTATTTTCCAAGGTGGCTTTACCTCTGTATGCTCCCACCAGCCATGTCTGAGCTTTGCTCTTTATCTACAGCTTCCTTTATAAGGAATACGTTACTTTTGATTCTCTTACAGAGCAGCCAGCTCTTAACATTGTTTGAAGAAGATAGGACTATGAACTGCCGGTTAAAGCTACAGAGAAAAAAAGTTCTTAGAGGGCAATCCAGTACTCAGTGCGGCATTTTTCACCGTCGTGTATCCTGTGAAGGGTGTCAACTTCCACACAAAACTGAATGCTTTCCACTCAGGCCAGCTCAACAGGACAACTCAGAAGCAAAGTTTGGCCTTGAACTGTGTTTTTGTCTGTATGCGTTCATAACTTTTTCAGGGTTTTTTTTTTTTTAATTTAAATTCAATTAGCCAGCATATAGTGCATCATTAGTTTCAGATGTAGTGTTCAGTAATTCATCAGTTGCATCTAACACCCAGTGCCCTCCTTAATGCCCATTCCCCAATCACCCCATCCCCCCACTCCCCTCCCCTCCAGCCACCCTCAGTTTATTTCCTATAGTTAAGAGTCTCCCATGGTTTTTTCCTTCTCTGATGACTTCCCATTCACTTTTCCCTCCGTTCCCCACGATCCTCTGCGCTTTCTTATTCCACGTACATAGGAGTGAACCATATGAAAATTGTCTTCCCCGATCGACTTATTTCACTCAGTGTAAAAACCTCCAGTTCCATCCACGTGGATGTAAAGGTTAAGTATTCGTCCTTTCTGATGACTAATATTCCATCGTATATACACACCACATCTTTATCCATTCATCCGTCGATAGACATCTGGGCTCTTTCCATAGTTTGGCTATTGTGGAGACAACTTTGTCAGTTTTAATTTACTTGCATTTAATGTAGCATTGTTTGTTCTTCAGGAGTGCCGCTGTCACCCCCAGGGTTGGTATGTGGGGAACCATAAATACTGCATTGGCGATCATGGCGTACCTCGGACTGTCGGTCTATTGATGTTGAATTCCTGCAAATCTGTCTTCTTTTTCACCTGAAAGAGATGCTGGAGCTATTTGCTGCTCAATCCAAAACACTGCTGTTCTTTACTCAGCTCTTACCTCATCTATTGTTGGACCAGTTGGAATAGCAATGGTTCCTTTTTTGTGGGTTAAGAGGTTGTTGTAGCTTATAAGCATATTTCAGAAGCCATATGTGAACTAATTACATTTTATCCTACCTAACCACATTTTCATAACTGTTAGAGAGCTAATACTCTTAAATCTTGGAAGAGTAACAAAAATTACATGGATTACATTTCTCTCATACATTGATCAATCAAAATTATAGTTTTACAAATTAAGTTAAACTGGAGCTTAGCAGTTTACATTTTTTACTTTCTAAGGCTGTTATTCTGAAGGCCAAAAATAATATATCACAAGAGTTATTACAAAATTTTCAGAATAAATTTTTATTAATTTTAATTAAAAAAAAGATATGGGAATTCCGTTTCAAAGTGGTGGACTGAGGAACTGCTATAGCTTTTCCTTCTTGTCCCAAATACTAAGAAATGATACATTAGAATTTTTAAAATAATCTGCAAGTATACCAGTGGGGAGAAAAAAGGAAAACCCATGCTAGGTCCTAGACTATGAAGAATCCCCATGAAAAGCATATGGGGTCTGTTTGCAAAAGAAAACGTTGGTCCACAACAAGGTTAAGAAAGTACTGTGGCTCAGGATAAGAATAGCATCTAGAAGAACAATGTCTACTCCCATTTCTAAGTAGTTGTTATAGGGAGCTGTGAAGGGCTCAGACCAAGTGAAAGAGTGACTCTGGTACTGTCGCATGGTGATGGAGGTGTCTCAGGCAGGTGTAGTGTCTGCAGGAACTGGGGCTGGAGAGATAGGGCTGAGTTCCAGACGCTTGGTGAATTCCAGGAGAACAAGAAGCTCCCACGCTCAGAAGACAAGTACAGATCTTTTCCATGAGGTAGTACGTGCTGTCTCTCCTTCGCTGTCACTGAAAACACTCCCCTCCTCTGAGTAGGCAGTGCACACAGACGGACTGTGCGAACAGAGCCTTGATGACAAAGATGAGCACTTTTTTCTCCCTCCGTCCCTCCCTCCCTCCCTCCCTTCCTCCCTCTCTCCCTCTCTCTTCCTTCCTTCCTTCCTTCCTTCCTTCCTTCCTTCTTTTTCTTTTTCTTCTTCTTTTTCTTTTTTCTTTTTTTTAAAAATAGGCTCCACACCCAGTGTGGGGCTTGAACTCACAACCCTGAGATCCAGAGTTGCACGCTCTACTGACTGAGCCAGCCAGGTGCCCCAAAGATGAGTACTTCCCTAAACATCACCAAAAACAAGAGGAACACAACCATGCAGAGGAGGTAACAGAAGAATTTATCTCAGACATAGAATTAATAGAATGAATAGAACTAGATTTTACAGTACGTATAGTTGAAACCTTGGAGAGAGATGTTCCGTTATTTTATCTAGCAAAAATTATTAAGTATTGATCTGGGAAATTAAAATTTTGATTATTAAAGTGAGATTCATTAGATGGGCTAATTGACAATATTTCCAGCTGAAGAGCAAATTTGTGAGCTGGAAACTAGAGCCAGAGACGTGTTCCTAAGCCCATCGCAAGAGGATAAAGTAATAGAAAAGAAAACTAAGACATGGAGGATAAATGGAGGATTGCCATCTAATAAGAGTTCCAGAAAGAAGCTGAAGAGAATGCAGAGAGATGATAGTTAAAGAAATAAAAGATCCAGTTTTGAGGTGGTTGACCAAACACATACTCCCTCTTTCTCCTTCTGTACCATACCCATAGAAATGTTAAAACTTTAAGTTAGATGAATGAATTCGCTTTCAAGATGGAAAAGAAAAGGAATATTCCAGGCCAGAAGCCATAAGACAAAACATCTTTAAGCAAAGGAGGTATGTACTGCATTAGAAGTTGCAGAAAGGAGCTGCTCACGCTGCCTGTTGGAGATCATCACTCCTGCCTCGACCCAGCGTCTGCTCCGCCTGCTTTGTCAGAACAGATTCAACACGACGTCCCCTGGCCAGGAGGCCACTGCTGGCTAAGATGGCAACTGAACAGTCCTGTGGGAGATGTTTGCGTGGCCAAGAACCATGAAAACCCGGACGAAGCCTAGCACAGTGAAATATAAGTAGGAGACCTACACTTTAGCAAGTAGAGCAATGAGAAAGACACTTTAAAAATAGGTCAGTTTAATTTCCTTAGAAGACGAGGGATAGACTTTTGCTTAATACAAAAAGCAGAAGTTTTGAAATGGTCAACCATAATGAAAATGAAGAATGTGGTTGTTGAGCAAGCTCATTGGATAGGAACAAATCAGTGAACTAAAACAGGGCGAGAAATTCTCTCAAAGCTCAGCATCAAGAGACATAAGAATTTGAAACGAAGGCTGAGGCATTTAGGACCATGTAGAAGTTATAATATTTATCCAGTAGGAGTTGCAAGTGAAGATAATGAGCTGAGAAGTGTGAGCCCTTAGGTAGAAAGAGCCTGTCAAGAAGAATACATCTTAAAAAGAAGCAATACAAAAACAGCACCTATCTATATCACGGTGATAACAATGAAGGGAAATTCCTGGAACACACCAGACGGAAAAGACTGAGAATCCAAATGATGTTAGACTTAATCGCAGGTGTTGAGAAAACAGTAGTCTTCAAGAGGCTGAGAGAAAATAAATTGGAACCTAAAATTCGTTCCACCACCCCAACTGTCTTTCAGCAGCGAGGGCACTATAATAACATTTTCAGACTTGAAGGACTTTGACAGCCTTTTGCTGAAAGAACTAATTCAAAGATACACTACAGTAGGAAGAAAAAATGAACCAAGAAGGTAAGAATAGGATATAAGAGAAAAGAGGAAACAGAGAAAGCAGGAAAACAGTGTTAAACCTAAATAAATATTGGTTGTAAAATAGAAGATGACTTTTAGTAAGTTGTAACTTAAATCAGCCAAGAGAGCGACATGGAATTTGTGGTTAGGTGGAAGGAAAAGGGGAAATAAACTCATGCTGAGGATTGCAGGAGGAGGAGGATAAAATGTAATGAACTCGAACTTGTTACAAAATGTGATTTTATTTGCTTTCTATTTTTATTTTTTTAAAAGATTTTATTTTGGGGCGCCTGATTGGCACAGCGGTTGGGCGTCTGCCTTCGGCTCAGGGCGTGATCCCGGCGTTATGGGATCGAGCCCCACATCAGGCTCCCTCTGCTGTGAGCCTGCTTCTTCCTCCCACTCCCCCTGCTTGTGTTCCCTCTCTCTCTGGCTGTCTCTATCTCTGTCAAATAAATAAAAAATAAAATCTTTAAAAAAAAAAAGATTTTATTTTATTTGAGACAGAGAAAGAGAGAGCACAAGCAGCAAGGAGGGTCAGAGGGAGAGGGAGAAGCAGACTGTCTGCTGAGTAGGGAGCCCGATGTGGGACTCAATCCCAGGACCCTGGGATCATGACCTGAGCCGAAGGCAGACGCTTAACCAACTGAGCCACCCACGTGCCCCGAAAATGTAATTTTAAATATGCATAGAAAATGTAAGGGCAGCTTCTAGAACTAGATGTAAAATGCAGAACCTTAAAACTATTAGAAGAAAAACTATAGCAGAAACAACCTGGACCAATCCAAAAGGAGACAGGAAAATAGGAAAAAAGAAAACCATGGTAAATAGCACAAAACAAGTCACTAAGAATAAATGTAAACATACATATCAGTAATTACAATAAATGAAAATGAATTAAACTCCTCTACTTAAGAGGGAAGAACTCAGATTTAATAAGACAACAAAAGCCACAGTATGCTATTTTAGAGAGGGATACACTTGACAATAAAGGGACAAAAAGGCAGTATAAAATATTAGTGAGACAAAACAAGTCAAACAACACTGGAAGGGACAAAGAGGGAGTTCAAAATGCTAAAAAAGAATATAATTTATAAGAGTTGCTATCAGTTGTGAACCCATTTGCCCTGCTTTTAATAACTGCATATTTATATATGTATGTGTGTAAATACATACATTTTTAAATAATTACGGGTCTTTTCCAGTGGGTCCCTGATTCTGCCCTTGTGACCTTCAGTCTGTTCTAAGTATTGCAGCCACAACAATCCTATTAAAAACCTCACATCTGGGGACGCCTGGGTGGCTCAGTCTGTTAAGCTTCTGCCTTCGGCTCAGGTCATGATCTCTGGGTTCTAGGATTGAGACCCACGTTGGGCTCCCTGCTCAGCAAGGAGTCTGCTTCTCCCTCTGCCTCTGCCCCTACCCCCCAACTCATGTACTCTCTCACTCTCAAATAAATAAATAAAATCTTTTAAAAATTTTACTAAATTAATTTGAGCACAGTGAGTAGCCTTTATCTTGGAAATGCAAGAATAATTAAACTTTAGAAGATCTGTCTGTTGCACCAACTTAAAACTGATGGCTTCGGCAACGTGGTAGACTAAGCAAACTGTCGTCTCCCATCCCCCGTGACAGACAGGCATGCTGGATTAAATATAACAGCAACAACAACACTAAAATGCAGAATTGAACTTGAATAAAAGAGAAATATCTGGCTATCAAAAATTAAACCCCAAATTGTGGTGTCCCATGGGATTATCAGACTGAATACTGGATTTAGGCCAGTGGTTAGGGTTTCGTGTCCCCGCGGCATGGGAAATCTAACATGGATCCATTAAAGATGAATAGAACTGATATTTTTATAAAGACTGGGACTTTAGAATGGTAGCCTCCTTGAAAAAGAGGGACTAGAAATACTCTGCTGGCCTGGAGAAGTTACGAATGGGACTCCCACACCAAAGCAGTCCCTGCTAAAAGCGAACTCATTATCAAAAATTGCAAATTCAGTTATGATCAACAAGGGAATCAAACCAATAGGAGCTTTAGTGTGCCAAGAACTTCAGCAAATTCAACATTTAAAAAGTTAAGGGGCAACTGGGTGGTTCAGTTGGTTAAGTGTTGGATTCTTGATTTCGGCTCAGGCCATGATCTCATGGTTGTGAGATCGAGCTCCATGCTTATCGGGCTCCTTGCTCAGCAGAGAGTCTATCTGTCCCTCTCCCTCTGTGCCCTCCCCCGTCCCCGTTCATATGCATTCTCTCAAATCTTTAAAAAGTTAAAGAAGTACATTTAGAAATAGTGACATTTTAGAAAGGAACAAATCAATATGAAAAAGGACCAAATTGAACTTCTAGAAATAAAAAAATATTAAGGTTAAAGAGGGGTTAAATAGGGGCGCCTGGGTGGCACAGCGGTTAAGCGTCTGCCTTCGGCTCAGGGCGTGATCCCGGCGTTATGGGATCGAGCCCCACATCAGGCTCCTCTGCTATGAGCCTGCTTCTTCCTCTCCCACTCCCCCTGCTTGTGCTCCCTCTCTCGCTGGCTGTCTCTATCTCTGTCGAATAAATAAAATCTTTAAAAAAAAAAAGAGGGGTTAAATAGCAATTTAGAGACAACTATAGCAAAAATCAGGGAATAGAAAACATCTGAAGAAATTAACCAGGATATAGAATATTGAACACAGATAGAGGGAAATGGAAAATGTGAAAGGCAATTAAAGGATAGGATCATAAGATCAACGTAGAATTCTATACTAATCTATCTGCGAGCAAAGAAGAAAAAAGATCTGTTTTTGGAACAAGTCTTAGTGGTTTTTGCCACGAATAGACCATTGCTGGAGAAATAATAAAATACATACTTTGGGGAAAAAATGAAGCAGTAAGGAAGAAATGGGGTACAAGAAGGAATGGTGCACAATGGATTTGGTAAACGTGGGTAAATGTAAATAAGCATCATGTACAAAATAATAATAATTGACTGATTTTGGTGGGTTTAAAATAAGATGCAGCTAGAGAACGAGTCAACTATGGCAGGAATGTAGTTGAGGCATGAGTAGAGGTAAAGAATTTTAAGTTAGAGGATGAGAATACAGATGCTAATTAAGATTGCGGTAAGTATGCATCTTAAATAGTAGAGGTTCCTGGCATGTCTGAGGAATTAATAGGCCTATGTTTCTGCTTGGATCCCCTCAGTGGTGGCTTGGAGCTCAGGATGATGGACTTGAGAGAGTGATTTGAAGTGAACATGACAGGAATGGCCTCTGAGGCACCAATCTTGAGCTTTTTCCATTAGGCTCTTGTGCTCCCGAGTGTCAGGGCCTGTCAGCAGGTGTCCCAAGCTGAAGCCTGTGCTGTGCAGGCAGTTAGCTCGAGGCTGATTGAAAATACCGTCATCTGAGTTCAACAGAACAGTTTCTCAGAGTATCGTATCTTAGTGCCTGGTCCACCGTTGTCTGAGGAAAGCAAGTTTTAGCCCTGGCGTGGGAGCACCCTATGCAGCGGTAAGAGCACGAGGCACACCTCGCTCCCTACCTTGGAGTCTGCCCCTCATTTGGAAACTCTGTGTCCCCGTCCCTGACTCAGCTGGGTTTCCCCTCCGTGACCTCCATTGTGGTGCTTGGTGTCCCCAGTCTGTGGCTGACTCCTTACAAGAATGTCTCACCATCCTGGGCTGTCTCTCCTAATCCCTGTGTGTTCTTTCTCTGAGTAATTTCACCTGTAGAGGGGCTTGTTGTACTGTGAAAAGAATAAGAGACACCTAGTTTATACGAGCTTTAGTTTCTGCACCTATCAAATTGAGATTCTTAACATCTAATTCACAAGACTGTTGA
Source organism: Ailuropoda melanoleuca (assembly GCF_002007445.2). Taxonomy (NCBI): domain Eukaryota; kingdom Metazoa; phylum Chordata; class Mammalia; order Carnivora; family Ursidae; genus Ailuropoda; species Ailuropoda melanoleuca. The sequence continues at coordinate 124,749,853 of NC_048221.1, forward strand.
CTGGGAGGGCTAAATGAGCCTTTGTGTGCAAAGCCCCTGTCAGGTACGGATACTGCGGGATACTGCATTCTTAATAAGCGTTGCTTCCAGTTCAGTAAAAAAGCAATAGAAAGCAACCACTAGAAGAGTAGACTCGGAGTATGATTGCCAAAAAAGGGAAACAAAATGAGAAAAAGGAAACAAAACCTAAAAAAGTAAAAAAAGGTAAAGATATAGGGAAAGTAATGAAATAAATAATAAAACAATAATATAATAAGGTATAGAAATAAAAGTATATTAGTAATCAGTAAATTAACTAAATTTTCCAGATTAAAAACAGCACTTGTCAAATGGATATTTTAAAAAAATCAGACTTTATGCTGTTTATAAGAGACAGGAAAAAAAAAGAGACAAAAAGGTTGAACATTAAGGATAAAAAAAGACATACTAGGTGAAGTACCAACCAGAAGAAACTTAGTGAAACTATATTAACCTCAGAAAATAGATTTCAAGGCAAAAATCTTTACCCAAGAGGCTGAAATGGTACGTTTTACACTATGTATATTTGGTCACAATAAAATTTTTTTTACCAGAGATAGTTTGGCAGAGTTAAAAAGATACAGTTAACAATTCCACAGAAATACACATTTACTAATGCAGCTATGAAGTACATAAATAATATTAATAGGGGGACAATAAAGTTGAAAAATACATTATTAAAATGGTAATTTTAACGCACTTCTCTCAACAATTGTTAGAATTATTAGACAAAAAAACAGACTATAGAAAATATGAATGTACCCAATAATTAATGATTACACATTCTTTTCAAACAAACACAAAAAATTGACCACATTAAGAAAGCCTCGAAAGAGAATTAGTATCATATAGACTATATTCTGTGACTGTAGTGCATTTGGCTTAGAAATCAATTAACAGAAAGATGATAAAAAAAAACAACCAAAAAAACAGTACCTTGATTATTGAAAGCTTAGTTGATAATGAACAAATTCCTAGAACAACCTTACTTACCAAAACTGGTTCAAGATGGAATAAAAAACCCAAATAGTATAGTCATTAAACAATTTGAATTAGTAGCATAAAAGCTTCACAAAGTAATCAATCAGGCCTGAATGACTTGAAGTGAGTTTCAACAAGCAAAGAAAAGATGAATTCCTGTATTATGTAAAACTTCCCAGATTCCAGAAAAAATAATGAGCATTCCAGTTTCATTTTTGAGGCTAGCATAACCTTCGTACCAAAACCCTATGAGGACAGCAAGAAAGGAAAATTACAGGCTTTTTTCATGAACAGAAATGAAAACCTGAAGAAAATACTATGAAACTGAATCTATACAAAAGTGTACACAAAAGATAATACATCAGGACCGCACTGGTTTTATTTCAGCAGTTAAAGATAAATTATTATGACTTAATCAAATTCATAGATTGATGGATTAAGTCCATTTAATCATCTCAAAAGACTTACATAAAATGTTTAATAAAACCCAATATCCATCGATAACTTAAGTACACACATACACACACACACACACAAAATGTCCAAAACAAAAAACTTTAGCAGCCTAGTATAAGATATTTATAAAAACTGATAGTATCCATTGTATTTACTGGTGAAATGTTGAAATTATTTAAGATTAGAAACTAAACAAAGAAGCTTGCTGTCACCACTTCCATTTAGCATTTTATTGGTAGTCATAAGCAGCATAATAAATACGGAAAAGAAAAGGTGTTTGAATTAAAAGGAAACAAAATTGTCATTATTTGAAGAGGACTGTCAGTGCAGGAAGTCTGAAAGAATCTTCAGGTAAATCAGTAGAGTTAAAAATTTCTGTGCATCAAAGGACACAAACAGAACATAGTGAAAAGGCAGATGGTGGAACAGGAGAAAGTATTTGTGTATCGTATATCTGATTGGGGTTCATATCCAGAAGGTAGAAAGAACTGTAACTCAACAACAAAAAAAGTAATTCAATTGAAAAATGGGTTAAGGACTTGAATGGACATTTCTCCAAAGATGATATAAAAATGGCTAACAAGCATATGAAAAGGTAAGTGGCATCACTAATCATTAGGGAAATGCAAATCAAAACCACAATGAGATATTTCTCACACCTATTAGATGGTTACTATTTTATTTTTTTATTTTTATTTTTTTTTAAAAAGATTTTATTTATTTATTCAACAGAGATAGTGACAGCCAGCGAGAGAGGGAACACAAGCAGGGGGAGTGGGAGAGGAAGAAGCAGGCTCATAGCGGAGGAGCCTGATGGGGGGCTCGATCCCATAATGCCAGGATCACGCTCTGAGCCGAAGGCAGACGCTTAACCGCTGTGCCACCCAGGCGCCCCAGATGGTTACTATTTAAAAAAAAAAGAAAAAGTGTTGGTGAGTGTGTAGGGAAATTGGAACCCGTCTTTCATAGACTGGTGCAGTCTATGGGAAAAATGTAAAATGGTGCAGCCACTATGGGAAACCGTATGGAGGTTTCTTAAAAAATGGAAGGGAGAATTACCAACAATTCTACTTCTGGGTATATACCAAAAGGATTGAAAGTATAGTCTTGACATATTTATACACCCATGTTCATAGTAGCATTGTTTACAGTAGCTGAAACTTGGAAGCAACTCGAATGTCCATCGATGGATGAATGGATAAACGAAATGTGGTATACATATACAACAGAATTGTATTCAGCCTTGACAAAGGAAAGAAATTCTGACAAGTGCTCCAACATGGATGAATCTTGAGGACGTGATTCTAAGTAATAGAAGCCAGTCACAAGAAGGCAAATACTGTAGGATTCTACTTACATGAGGTTATCTAAAGTAGTAAAATTCATAGAACCAAAAAGTGGACTGGTGGTAGCCAGGGACTCAGGGAAAGGAGAAATGAGGAGTGGTTTATGAATACAGAGTTTCACATTGGCAAAATGAAAAAATTTTGGAGATTGGTTGCACAATGGGAATATATTTTACAACTGTGCACTTTAAAATGGTTAAGGTGGTAAATTTTGTGCATATCTTACTACAGTTCTTTTCTTTTTTTAAAGATTTTATCTATTAGAGAGAGAGCATGAGCAGGGGGAAGGGCAAAGGGAGAGGGAGAAGCTGACTCCCTGCTCAGCAGGGAGCCCGACACTGGCCCATCCCAGGACCCCGAGACCATGGCCTGAGCTGAGTTAGATGCTTAACCAACTGAGCCACCCAGGCATCTCTTACTACAACTCTTAAAAATAAAGTAAAATGAGAGCAGGGTTGCTGGTTACAAATTTATGTGTAAAATAGCTAGATGTGAGAGAGATTTATAGATCCTTTATGGACAAGAGTTTAGCTTTCTTGAGAGACATTAAGGAATGCTTAAATATATGAGAAGATGAACACATTGATGAAAGGAATGTTCAGTATATAAAGATGTCATTTCTCTCCGAAACTGATGAGTTCCCATCGCAATCTGCACAGGGTGTTTTGTGGTAAATGACAAATTCTTTTTAAAACTGACGTGGAAATTCAAAGGGTCAGAAATAACGAAGACACTCCTAAAGAAGAATGTAAGGTACTAGCTGAGAAGAAAGGAGGAAGCTACAATTAAATCCGTTACACCGTACGGAGATAGAAATGGACTGTTGAGTAGAAAACAAATGAACTATTAAATGATCCTGTGGCAATTGATTATCTATAAAGAATAAAATTAGATTCTTTCCTCATACCTATCCAAAAACAAAAAATCAGTTCTAAGTAGATTCAAATAAAATATAAAAGAGAAAAACTATAAAACTTTAGAAGACAATGTGGGAGAATATCTTTATGACCTCAGGTAAAGAATATTTCTTAAGATATAAAAAGCACAAATATAATGGAAAAGATTAATAAATTGGGACTACTGTTAACGGTAGTTAAAGAAGACTGTTCATCAAAAACAAGCCTTAAAATAGGAGTTATTTGGAGACATAAATTCCGTAGGGTTAAAATACAAAAAATATAAAGAACTCTTACAAGGCACCTGGCTGACTCAGTCGTTTAAGTGCCTGCCTTTGGCTCAGGTCATGATCACCAGAGTCCCTGATCAGCGGGAATCCTTCTTCTCCCTCACCCTCTGTCCCACCCCCGGCTCGTGCTCTGTCCTTCTCTCGAATAAAATCTTTAAGAAAAAAAAAAAAGAGCTCTTACAAATCAATAAGAGAAAGGCAACCCACTGAAACACTACACCAAAGACAGGAATAGACAGGAATAGGCTTTTCACAGAAGAAGAAACCCAAATGGCTCGTAAACATTGGAAAAGATGCTCAATCTTTTTGGCGATCGGGGAATTGCGAATTAAAACCACAGTACCATTTATCACCCACTAAATTGGCAAATGTTAAAATATCTGACAATAATAATGGTTAGCCAGAATGTGGAGATTTAGGAAGTCTCTCACACAGCTGATGGAATGGAAATTAGTGTAACCACTTTGTAAAAACAAGTTGGCAGTGCCTAGTAAAATTGAACGTACATACCTCACAACCGGGTAATTCCACTCTGATGAAATTCTTACACATGGCCACCAGGAGACATGGACAAGAAAGTTTATAGCAACACTGTGAGTGAAAGGGGAAAAAATGGAAACAACCCAAATGTTCATCAGCAGTGGAATGAATTATAAATTATGTTGTAATTAAGCAATGAAATACAATCAGTTGGTGAAAAAAATGTATGACTTACAGTTACATGTATCAGTATGGATGATTTGTGATGTAATTTTGAGTGAAAGCAGCAAGTTGCAGTAAAATATATCTAAGTCTATATAGATTTTAAACATGTATTAAATCGTGTATAATTTATGCATAATTGCTAAAATAATAAAATCAAAGACATGATTAATACAAAATCCAGGATCTAGGTTACCAAGAGAGGGGCAGGTGCGGTGGGGAGGGGGCTGTTAGCATAAGATCCCACAGCAAGCTTCTGAGTGACTGCCATATTTCCATTTCTTAGGCAGAATAGTGGGTAGGTGGATATTGGTTTTATAACTTTTTAAACTGCATATACACATTTTATACATTCTGATATAGTTTTTAAAAACTGTAGCCTGTAGTATTTTTAAGAGATGGTAGGAAATGTTTTGAAATTAGGTAACGTGGATTATTGAAAATGTACAAGGTTTGAAAATCATCACCTAAGAGCGTGTTGGGAGGAGTTTTCCTTTTTCAGGTTAAGGCTGCTCCATATGTTTATTAGTTGGAGAGACCAAGTGACGGGAAAGGTATGGAGACGTAAAGTGCTTTCTCTGCAGACGGGCTTAAACGAGGTGTGGAAGGCACCAGTCCTTGCACCTGGGCTACCTCTCTTCCTTCCCCGCTTCTGTAAATATTTAGTGACTGACTGGGCCAGAGAGGTAATGTCCCTATCTTGGAGCTTCTAGCTGTTTTCGGATTCATGCTTAACAGGTTTTGTTAATCTTAGCTTCCTAAACTAACTAGATAGCAAAATTCACTTCAGGTCCATATCATAATTTACTCTTTGATATCTTTTTAAGGAAGTCATATATTTACATGTTTAGACAAACTAGTTGAATGCATTGTCTTTAAAATTTTCAGAGTAATATATCCTTTTTGGTCTGGTCCTAGCCCAGTTTATATTCTAATTCCTATATATATTTATTCTCAGTTTTTCCCTTTCTGTGCATATCAAAACTCTTGATATGTTCTAATTCTTTGGAATTGACCTTGATGTATTAATTTTACCTCTCTGTCTATATTTTTGAGACTCAACATTGGATCTGATCTTAAACCTTGACTTTAAAGCAGTATTTTCAAAAGCATTATAAGCATACTACTAGAGATTATAAGGTGATACAAAGGGAAACATTATTTATTTTAATAGTCATGTAATTAATTTAATTTATAATTTTATTATAAAAAATATACACATGAAACGTGTGGTTTCATGGCTGTGTTTGCTCAGGGTGCAGCTAAAGTCAAGTCTCTATGATCATCCGTCTCACACAGACTGCATGAATTAACAGTGCGGCTGCTTCTTAGACACGGCAGAATATCATGAAATTAATACATGGATTACGGTTGCAGCATTTAGTTGTAAAAGTGAATCGAGGTATGCTCTGATGTCCTCTGTCTCCTGTTTGTGTTATAACTCAAAAAATAAGCTTATGTGGTTTGGTCAGGAAAAAGAAATCTAGAAAATTCATCTAGGCAAATTGTTCAAATAACGTTCTATTATAGGACAGACTCTGGAACTATAAAGACAATTAAGACATAGAACCTACCTTTCAGGAACACCAGTTTCACAGAGATAGGCACATCAATTAAAAAGTGCACCATAGCGTTGTAAGTTGCACAGCTGCGAACAAGTTCTCTTTTCCAGTTAGAGTGGTACATATGGTAATACACTGCAGAGGGAGTAGAATGAAATATTTACACCTTTTGCAGTTAATACCCTTCCAAGGAAATCTCAAGAACTATGTTGTTTAAAGGGAATTGGGTGGGTAATAACATCAGTACATGAAGAGCCTCCTTTATATATGGGTTTCCGACATGAATGTCCTGAATAACTTAATTGTGGCATATTGTTTACTTTTGTGCATATTTACTGGTAAATGTTAGACTCACTGGTCTTTGGATTTGGTGTATTTTGTTCTACCGTACAGAGAAATCTATTAGTATGCCAACTTATTCTCGTACCTTCAGCATATCTGAGTGTATAGCCACGGGTCTGATGCTGTCTGCCTGTGAATGTGAGGGCACTCATCTGTGTCTGTATACATAGCCAGACCCTTAGCACTAGATGTTCCGCCTCACGTTTATTTTGGGAATATTCTCTTAATAGGCACGTTTTGGGATGTGACTTAGTCAGCTAATTTGCTAACATTCAAAAGCCATGAGCTCTCAGCATTATCTTAGCCTTTTAGTATTTTAGTCCAGCAAAAATTTCTGACGCTGATTGGGAAATTAACTATAACATCTTACCAAAAATGATCCAGAAGCATCAAAAGAGAGAGTTCATGCAAAGGGCACAGAGAGATGTTCAAAAGGAAAGTTAACGTTAACTTAAGAGTGCATAGTAGAAATGAGGGAGTGAGCATAGAAATGAAGGACTACAGTGACCTTGGAACAGCTGGAGGTTCCTTTCTGTTAGGGCAAATAATGTTGATTATAATGCATCTTGGCTTTTATTTCAAAAGATATTTTCTGCAGTTCTTGTCACCAAGTTCTTTTGAAATTCTTTTTCATTCTTTTGAAGGTTTAATTTCTTATTTCCTTATTTTCTACTTTGACACAGAAATCCCCTGCAAAGAAGCTGAGCCATGCAATTAGTAAATCTTTGGGGTGTGTACCCACCAGAGAACCCCCGCATCCTGTTTTTCCTGAGCAACCAGAGAAACCACTTGACCTTGCAAATATAGTGTAAGTATATACCTGGATCTGGATGTGGACTATACTGAAATGGAGACCTTGCTGAATTCTTTTGGATCAAAACCAGCTTCACCTAACGTAAACATTTAACCTTGTGGTTTTTACTTTACTTTGGGGGAACTTAAGGACTTCAAGATTTCATTTCTTTAAGTCACCATAAATCTTTACATGGAAGCCTAGCTCCTGAGCCCAGAAGCCTAAGTAATGTAATGATCTCAAACAGAAACATTAATTCATATACTGAAGAGTAATTACGGAACTAGTTTTAGCAAGGTTGCCTTTTTTGGTCTGTGTGTTCTTCCGTAAATCAGCGGTAGAGATCATTTCTTTTCTGCGGCAATAATGCCCATTGTTATTTTTTAAAATTAGTTCAGGCAACATGGAAATGAAAATCATCTTCATTTGCTTCTTTGTATTGAGAGAAAATTAGGAAACTTATATAAGATTGTGTCCTATAAATAAAACTAGTGTTTTATTTTTGCTTTCTTTGAATATTCATGCTAAATGAAAGAAAGCCGGACAGAAACAAAAAAGAGAAGTAGAGAAAGAGGAAGAGTAAGGAGGAGAAGAAACAATGAAGCATTAAGATTCAGCCTCTAAACTGAATTCCTCACTTTGAATTAAATGGTGATGTTACTTTTGTCCTCCTGGATAAAGACAGTAGGGTGTTTTGTTTTGTTTTGTTTTGAGGGGGGCAGGGGCAGAGGAGGAGAGAAAGAGAATCTTAAGCGGGCTCCGCGCCCAGCAGGAGCCTGACACGGGGCTCAATCTCACAACCCTGAGATCATGACCTGAGCTGAAATCAAGGGTCAGATGCTTAACCAGCTGAGCCACCCAGGTGTCCCAAAGTTAGTAGGTTTTTGATCATTAGTCTTTATCGGGTGTTGACAAGTTTTTCTGTGGGAGTAGACATCTGTTTTCTTTTACCTCCCTATAAAACTCTTAGGGTTCTAGATCTTTTCTTTCTCATTCAACAATTTGAAAAACTTTTATTAAAATAATGCATACATGTAAATTAGAAATGTAATAATTCAGAAGAACATATAATAAAATGCAGCACATCCTTCCACACTTCTTGTGTTTTGTCTAGGGTTTTGATCTGTGAGATCTTTTTGCATTTGAACAGTAACTCGTTTCAGAGCAATTTATTGGACTGTCCTTCATTCCCCCACTGACCTACAGTGCCACGCTTGTCATAAATGAAGCGTCCAGATGGACATGGTCTGGTTCTGGGCTCTCCTGTTCCTGTGGTCAAATGGTCTGTCCTTATGCCAACATCTTACTATCTTAATTACTGTAAGGGATTAAGTAATGTTTTTAGGAGTATCTTGTCTATTCTTTGCCCTTTGCTCTTTCATAAAAATTTTAGAATCAGCTTATTGTGTCCCTTATAAAATTTTGTTTGGATTTTGATTAGAGATTCACTGGGTCTAAAGATCAAATTGGGGAGAATTGACATCTTTACAGTATTAAGTCTTCCATGTCATGAATGTGTTATGTCTTTCCATGTATTTAAATATCATTTTGTGCCTTTCAGTAAAGCTTTATAATTTTCCCCAGGAAGGTATTCTATATGTTAGATTAATTCTTCTGTACTTTTAAAGATTCTTCTGTACATTTGTTGTTGCTGTTGCAAATGATGCCTTTTTTTCCCCTACAGTATTTTTGAGACGTAATTTACATGTGATCAAATGCACCCACTTCAAGTGTACAATTCAGTGAGTTTTGGCAAATGTATACAGTATGCAAATGGTATTTTCATTGAATTATGTTTCTCAACAGTGTATTGCTGGTATGTGGAAATGCAAATTGTGTCTGTATTTTCATCCACTATCTACTCATCTTGCCTGATGTGCTCATTAATTCCAGTAGTTTGTGCTCAGATTTTTTTGGATTTCCTATAAATAATTATATCACCTGCAAATAATGATAGTTTTGTTTTTTACCTCCCACTCCTTGTACTTTTAAATATTAATCATACTTTTTTTTTCTTTTAGTCTTCTCACGCTGGCTGAACCGCCAGTGCAATATTGAATAGGAGTAGTTTGGTGGGCATTCTTCTGTTATTGCCAATCCCAGAGAGACAGCTTTCAGCGTTCTTTAAGTGTGCTATTTGATGTAGGTTTTGTAGAAAGAGTTTACTAGGTGAAAGTGCTTCCCTTGTATGCCTCCGCTTGCTAAGAGTGCTCTTTTTGGGTCATGAATGGATGTGGAATTTTATCAAAGACTTTTCTGCCTTGACATGATCATGGGAGTTTCTTTCTTCTATTAATGTAGCGAATGATATGAATTTTTTTAAAACAGCCATACATTCCTAGAATAAACATAAGTTGACTCTCCTTTTAATACACTGCTAGATTACATTTGCTAATGTTTTGCCTAGATTTTGCCTATGTTTAAAAGTTAAGTTGTCCTTAGGGGCGCCTGGGTGGCACAGCGGTTAAGCGTCTGCCTTCGGCTCAGGGCGTGATCCCAGCGTTACGGGATTGAGCCCCACGTCAGGCTCCTCTGCTATGAGCCTGCTTCTTCCTCTCCGTCTCCCCCTGCTTGTGTTCCCTCTCTCGCTGGCTATCTCTATCTCTGTCGAATAAATAAATAAAATCTTTAAAAAAAAATAAAATAAAAGTTAAGTTGTCCTGTAATTTCCCTTGTTTTTTGTTTTGTTTTGTTTTTAAGACAAAGTTTGCCCAGTTTGCTATCTTCAGAAAGTTGAGGAGCATTCTTTCTTTTTCTGTTTTTTGAAAGAGCTTATTTAAAATTGGAATTATTTGCTACTTCAGTTTTTGGTGAAATTCACCAATGATGTTATCTCTGCCAAAAGCCTTCTTTGTGGGAAAACTCTGAACTGTGAATTCCATTTTTAAAAACAATTATAAGACCTCATTTTTCTTTTTGAGTCACTCTAGAACATTTTATATTTGTAGGAATTTATTAATTTCATTTGAATTTTCAAAATTATTGGCACAAAGTTTTTAACATTTGTCTATAGTATGGTATGGTGCTAATGTCCCTTTTAAATTCCCACTCTCGTGTATTTGTGGTTTTTCTCTCTCTTTGGTTTTTTTCCTTGAACACATCTTGCCATAGGTTTGTCCAGTCTATTGGACTTTTAGAGGACCAACTTTTTTTTTTTTTTAAAGATTTTATTTATTTATTGGACAGAGAGAGACACAGCGAGAGAGGCTACACCAGCAGGGGGAGTGGCAGAGGGAGAAGCAGGCTTCCTGCTGAGCAGAGAGCCCCAATGTGGGGCTCGATCCCTGGACCCTGAGATCATGACCTGAGCTGAAGGCAGATGTTAAATGGCTGAGGCGCCCCTAGAGGACCAACTTTTGGTTTTGATGATTCTCTTACAGTATGCATTGTATTTTTGAATATTATTTTGAATATTATTTGTTTTTTGAATATTTTGAATAATTTGTATTTTGTATATTTGTAATTTGTATTTTGAATATTATTTGTTTCCAACTTTATCATTTCTTTTGTAACAGTTTCTTTGGGTTTATCTTGCTACTCTCTTTCTAACTTCTTTAAAGATATGATTAGCTTACTCATTTCAGGTTTTTCCCCCTAATATAAGCACATAAGGCTATGAATTTCTCTAAGTTCTCTCTGAGTAGTGTCCAAATTTTCTTATGTAATTTTTTATTGTTCTAAATATTTTCAAAGTTGTGATATGAATTCTTCTTTAAGAATACTATACTTTATTTTTTAAATATTCTTTTATTATTTTTTTTAAGCAATCTTTACACCCAGCATGGAGCTCAAACTCACAACCCTGAAGATCAAGAGTTGCACACTCTATCAGCTAACACCCAGGCGCCCCAAGCAGCATTCTTTCTTGATTTCCAAACATATGAAGATTGTTTAGTTGCTTTTTTTGTTATTAATTTTTAGTTTAATTTCATTTTGGTCTAATAAGTGGTCTGTACTATTCAATTCTTTCAAATTTGTTTTGACATGCTTATTATATGCAGTGTATAATCCAGTTCTTATTATGTTCCTAGTAAGCATGAAAATAATGTTTATTCTTTGCTTGTTTGGTTTAGAGTTCATAGTGAATGAATATAAGTCAATTAGGTCAAGTTTGTTAATCCTGTTGCTCACATCTTCAAAACTGTACGTGTTTTACTAGGAAATTGAAAATTTTTTCTTATCTAGTGACTCTCTTTATTCTTAGTAATAATTCTGTTTGTTCTCAAGTCTGTTTTATTTGCTAAGCATCTTTTAATGTCTTTTGCTGGTATGTGCCTAGTGTAACTTTCCCCATCCTTGAACTTTTAACTTTTCTGTGTCCTTTAGTGTTCAGTATGCTTCTTGTAAATTGTTAGCTGGATTTTAAAAATCCAGTTTGACAACCTGTCTTAACTGGCGAGTTTGGTCCATTTAAACGTATTATTATAACGTTGTTTATAATTAGTCATTATAAGTAAAATTGGCTTTCATTATTACAGTTATAAAAGTATTACTACTGTAATAATTGGACTTTTTTCTACCATCTTATTTTGTGCTATTTATAATGTTTTAAAAATTCCCCTTTATTTGCGTGCCCCACTCCGGTCACCCTTTCCTCGGGGGTAAGCATTCTAATATGCTCATTGTATATCTTTTCACCAGTACATATTCTTGAAAACTAGGTAGCGTTTTATACATTCTTTTAAAAAATTTATGTCTAGTGGCACTATGCAGATTTTACCTATGCGTTCACTCTACCTGGCTGCCTTCAGATCTCTGCCTCCACATAAAATCCTGCCGTAAACATCTCAGATGGACTGGGTAAGAATTTCTTTAAACCCAGGGCACAGTTGTTGGTCAAAAGTTACGTATATCCTGACCAGAGGCAGTGTGTCGGGGAATCCGGTGTTTTAATGTAGACTTCCAGTTAATCTCTTCCATCTGAATTCAGGCCGTGTTCGGCTGCCTCTTCCTGCTGTTCCTGAATTCAGAGACTTTCTGGTCAGTTTCTCTAGTGAGTAACCTCTTGTATTTCACCAGGTCCAGGAAACAGGCGTCTTTGGCTGTGAGGCAGCCACTTAACCCACTGAGCCACCCAGGCGCCCCTGAGAATCTTAATTATCCATTCATTCAGCAAATATTTATTGAGCACCTTCCAGGTGCTATGCAAGGTGCAAATGGTATTCACACAGTACTTTGCTTCTGTGCAAATAGCCTTGGTCAGTGAGGTAGCCAGTTTTATAAAGGGCAGCATCTGCTGGCTTCTGTAGGAAAGAGTTGTAGGTGGAGCTCTAAAGATGAGAAATTTGTGAGGAGTGGGCTGCTGTATATTTCTAATCATGATCAGGAAAAGAAGGTCTCTGTTTTGTACTTAAGAGATGAAGGTGGGTGCTACATTTGAATGCTTAAAGTCAGCAAAATATTTCATTTGAATAGGATCATGATTATTTAATCATTGTTATATTAATATTAATTATACTTATTTAAAAGGGTCCTTTTTTAAACAAAGAATAGACAATCATCTTACACTTTGTGAGTCTTTACACATTGTAGGTATTACTTTAAAACATCTAAGTTGTTTATATTTGTTTTACAAAATATCAGTAATCTTGGTACAGATGAACTCCATCTACTGAGAGGGTTAGGATTGGGGGTAAAATCCAAGAGACTGGATGACCAACACAGTTGAACCTTCCCCTGGGCCGCTAGTTAATTTTTCAAGTAAACTCACCCTTTATAGTTGTTGCATGCTTATTTGCTCATGACTTTTAAAAGATGGCACATGCTAGAAAGTCTGACTTTTCCAATCTGGATCTTTCTCAGAGTAGGGAATAAGGTTTCTTATTAAAGTTTTTAGCTAAAGATCGAATTTGTTAATTTTTTCTTTTTTCTGGCCTCCATTTCATATTTAACATTAATGTTTTCATCTCACTGAGAATATGTTTGTCTATGAAAAATTTCTTATTTCTGGATTTTTTTTCCCTTTTTTTGTTGTTGTCAGATATGAGATAGGAATTTCAGGGTTTTTCTTTCCCCAAATGGATAGCCATTTGTCCCAACTCCATTATTTTCCTGCTGATTTGTTGCAGTTTTAATTTTGCTTTCCTTTTAGCAATTGATACTCACCTTGACACTCTGAGAAATAATATAAATCACATATGTGTCTATATCTGTAAAATAATTCCTTACAAGATGTCTTTACCTTATGGTTTGTCCTTATCTTATTGGCAGGGTAAGAAAGGCTTTTGTGAAGAATAACATTTATAGTAAAGCCTAAAAGATGTGTAGATTTTAGCCATGTTGGAGGTCAGTGGAGGAACATTCCCAGCAGAGGGAGAGCAGTAGGACAGAGAGCAAAGGGAAGGCTGCAGAGGTGGGCAGAGGCCACCTGAGATCTTGGACATGATACTGAACTGAAGGGTTTTAGATGGGAGAGAGAGATGTTGAATTTTGCATTTTAACAAATCACTGCCTGCTGTGTAGAAATAGGGAGTGGGGACCAGGGTGAAAAAGAAGAGGCCTGCTAGAAGCTTTTTTTTTCAGAAGCCAAGTGAGAGATGATGGTGGTTTGGACTCTCATGGTGGTAATGAGAAAAGTTTGTGAACACGTAAGGAATTTCAGGTTTTACCATTATTGTGCTCCTGGAAATAAAACCCCAATGGAGATGTGGGACAGGTATTGAAATCAAATATGAGATACAGTATATTTTAATGTTAATTGCTTAAATTTCATGTTGACATAGAGATTTTTCCAGATCCTCATAAATTCAGGGTTCAAGTGTTGGTATTTACTGAGCCCCCCCAGTGTTCCAAGCCCTTTGCTCACCTCTTCTGTATACATCATTTCATTTAGCTCTTAGGGCAACCTTTGCATTATAAATATCATTCACCTATAATGGGTCAGGAAATGGCATTGGTGAGTTTCAGTGACCTGCCCAAGATCACACAGCTCAAAATGATAGAGCTGGTACTGGACTCCACTCCTAGCCTCTTTCCATTGCACCTCACTTTCCTAACAGGCAGACCCAGTAAGAAGTTATTACCATGGAAGCGCACAGTGATTGAACCATTGTTTGAGCCCTGTGGTTTGTTTTAGAATCAAGAGAGGACATTGAATAGCTGTATGTTAGTTGATTGAGAAATAGAAGGGAGGCAGTGTGGTATGATAGAAGAGAAATTAGATTAAAAATAGAGACATCTGTTTGCTTTACTGTAAAGTCGTGATAATAAAAATTATCTCAGGATATTGTTTAAGGTAAAGGTACTGGAAAGTACTTTTTTAAAAAAAGATTTTATCTATTTGAGAGAGAGAGAGCGTGCGCGTAGGGAGTGGCAGAGGCAACTGGCAAGGGAGAGAATCTCAACCAGACTCCACGCTGAGTGGGGAGCCCGATCGGAGCTCAATCTCACGACCCCGAGATCACGACCTGAGCTGAAACCAAGAGTCAGATGCTTAACCAGACTGAGCCCCCCAGGCACCCCTGAAAGTACTTCTAAGATGTTAGGATGCTATCATACTGTATTCTAAACTTTTAAAGTCTTCTCCTCAGAATTAAGTAAATCATATCACAAAAATGTAACCTCCACAAAGGCTGGGACTCTGTTTTATTCTTCACCAAGTTCCCAGTGCCCAGAATAGTCCTGGTGAATGACACTAACATGATTTATACAAACAGACATCCACCACGTCCCCTCCTCCGCCTTTTTATGTTTGTTCCTTCAGGTAATAGAACAGGTCACGTACCTACAGTAAGTCTCCACTAGATGTCAGGCATATTTCCTTGATTGGTTCAGAGAGAGAGAGAGAGAGAAAGAGAGAGAGTGTGTGTGTGTGTTTCTTTCCCGGTGAGTTGAGAATATTAAGTAAACAAGGTTTTTCAAATAAACCTCAAACAAAACCAATTCAGTTATTATCAACACTAGCAACTTTTCTTACGTGTAAGTCTCTGAGAGAAATTAGTTGTTTCTTTCTGTCAAAACATCTTTATAAAACTTTTTGGCTCTTGATGTCTTGATAGACTTTCTGCTAGTCTAATTCAAGCAATTTGCTGTTACTTAAGATCTAATTATCTAACCACACAGTCCTTATACCTAATTTCTTTAATTAGTGGTTAATCACCATTGCATTTCAGCTTATGGTTATTTATTTCTGAGAGAAGGCAAAACTTCCTGGTGTTGGCTTAGCGTATTTATTCCTCCGAATTTCGTCAGGGGAGAGAATGACCAGTGTCCTATTGGACACACCTGTGATTGATGTGTTCTCCTAAACAGGGGTTGGCAAACTACAGCCCGCAGGTGAAGTCTCGCCTGTTGCCTGTCTTTTGTGGCCCATGAGCTAATGATGATTTTTACATTTTTAAATGGTTGAAGAGAAGAAAAAATATTTCGTGAAATAGTAAGAATAGTAATATTTTGCAAAAATTATATGAAAATCAAATTTCAGTGTCCATAAATAAAGGCTTTTTTTTTTTTAAAGATTTTATTTATTTGACAGAGAGAGACAGCGAGAGAGGGAACACAAGCAAGGGGAGTGTGAGAGGGAGAAGCAGGCTTCCCGCCAAGCAGGGAGTCCAATGCGGGGCTCAATCCCAAGACCCTGGGATCATGACCTGAGCAGAAGGCAGACATTTAATGGCTGAGCCACCGAGGCGCCCCCCCCCCCATAAATTAAGCTTTGTTTGGACAAGCCACTCTTCACTTTCAGGCTACAGTGGTAAAGTTGAATCTTTGTAACTAAGGTTGAATGACCCTCAAAACCTAAAATGTTGTACAGCGCAGGAAATCTAGTCAGTGGTATTGTAATAGCGATGTCTGGTGACAGATGGGAGCTGCACTTGTGGTGAGCACAGCATAATGTATACACTTGTCGAATCACTATGTTGTACACCTGAAGCTAATTAACATTGTGTATCAACTATACTTCAATTTAAAAAAAAAAAAACCTATGGGGCACCTGGGTGGCACAGCGGTTGAGCGTCTGCCTTTGGCTCAGGGCGTGATCCCGGCGTTATGGGATCGAGCCCTGCATCAGGCTCCTCCACTGGGAGCCTGCTTCTTCCTCTCCCACTCCCCCTGCTTATGATCCCTCTCTCGCTGGCTGTCTCTATCTCTGTCGAATAAATAAATAAAATCTTAAAAAAAAAATAAAAATAAAAAATAAAATAAATAAATAAAAAAAACCTAGAATATTTACTATCTGGCTCTTTAGAGAAAAAGTTTTGCTGACCCCGACTCTTAAGGAAGGGTTGATAAAAATTACAAATTTAGGGAACTTTGTGCTTCTTGACATTTTGTTTTTCTGAATGCTCATCATCATCTTTGATGGTTCAGGTTGTTTTTTCAACCCAAGGGTGAAGGTTAATTGGTAACTTCTGTTGAAGCACTTGGATAAAGTTTGTCACCTAGAAACCAGACTGCCTTATTGTTTCTTGCTGCTTATGCATATATAAATATGTAGCCTGTTTGAACAGCTGAGCCAACCAGTTTTTTCCACACTTTGTGTCAAAACAGAATTAACCTAGATAATAAAAAATTATTATTTAGATTATAGTTATAATTAAATAGTTTAATATGGCTCTTATTCTGTTTTAACTGGTCTTCTATTTAATGCTTAGACTGTCAATGCATTATTTTGATTTGATCAAAACAAAACTGTCCTTTATAAATTTAAACTTAATAGATTTTTTTTTTTTAGCTTTAGAAAACTATGCTTGAAACATCTCATGCTTGCAGTATTTGTGAACCTTTTGGTAAAATATGAAAATTCTGCTTATTTTATTCTTATTCATAATGACTGTAAGTAAATCAGTGAGAGTAAATCAGTAAATTTGTGAGACCAGGAATAACATAAGACCATTTGTAAAAGCCCTGTGAAATTTGTAAGACTCTATGAAAAAAGAACTACTTGTTTATGTTTAGACATTAAAGCACATTTTTGTGATGCTTATTTTAAAATGATGGATGAACCTGGATTTGGGGATGGCTTTTGTGACAAGGATGCTTCTGGCTAATTGTCCTGTGCCAAATTGGATGTCTCATTGTTAGCAACTGTTCTTATAAGCCAAATTTGAGTGTTTTCAAAGAGAGTTATTAACTGGCTTTAACTGTATTCTCGAACAAATTGTGGGGCGTTAGAGAACTTACAATATTGGTGTGTTGGTCTGGATTAAAATCACTGTCTTTCACACCTATTTACTGAACTGTATTGTGACTGGGGCTCTGTGCTTGGTGCTGAGGATAGAGTCTTATTTAAGAAGACTGACAAGATGGTACCTTTCTCGTAGATCACTAGATGAATCTGATGTTCTAGGCACTTGAAAGGAGGATCAGATTCATTTTGGAAGGTTACAGTTTTGAGCTATTTCCAACAGGTAGGTATTATGCTTTGACTCTTAGATCATAGCTCATCTGATACTAATTCTGTCTTGCACTTTGCTGTAGTGATTTTGAAAAACCTAGGCAATGGTGACGTCATCTGCTCACCAGTGGGCCAGTGGACACCTTTTATTTCAGGTCTGTCTAATTTAATCTTTGGAGAAAAGAAAAGCTGCTTTTTACTCTCCTATTCACATAGCCTGGAACGTGAGGTTCTTCTGGCTCTGAAGGGTCACGACTCATCTGATACTAATTCTGTCTTAACGTTTTGCTGGGATGATTTTGAAAACCTAGCACCTGAGGAATACAAGAGATTCTCTTAGAGCTTTGAGCTTCTGTTCATCCTGGTTTGGGTGTTGTCTCTTTGGCTCCATTTCAGCCTCAAGGTCCCAGATAATTATTCTCTTCCAGGGTTAGGGCACTTGCTAGCCCTGGAAGTAGCTCTCTCCAAAAAAGAAAGATGGAGCACAGAGAGCACTGGTACTAAGGGTCATGTGTCATGTAAGGGAATCCTAGAAATAGGATAAGGTTTTTGCCCGAACTACAACTACAGTGTGTGTGTGTTGGGGGGGGGGGCGCACGCATTCGTGAACCGCACATGTGAGTATATATGTACGTGTGATATGTGTGTGTGAGAGAGGGATGGTCAGGTGAACAGTATGATGCAGTAAGGAGAAACAGTATTATTTAATACAATAAAACTCAGGGTTTAATCCTAGGAGGGTAATTATTTACAAGTGGCTGTGACTTTGGTCTGCTGAGTTTCACCTCCCCCCTTGAGATTTTTCTCACTCTGTTTACCACTGTCGTAAAGCACTGTGCTTCTAAACTCTAAATTCAGCATGGTCTAAACACCATCCCTTGGTTTTTCCCCCTCTTTTCTTTTCATTGTGGTAAATGTACGTAACATAAAATTTACCATCCTAACCATTTTTCAAGTGTACAGTTCAGTAGTGTTAAGTGTATTTATATTGTTGTGAAACAGATCTCTGGAGCCTTTCAGCTTGCAAATCTGAGACAACCTCTTAAATATCTACTTTCCTTTTACGACAAGCCCGTGCTAACCACCATTCTACTTTCATTTTCTATGAATTTGAGTACTTTAGATACCTCATCTAAGTGGAATCATTTTTTTTTTTTCTTTTTGTGACTGTCTTATTTCGTGTAGCATAATGTCCTCAAGGTTCATCCATGTTGTAGCCCATTTCAGGCCTTATTTTGTTGTATGTATATGCCACATTTCATTTGTTCATTCCTTCCTCAGTGGCTGTTTGGGGTTGCGTTCACCTTTTGGGCTGATCGGAATAATGCTGCCACGAAGATGGGTATACGGAAAACTCTTTGAGACCCTGCTTTCAATTCATTGAGCTATATGCCCAGAGATGGGATCGTGGATGTTAATGATAGTTCCGCTTCTAGTGTTTGAGGAACTTCCGTAGTGTTTTCTGTCGCAGCTGTACCGTTTTACATTCCTACCAACAATGTGCAAGGGCTCCAATTTCTCTACATCCCCACCAATATTTGGTATTTTCCCTTTTTGTTATTGTTGTTTCATTTAAAGTAGTCACCCTAATGGGCATGGGGTAATGTCTCATTGTGGTTTTGCTTTGTCTTTTCTTTTTTTAATAATTTTATTGGGATACAATTTACACACCATAAAATTCACCCACTGTGACAGTTAAATAACTCTTAGTAAATTTATATAATTTTGCAACCATCACCATCATCCAGCTTTAGAACATTTGTACCTTCCAAAAAAGTTTCCTGCTACCTGTTTTTGGTCAATTCCAGCTCCTACTGGTAGCCCCAAGGCAACCACTGATATACTGCCTGTTTCTATGACTTTGTCTTTTCTAGCAATTTCATATAAATAGAAAAATATAACATGTGGTCTTTTGTTTCTGGCTCTTTCGTTTGGCATAATAGTTTTGAGATTTATCCGTATTGTATCAAGTATCAATAGTTCATTCCTTTTAAATGTGGAAAATATCACATTATATGAATATACCAATTTTTATTTATCCCTCAGCAGTTGATGGACATTTTTTTCATTTCCAGTTTTTGCCTATTATGAATAAGGCTTCTATGAACATTTGTGTCTTTGTGCGGACAGTTTTTTTTTAAAACAAGTTTGTTGTTGTTTTAAAGATTTTATTTATGGGACACCTGGGTGCTCAGTCAGTTAAGTGTCTGCCTTCCACTCAGGTCACGATCTCAGGGTCCTGAGATCGAGCCCCATATCTGGCTCCTCTCCCTCTCCCTCTACCCCTGTTCGTGCTCTCTCTTTTTCTCTCTGTCAAATAAATAAATAAAATCTTTAAAAAAAAAATCTTTGCCTGACCCAAGGTCACAAAAATTTTCTCCCTTGTATTCATCTGAAAATTTTATAGTTTTAACCCTTACATTTTAATCTCTAAACCATTTTTGTGTTACTTTTGAACTAATTATGGTAGCTAAAAAAAATCCTTGAAAAGTAATCATTCTTATTAATATTGGAGAAATCTGCTTTTCTTTGAGCTTTATTTCTTCCCAAGCCAAACCTAGGGTATACCTATAATGGAATTTTATTCTGACATTGAGCTTCAGAATTATATTTCATCGAGTGGAATTTCTTTTTTTTTAAAGTTTATTTAAATTTTTTTAGTAATTTCTATACCCAGTGTGGGGCTCAAAATCACGACCCCGAGGTCAAGAGTCACGTTTTTCCGACTGAGCCAGCCAGAGTCTCGAGTGGACTTTCTTTCTTTCTTTCTTTCTTTCTTTCTTTCTTTCTTTCTTTCTTTCTTTCTTTTTCTTTCTCTCTCTCTCTTTCTTTTTCTTTCTTTCTTTCTTTCTTTCTTTCTTTCTTTCTTTCTTTCTTTCTTTCTTTTCTTTCTTCTTTCAGAATTTTATTTATGTATTTGACAGGGAGAGAGACAGCGAGAGAGGGAACACAGCAGGGGGAGCGGGAGAAGGAGAAGGAGGCTTCCTGCTGAGCCGCGAACCTGATGCAAGGGCTCCATGCGGGTCTCCATGCTGTACTTGATCCCAGGACCCTGGGATCATGACCTGAGCCACCCAGATGCCCCTTGAGTGGAATTGCTTAATAGAATGTGTGTACTGTGATCTGGTTGCAATTTAGAATAATCTGAATATTTCTTGCCACCGTTATAGGTCTTTATATTGCCCACTTTTGATTAGTACCTGAATTTAGCACCTGCTAAATTAGCTCTTTTCATTTTTCTTAAACCTCAAATCTATCTACATATTTCTAACAAATGAATCTTCTTGAATCACTGCCTTTATCATATTACTTCCCTGTTTAAAAGTCTGTAAAACTCCATTGCCTGTAGAATTAAGGAGGCACTCCTCATGTTGGAATTCAAGACCCTGTGTAATTAGGACCCACCCCACTCTTTGAATCTTATCTTCTTCTGCTAAATTTATGTAGTATGAAGCCTGTGCTTCAGCCAAACCTACCTCCTTCCTACCCTTTAAAACTTTGTAACTCTTCCTGCCCCTCTGAACTGACTCATGAACTTCCCAGGCCAACTACCCCCTTTCTTGAATGCCCTTTTTTGCCTCTTTCAGACTTTTCCTCTTTCGTATATCCATGAGCCAAGCTTTATTCTATTGTATCCACAAAACCTTTGAACCCTGAAGCAGCTAACTCATACGGATCTCTTCTTTCCTTCCCTGAATTCCTTTAGCTCTTACTGGTTTATCAGTCACCTGGACACCCAAAGTGCTGTTTTCTTCTTTAAGGATTTTTTGAGTACGTATTAGACCTGGATTTCTTGAAGTTGTAAGCACCTCCTTTGCACCTTCAACTTTTTTTTTTTTTTAAAGATTTTATTTATTTATTCTACAGAGATAGAGACAGCCAGCGAGAGAGGAAACACAAGCAGGGGGAGTGGGAGAGGAAGAAGCAGGCTCATAGCGGAGGAGCCTGATGTGGGGCTCAATCCCATAACGCCGGGATCACGCCCTGAGCCGAAGGCAGACGTTTAACCGCTGTGCCACCCAGGTGCCCCTGCACCTTCAACTCCTTAAGGGATGTCCTTTGTGTATGTCATTTGTGCCTGGTACTTTTCCAGGTGTTTGTGGGACTAAACTTCACTGACTTGTTATTGCTTCTAGAGTATGGAGCACAGTTGTAAATTCTCAATGAATTAGGTTAAATTTGGCAAGTTATTTGTAGTCCCTCTCTTCAGGGTCACATTCTGGGACCTTGCTTATTGATTGGATACAACTTTGCTGATCTTACTGAAGCTTTGGAAGGCAATTAAGGAAAGGCTACTCAGATTGTAAAAATCTGTATTTTTTAATGAGCTTTCGGAGAGAAGGTCTTATTATATTTACTACTCAGAATAATCCTAGAGGTCAAGATAAGGACAAAATAAGGCATTTTCTCCTTTGGTAAAGTAACCTTTCTCTTTTGTCTTACTTACTTTTTTCCCCTTTTGGATAATGTTAATGGGTCATCTTGAGGGTGAAACTGGATACCTTGCCTCCGAGCGTGAATTTAAGGAAATATTCTGCTAAATTGTACTGAATGATTTTCCTCCTTGGTTTTTCACTTTTTAAATGGAATTCTTTTTGGAACTTAAGTGACTTCTTTTTTCTCTTTAGTCATTTCTTTCCAGCTGCCACCACCTCATGTTTAATTCTGTGTAAGTCCAGCTGTTATTTTTTACTCGCTTCCTGTGTCCAGTTTATCACAAGAAAAACATTCTTGTTAAGAGCTTCTCTATAGCGTTTCTTGAGATGAATATTTAACATCTTCATTTTAAGAAATTGATTAAACTGCCATCCATATCATCTGTGTGAACTTAGACCTTTTGAGAGCTTGAAAGTGTAGAAGTGGTATATATAGTGGAATTAAAATCTTGCTGACAGATTGGGACGTGGAGAATGAGAGAAAGAGAGGAGTCAGTTTGGCCTAAATAACTGGAAAAATAGAGATGGAGATGCCCACAGGTGAAACACATTTGGGTAGAATTAGACCTCCATTTTGGACATGTTCAATTTATTTTGACAGCCAAATAGGAATGTCAGATAGGCAGTTTATATACATCTTGGAGGATGTTCATGGGATATGTGTAGTTTGGAAATATAAATTTGGGAATTGACAACTTAGAGGTAATGTTTAGATAGAAAAAAACATATAAGTATCAAATCCTGTTAGTAGTTTCTTCATTAGAGGATTATTCAGTTAGTTGATTTTTTTTTTTTAAGTAGGATCCACATCCAGTGTGAAGCCCAGTGTGGGGCTCGAACTCACAACCCTGAGACAAGACCTGAGCTGAGATCAGGAGTCTGGTGCTTAAGTCACTGAGCCACCCAGCACCCCCAGCTATCCAATTTTTAAAAATTCTTTTTTTCTAATATGCTGAGTTAAGACGATTATTTTTTTAAGCTTATTTATTTATAATATCTACATCCAGTGTGGGGCTCAAACTCACCACCCCTGATATCAGGAGTTGTATGCTCTTCCGACTGAGCCAGCCAGGCGCCCCTAAGGCAATTTTTAAAATTTCCGAACACATGAGACTTTTTGGGAGTATTCCTTGATGCTTTCTGATACTATTGGACTTCGGTCAGAGGTGGCACTCTGTATGATATTGATTCTTCGGTAGAGTTGAGATTTCTTTTAGGGTTAAGTGTCTGAACAATTTTTCTAAACATCCTGTGTTTGCTTTAAAAGATTCTCAGATTATTGGGTGTAGTGTTCCCGGTATTCCCATTAGATCAAGTTTGTTAATTATGTGTGTAAAGAAGATTAAATTTAATTTTAAAAATAAAAATGCATTAAGTGACCATAGGTGGAAATGCCAGCTGGCTGAATGCTATGGGAGAAGCTTGTGGTAAATTTTCCATTATGAGCATTTGGTACAGAGGAATTGTTTCTTAGCAATTTGGACAGAAATGACCGTGATGTACTCTGGAGAACTGTGTGGTGACTCAGAGAACCTTTAGTGATGATGAAGACACTGATGTCAAAGATGCAAAGAGTTTGGGTGGGGGCACCTGGGTGGCTCAGTCGGTTAGGCATCCGACTCTTGATCTCAGCTCAGGTCTTGACCTCAGGGTCATGAGTTTGGGCCCCATGTTGGGCTCCGTGCTGGACGTGGAGCCTATTTAAAAACAAAAACAAACAAACAAAAAAAACCCCCAAAGAGTTTGAATGAAATTGATTCATGAAAGTGAAATAAAGTTATATTTCTAAATTATTGTGAACTTAAATGTTAAGTAGCAATGGAAGGAAAGAGAGAAATAGGATTACGTAGAGTACAAGTAGCAACAAACTTCTGATGTATTTTTTCTTTTTAAAAAAATAGGGGAAATGGGGCTCCTGGGTGGCTCGTGGAGCCTATTTAAAAACAAAAACAAACAAACAAAAAAAAACCCCAAAGAGTTTGAATGAAATTGATTCATGAAAGTGAAATAAAGTTATATTTCTAAATTATTGTGAACTTAAATGTTAAGTAGCAATGGAAGGAAAGAGAGAAATAGGATTACGTAGAGTACAAGTAGCAACAAACTTCTGATGTATTTTTTCTTTTTAAAAAAATAGGGGAAATGGGGCTCCTGGGTGGCTCAGTCAGGTAAGCATCTGCCTTTGGCTCAGGTCAAAATCCCAGGTCCTGGGATCTGGTCCCTCATTGGGCTCCCTGCTCAGCCTGCTTTTCCATCTCCCTCTGCTCTTGCTACTGCTCTCTCTCTTTCTCTCTCTTCCTCCCTCTGTCAAATAAATAAAATCTTAAAAAAAAAATAGGGGAAGTGGCCCCAAATATAAGTGATCTTTCCTAAGAAAGGATCTCCAAAAACTAATTTGAACATGTAAACCTTTAAATGAGTCAAGTCAAATGTCTTGTTGGTGTGGATACAGTGGAGTAAGTTACAAATGAAGAATACTGGTGAATCTGAAAATTTAACATCTTTAAAAGAAAAATGCCCTAGACTCCTTCTAACACACACTCCTGCCTACAGGAGCATTCTTTACCTTCTTGTGATTGCAACCATATGTCATTTTCCCCAATCTTTGTTATGGGGGCAGAGGAGAAATCGGGACAGTGAAGACCTTGAGAGAAGAATCTATTAAGAGTATGGTTGTCAGCCATACTTGTCCAGGCATTTCGACAGACAAAACAGGGGCACCAGGTCTGGCGCTCTTAGCAATCAGAGATATCAATCAGGTAGACAGTAATTCAAAAGCCTTCATGATTTGTTGCTCAGTCCTCAGTGGTTAGGCTTAAAAACTTTCTCAAAGCCAAATAATTTTGTATATAAATTAGGGATTTCTGTGTAGCTAGAGAGAATAATGGATAATTGATGAATATCTGTGAACCTTTGAACATAACTCATAGAGGTTGAAGTTGGGAAATATATATCCTGCAACTTTGTTCTTTTGGAAGAGTGTTTTGGCTGTTTAATTTTTCTCGTATTTCCATATGAATTTAGGATTAACGTATTTTACTTCATAAAAAAGGCAGCTATGATTTTGATAGGGATTGAAATGAATTCGTAGATCCATTTGGGGACTATTCACACTATTCTGTCTTCCAGTCCATAAACATGAAATGTTTTCCCGGTTTTTTTTTTAGATCTTCTTTAATTTCCTTCGATGATATTTTATAGTTTTCAGTGTATAAGTGTTCCATTTCTTTGATTAAATTTATTCCTGAGTATTTTATTCTTTTTGATGCTGTTGTAAATGTAATTGTTTTCTTAATTTCATTTTTAGATTATCCATTGCTAGTAGATAAATGCAAGGGATTTTTCGTATTGGCCTTTTGCCATGTGACTTTATTGAACTTATTAGCTCTAACAGTTTTGGGAGGGATTTGCTTGTTTGTTAGTGGATTTTTTTTTAAGGCTGGCCCCTGTTCTTTGGTGGATTCTTTAGGGTTTTCTGTATATGAGATCATGTCATCTACAAATAGAGGTAATTTTACTTCTTCCTTTACAGTTTGGATGTATTTTCTTTTTTGTTGCCTAATTGTTGTGGTATACCTTCACTATGGAATGATAATTTGGCTGGATTTAGAATCTAGCCAAAAGATGTTTTCCCTTCATTGTTTGAAGATATCATTCCTCTATTATTTTGTAACCTCTATTATCTTGTAACCTGATAACAATCTGATTCTCCTTCCTTTCTGTTGACTCTCTCATGTTTTACTAGTAACATTTAGGGTTTTCTTTGTAACATTGGTAATACGAAGTTTTACTATAATCTATCTGGCTATGAGCTCTTTTTTTTTTTTTTTTTTTAGTTTATCTCTATTTAATTTGTTTTAATACTCAGAGGATTCTTATTCTCTAAAGACTCATATCTTTCATCAGTTCTAAAAAATCCTTCATTCTCTTTGGTCTCTCTGGAGCTCTGAGATACAGACTTTAAAACTGGAATTAGCTCTCACATTTGTTAAGGGAAAAAAAAAGTACCATCAGTCTTTTGCTGGATTCAGTCTTGTATTCATTCAGCCCGTTTTTGGAGTTGTTATTTTTTCTTAACCTCAATAATTATGATTTTCATTTTTAAAATCTCACATTTCTTATTTTTCAGGCTACTATGGATGGTATTCTGTTCCTTAAGTCGCTGAGGATATTAGATATACTAATTTTAAAGACTTTTATAGATGCTCTGTTTTCTCTGATTTTGCAGGGGGTGGGGGAAGGTGGTGTTGGTTAAGTTCTTCTAGCTTCCTCAGAGGTGGCCGGCCGTCCTTGTGTGGAAGTCATGGCAGCTCAGCCCAGCCCCTGTTCACCACAATGCCACCTTGTTTATTTTCTTCCTGGGGGATACTTCATTTTTCTTTTTTTAGGTTTAAAGAGAGTTTTCTTTTTTCATTTTTTTTCTAGCTATACATACACGCATCAATTTATTTTTATATCTTTAAATTGTTTTTCTTTGGTGCAGGAGGGTAAGCTCTCAGCATGTGCTCGATCTGCCACCTTGAACCAGAGGTCTCTCCACTACTTCTCCAGCTGATTTATAATTCACTGTCGTAGCACCGTCTTCAAAGGTCTCGGTGTGGCCTTTCCAGCAGAGACTTTGATACACATTTAATGAATGGTGTGTGGTTCTTTATTCCCCTTGGAAACTCCCTAATGTATTAGGACATTTCAAATTACTTTTAGATTCTTTTGGCCCAGAAATTAAATACCAAAACTGCGTTAGCAGGCATCGCTGGCCTGATGCGTTTAGTCGTTTCGTCCGTCTGAGAAGTGCTGCTGTTTTCACGTGCTCGAGTGGGCTCCTGAGCCCACTGTTTGATCATCATTTCACCTCCTGCCCAAGCATCCCAAATGGCCTGTCTGTTAGCTATCCTTTGAATTCCTTGTCTGGACAGATTTCTCAATTTAAAATTCACATGAGCCCTTCATCAATTTGCACTTTTGGGTTTAGCTAACACATTGTTTCAAGTAGATTAGAACTGTAAGTAGAATCATAAAATTTCATTCTTGAACCGGTATTTGTTGAACACCCACTATATGCCAATCATGGTGTGAGGTTGTTAGTATGCAGTGCGAACTCAGGGGTGCAACAGACTCTGGGGGCCCTGCTCTCAGGAAGTTGACAACCTCTTAAGTGAGACTGATCAATGCTAATTACATGTAACTGCAAACTGGTAAGTCCTATAAAGGAAAGGAACGGGATACCGTGCATGAGTATAGCAGGGACTTCTAATTTAAATTTTTTAATAAGGAAAGGGATTTTCAAACTTTTTGAAAAGCAGCAGTGGCATATTTTGTTTATGACATTTTGTGTGGAGCTCCTTTTACTGAGATGAGGTTGAAGTCTAATCCTCCCCCTGCTCTCCTCCGTGGTTACTGAGGCACCTCGTGGAATCCTTTGATGCTCAGGGAGCACGTGTGGAAGCCACTGTTCTAGAACCAGCCCCCTTCATGTCAGAGACCATTAGCTGAGGCACAGAGGGCTTCGTTGTCCAGCATCGTGTAGATCACTCAGTGTGCTTAGTACCAGAATCAGAACAAGAACCCACCTCTCCCAAACGCATGTTCATTTCACTCCCCGCTGTTCTGGTTCCCCTCCGATGTGTTTTATTATAAAGTTAGGGTATTTCAGTCTCTGCTATGCTGTCGTTCTTTTTTCACCCTTAAATTAATTTAACCTGTGTTGTTCACGTTGCATTTCACGTCCTGTGCTCTGCTCCCCTTTGTGTATCCTCGGAGTTGGTAGCCTTGGAAGCTATCCCACTGCTATGTTGTTTTTATTTTATTTCTGATATGTCATAGAAATCAGCTCTTTCATTTTCTGCCGAGAACTCAAACACACACATCCGTTTTATTCTTTAGGCTTTTAAAATTGATATCAAAGTGTTTATATTAACCCGTTAGCAGTCTGATTGGTTGGGTTGTTTTTTCTTGCCTCTTCATTTATCTCGGCAAACGATAGAATTCTCTGCCAGGCACTTGAGTTGTTAGTCTGGGTTTCGTTTTGACTTCCTCCTGTTTTTAGTGTACTACTTGTGTGTCTTGTACCATTTTGTTTTGTTGTTGCTTTACTGTGGCAAAAAAGTTCAGGGCCTGGGTAGCATTTTTGCCTGGACACTTAGGAAGCGTAAGGAAATGGTGAAAATTAAGATGGCCTGGGACCTGAGGCTTAGTGTCTGGGCAATGAGTGCAGAAAGGAAGGTGTTTGTCCTGATTTGGGAGACTGGTAGGGAATCGGTGACTTGGAGCAGAATGGCACGTGAGAGCTGTGCTTAGGAAAGTAATTTTAGATGAGTAACCATCCAGAGTCGTCTGGACCCCCACGGGCTAGCAGCCGTTAGGATGTTATTTCCGTTCCACCAGCCGCGGGCCGCCGTGCGGTGATGCCGGCGGAGATGCAGGCCAGGCCCAGATAGATTGAAGGGCTGTGGAAGAGGGGAAAGAGTTAAGAGGGCACAGGATGACTCGGAGCGTCCCGGACGTTCTCATCCCTGTGGATGGCCTGCCGAAAGCGCGTTTGGCAGCTCGCACTGTACCCCTCCTGTCTCGGCTGCCCTCTGACGAGCTGCCCTCGAAGCAGGGAGCTCTTGACGTTGGAGGGGGAGGTAGACTACATTGTCTATTTTTTTCACCATGTGTTTCCATTCACTCCTTCAACTGAACAAAAAACCAAGCCTTACTAGTTCTGGCTTCCTCCCAATCCTACCTACCTGGACTGCTCGGCAGGCGCAGGTGGGCAGGCTGCTTTCTTCTCCAGCGGGAGGCAGTTCGGAGAGGTGGTAGGGGAGGTGCCGTCGCGGCCCCATCACAGTGGGATTGTGGACTGCAGGAATTGGGTCAGGAATTTGCAGCAGAACTTGGATTCCCTTGCAAGACGTGTGTTTCATGTTCATGCGTCCAAGGAGTGGTACCTCCTCTGTGTGCTGTACCTGCCTCTCTGTCATTGGCTGCACTTGACTGCCTGACGGGCTTGCTGACGGAGTGCGGGCGTGCGTTCGCCTCCTGATGGATCGCTCTCTTAGGAGTACCTGCGCTCCCCAAAATGCTCCGTGGGATAGACTGCCTTGTGCAGAAGACTCTTCGCCATGTGATTGTTCTGTTTCCTTAGAGACAACAGCAGCATAACACACTAGATGCCAAGTCTATAGAGAAGGAAGAGGCATTTGCCACAGAATGTAAAGGTTTGGTAGCTTTTCCTCGCCTTTATGTTTTTGCTGCTTGAACTGCTGGGCTGATGATGATCATGTTTATTTTTGGCAGGATGCGAGAGCCTCTGGAACTTCCCAGGCCTTTATTATAAAAAGGGGAAGCCCGCTGTATCTTGTCCTGTCTGGTTCGTGGTAAAAATACCTGAGAATCAGCTGTCTTCTCTAAGAATGTATCTGTTTCCATTTTTGAACACAGATTTCATAATGACCATACGAGCAAGTCAGGAAATGACATTGTTGCATCATGCATTGACCTCTCTGTGAACAGAAACTTGTTGAAGTATTTAAGTTACTATCTTTTCTCATCTTTCTAGAAATATGGGAGTTGATATCTACATAAAGTATTGACAAGTTCCTCTCTAAGTTTAATGAATAAAAAGAACGAAGAAGGAGGGATTTGGCATGGAAAGGTTTTTAAGATAAAATAGTACATTTCTGTCGATTTAGTTATCTGTCTTGTAGACCCTTTCCCTGCTTTTTCTTTTTTTTTTTTTTAAGAATTTTTTTCTTTTTTTCTTTTTTTTTTTTAAGATTTTATTTATTTATTTGACAGAGATAGAGACAGCCAGCGAGAGAGGGAACACAAGCAGGGGGAGTGGGAGTGGAAGAAAGGCTCATAGCAGAGGAGCCTGATGTGGGGCTCGATCCCACAACGCCGGGATCATGCCCTGAGCCGAAGGCAGACGCCCAACGACTGAGCCACCCAGGCGCCCCTCCCTGCTTTTTCAATAGAATAATGTTAAACTGAGCAATCGTACTAAATAATTTGCTAATGCCGTCATTCATTTTGCACTTCCGCCCTTTTCCAGAGTTAGAGCAAGATATCTGGGTTCCTCAGGGTGTCTCTAGCTGTTGTCTGGTGGTGAAAGTTCTGTATAAGAATGTGTTTGTGGTAAACCTTTCCTTCCTGAGAAATAGTTCATTATAAGTATGATACCACAAATGGCTCTGATGAACTGCTAGAAATCGAAATTGAAGCATGTGTGTCTATTGGTAGGTCTTTTTTACATTGATGAATTAGTTGCAGTGCGTTAGGGTAGCTGGTTTGGAAATTTTAATCTGTTGGTTCGATAATAGTAAATGACCAATATCATAAATGTACTAAGCTCCAAGTCAGAGAATCTTCATTGTAAATATGTAACATTATATTTGTACTACATTTACCGTACCATATTTTTTTTTCTGACCCTATGGTTTTCCAAAAGGCAGTTTTGTTTGTTTGTTTAAATTCTTCGTTTTGGCAAATAACCACAGAACATAATGGAGTAACGGGATGGTTGGTCTGGTATATAGAAATAAAGAGTAAAACATCACACTCCTCAAGGAGCATAAAAATGATCTGCACTTGTCATAACTGTTGTCAAGAAGCAGGGTACTTTTTTGAGAGAGTAATAGAATCACAGAGATAAAGGGGATCTTAGAATCTGCCCTCCTTCACTATTCACCAGAACTGTAGTTAGTGTGCCAGTGTTACAGTTCGTTGTCACTCCCACAGATTCTCTTCAGCATAATGGAAAACAATTAGATAAACTGTCTTTCTTATTAGATCATATGTTGTTTTAATGTGGGGGTCCGTGACTTGTTTTATAGACTACTACATTTAGGAGAGTAGTGACAAAGAAGAGAGAAACACATCCTGCCTTCATCCTTACAGCAGTGCTCATCTAGGCTGGTCACCCCAGCAACACTCTACTTTTGAAGAAAGTTAATCTTTAAGTAAGCGAATATTTTTCATTCATTTGCTTTGCAGCCTTTTTTTCTAGGAACAATAACCTCTTTAGATAATTGGTCGTGTCTCAGCCCTGTGTGTGCTATTCTGAGAGTACTACCAAAGTATTGGGTGCTCATATACCAGAGGGGGTTTTCTGGGAATTTCCAATTGGAATGAGGGAAGAGGTTTTTGTTCTCCAGTGATGAGGCTACATTAGGCAGAAACTATTTCTTGTTAAGCATAAAGAGCTGTGAGACCTGTATAGACTCAGACCCAAAATGAGATCTCAGCAAGGATAAGAGTCAACGTCCTAATGACATTCCAGTGTCCCAGAAGCCAGCTGTACCCCAGCCCTTCATGAAGTTTATTTATGAATTTAGTGATCATTTAGTGATGACACTCAGTAAATTCCTCTTTTTTTCCCTAAGCTACTTCAAGTTAGATTTGAAGCCAGTGGTCCTATTCTTCCCTGAGAGCTCTAATCTGAAATTATCATTTGGATAATACAGGGATGCCTGGTGTAGGATGGCGAGCCATGAGTTTTAATTATTCAGTGGTTTTAGAACCAGAAGAAAGTGAGTTCTGATACTGGTTCTGCCACTTACTAATTTTTGACTTGGAGCACTTTAATTCTCTTCTTGACCTTTCTTTCCTTATTAGTGAAATAGAAATACCATGATGAGTAGTAACAAGAATTCAGATAATCTGTCTGAGGACCTAGCTCAATGCTAATGCAGTGCTCATACTCCACAAATGTTGGTGCACCGCCCCTTCTCTCCCCAACCCTCTCCAGTGTTCTGAAAGTCGAGAGATAAATGTAGAATATACAGCAAATCTTCTAACTTCCGTAGGACTTTTCTAGCTCTTTTGTTGTGCTGGTCTTTAGTTAATTGTTGGAAATAATTGAGTTGTCATCTTTCTTTGTTATAAATGATTTTACACATTTTTGGTATAAATAATTGTCACGTTACATTTGACCTAAGAATTATAATATGTTAAGCTGAAGCTTAAGTGCCTGTTGTTGTGATGACTGATGATTATGAGGACTGATTGGTTTATAGACTTCTTTTTGGCAGAGACAGCCTTCCACTTTGTTTTGTTCTTTGCTTTTTCTCAAAGCCCTGAACAGTGCTAGGGATGAATATGGCATGGATTTTACTTCCTTTGTATACTGATAAGGTCCTTGTTTCTTTAAATGGAGTTTGTAGTAATCAGAAGGGCTTGGTGGAGATACTGAAATTTCAGGAGCCATTTCTCTGATAAGAGAAGTGAGAAAGAATGTAACCTTGCCAAGTCTACGAAGAAGGACATTCCAGGATAGGTATCTAGGGGAAGACATGAAAGCAGGGGCTAAGAACAACTTGCTTGAAGGATCTGGAAAGCTTAAATAGTTGGGTAGATGAAAGAATAATGTAGTCGACGAGGTGAGTTTTGAATTTGTCTTAAAGCATGGTGAAATCTGCTACATGATCTTAAAGATGAGAATGGTATGATCAGCGTGAGTAGGGAAGATCATTTCAGAAGCAACCCAAGTATCTAGAATTGAAGGCAAATAGCTGGCTACAAAAATATTTAACTGAAATAATTAACTACCTCATATGTAAAGCATTGTTTGGGCAATGATCAAGTAAATGAAAGCATAAGGCATAATAAAATCTTTTTCCCTTTCACGCTAACAGTAATAAACAGACCCAAAAATCTGGTAAAAAGTCTCCAAGGGTGTGATTGGCAGGTCACTGTCAAGGTAAAAGAGAACTGCAGGACTGCAGCCTTTACCTCTATAAACAGAAGAATATTCTGGGAAAAAGAGCAAGATAATGAGCAAATACTTTAAAAAGTCTCGGGTAGGGTTAAGTATCCACCTATCTGGATAATCTCCCACAGAAGGAGTTCTGTCAAAGGGCCTACAGAAAAGTGACAGCCCTCACAGGTGCCCAGGATCTCACTTGTTCTCTCAGGCTTCGGCTGGCTTTGTTCATGTACCCCTTTATTCATGTACAATTTTTAAGTAGCAATTTTGCTTAAACAACGATGTTGTATTTTCACATCCTTGGTTAGAGAGTTCTACCCAAAAGGTGTTTACCTCTGGAGCTGAGTCAACTTAGAAAACCAAAACAAGTAATTACACTTAATGTTGGTCCTGAGCCCAGTGTTAAACTCCTTTTTTTTTTTCTTTTTTAAATCAGGAGTCTGGCTGGTAGAATAGATAATTTGCTCATTAAATATATGTAGTTTGTTAGGCTGAGATGAGGAATCCACAAGGCCTTTGAAATTAAGATTAGGTTTTAAATTCATCTTAATAAACTAGAGATCTGTTTTTGAAGGAAACAATTTATACTAGCTTATCTCATTTTCCTTGAGGCAGCCTAGAGGTGGTGAAGGATGGGAGCTCTGCAGCCAGGTAGTCTGAGTTCAGATAGGCATTCATAATACAG
The DNA here is from genome assembly GCF_002007445.2 of Ailuropoda melanoleuca. Lineage (NCBI taxonomy): Eukaryota > Metazoa > Chordata > Mammalia > Carnivora > Ursidae > Ailuropoda > Ailuropoda melanoleuca. The sequence goes on from NC_048221.1 coordinate 124,783,386, forward strand.
AGCTCTAATGATGTGATAGGGGAAAGAATAAATCACCCCAAAACTGTACTCCAGGGATATATAGTTTTACCTTCATATACAAACAATTTTTTTTTAATTTTATTTATTTATTCAACAGCGATAGAGACAGCCAGCGAGAGAGGGAGCACAAGCAGGGGGAGTGGGAGAGGAAGAAGCAGGCTCATAGCAGAGGAACTGATGTGGGGCTCGATCCCATAACGCCAGGATCACGCCCTGAGCCGAAGGCAGACGCTTAACCGTTGTGCCACCCAGGAGCCCCCATATACAAACAATTTTTAATTGACCTATAGAAATATATTATTTCCTATAGAAATAATTTTTAAGAACTACGATCTAACACCATGCCTTTGTTTTTAATTTATAGACTAAACAGTCTCAAGTAAGCTTTTCTAAAAGCACAGTAATCAAAGATGGTAGAGACACTGTACCATAATGATTAATTAAGAACAGAGACACAGGAGCCATACTGCCTTGGTTCAAATCCTTCTTCTGTCACAATTTGGCTGTGACCTCAGGTTGATTACTTCTCTCTGTGCCTTGGTGTCTCCCTCTGTAAAATAAAATTAGTAATAGTAGCTGTCTCATTGGTAGTTGTGAGGTTTGAATAAGTGAAGCCTTGAGAAACGTTTGAACTGAGCGTGATACATGTTAAGTACTTAACAAGTTTTGCTGCTGTTGTTATTAAAGATACTCCATTCTGGTGATTCCATGATGAAGTCACATATGCAGACCTGCTGTGGCTGCAAACAATACAAATATATTGACCAAATACAACTGCTGATTATGTCGTCACTCCATGCTCCGAGAGTAGTCTCACCAAAGCCGAAGTTAACAGAAAGGGGACTTCTCATCCACTCTGCACGCCTCTGTATTCTGCAGCATGATGCTAACTCATGACCAGCAAATATTCCTTAGAAGCCTTAGCCATGTCTTTCACTCTGCCAGGTAGTCGAAATACAGTGATTAAAACACACACACACACACGCACACGCACACACTTCTTACAAAGTCTGGTAGAGGAGATAATGTAGCCTGATCTAATATGTTTTCTTGACTTTCTTTTGGGGGGTTGCAGTGGTTAGGGTGTTGAGGGGTTGTGCAATTTTGTATCTACTTAAATCTGAGGGCCGACTAACAGACTGTCAGTTCCTTAAACACTTTCCTTCAGTTTGCTTTCTTAATGATAACAAAAATAGTACTCACTTTAGAGAATTTGACTCAGTGGTGTTATAGCTTCTATTTTTCCTTCTTGTCCTTTTTTTCCCCTGTGGAGGAAGGGAGACACAGGGAGAGGGAGAGAGAGACTCTCAAGCAGTTCCACGCCCAGCACAGAGCACGATGTGGGGCTCCATCCTACAACCCGAAGATCGTGACCTGAGCCAAAATCAGGAGTCACATGCTTAACCGACTGAGCCACCCAGGCACCCCTTTTCTTTTTGTCATTTTCCCCCTACTTTATAATTTTTTTTTTTACATTAAGCATCTTTTTCTCTGAAAATCAGGAAAAATTTAACTGGAGATTTTGGGGAAATACAGGAAAGTATAAATAGACAGGAAAAAGTTACCCGTAATTACGCTTCTCTTAACATTTTGACATATTTCCTTCAGATACTTTGTTTTACACTTATTATATTATTGTTATAATACTATTATATTATTTAGCTGAGATCATCGTGTGTGTATGTATAATTTTATCTTATTTTACAGGGTTACTGTGAAGATAAAATAAGTAATGTATTTAAGGCTTTAAACACAGTGTCTGATAGGTATGCATTGAACATTCAATAATTGTTAGCTATTATTGTACTTATCTTGCCCTTCTTTTTTACCTCTTATGTGCTAAGCATTTGGAAAGTCTTAATAAGCGTTATATTTTAATGACAGCGTAATATCCTATAATTATGAATATGTTAGGGCTTAGTTTTCCTTTCCCTCATGTTTGAACATTTAAATTTCTTCCAGAATTATCTTATTGTAAGTAATATTTCCGTAAATATTTTAAAATACAAACCTATCTTTGCATTTCTGATTAATTCCTTGGAATAGATTCTTAGAAAGGGAATTGCTGAGTCAAAATGAACATTTTTGAAGATCTTTGATGGACGTGTTGCCAAATTGCCCTCTAGAAATTTTGCTTAACTTTATACTTTCCCTCTTGCTCAGTAGTAAATTAAGGACCTATGTCCGAAAATCCTCTCCAGCACTAAGGATTACTTTTTTAAGAAACATCATTATTATTTTTAGAAGGGAAAATGGTCTATAATTTTAATAATTTTTTCATAATTAAAACATTTTTATGTTATTTATATTTCTTCTTTTTAAAGGTGTATTTTCACTTTGCCCTTTTATTAAATTGAAACCTTAATAATTTTGTTATAAATTTGTGTGACTCCCTTATATATTAAGGCTATTAATTCTTGCTCTGTTACATTTGTTGAAACAGTGTCCTAAATTTATATTTTTGCTTTTTCTGATTTTTTAAATTCAAATTAATTGTTCTTTTCCTTCCTAATTTTTCCATTGCTTTTGAGCCAAGCAAGTCCTCCTCTATCCATAGGCCCATGTGTTTTTTTCTAATTTATGTAATTTAACATTTACATTTACCTCTTTAGCATCCTGGAAATACATTTTTCTTTATGCGGTAAGGTGATCTCAATATTTTCCCATGGCATGTTGCAGTTTTTCTTACTTCTATTACTTATTGCATTATGTTGTAATTATTTTTTCTGTAAATTATTTTTATTGTAAATAATTTTTCTTCCTCATAGGACTTAAGTTTTTGTTCTTTTCATTTTTATCCCCAGCAGCTAGCACCATACCTCCCACTTTGTAGAGAACAAATAGTTGATAAATGAAAAAAGAAAGATAGTTATATATAATTTGTCCTGCAAGATTTTAAATGCATGATGAATTATTCATTATCTATTCCTAGCTTTCCTTAAGAGAGATTCTGTAGCAATTTTAATTTCAACTTAGTCTACATTCCAGAGCATCCGCCAGGATGAATTGGAGTGGTCTGGTCATAAGAGAAGTAATGTGAAAATGACTTATACCAGTAAGTGAAATTTTTACTTTGTAATAAGAGGTGTATCTGACCAGTAACTGGAAGCTCTTTACCTATTATCTAAGCCACCCTCTTACTGGACATTTCCCCAAACCTAACCTAAATAAAGCCTTTGTAGTGATCAGAATAGTCACATGAACAGCTGCAATTTAAATGATGATGCTCAGTTATTTTTAAACTTGGTATTTCACCTGGGTTCCTATTCTATTTCCAACTGCTTCCTAGATATCACATACCTGTACTTATCCATGCCACTTCAAATCCGGCAGTTTCAAAAGTGGAATCCTCCCTCAGTCTGTCTACCAACACCAAATCCTGTCTCCCCCTCTTGTGTTCCCTAGTATGGCTATCAGTATCATGAGCCACCAGTAGTCATTCTTAACCCACTAACCCCATGCACTGACTCAGTTCTTGTACCTTATCTTTTTTATCTGAGCAGTATTTTTCCTTTTCTTTCTTTCCCACTGTCCACCCTTGTAATCCCTGACCTGGACAATTATCGTAACCTCTTAATTGGTCTCCCAGGTTCCATTCCATCCTTCTTCCCAATCCATTCTACATAAATGGGGTAAGCATTAGAAAAAAGTCCTCTTTCCCCTCAAGATTCAGGTTCACTAAATTGAGGGTAGACCTTGGGTAACTTGTTTTACAAAGCTTCCAAGATGATTCCTACGCACACCCTTGAGTAAAACCAATGATTTACAAGCTTCTCAGGTTATCTTTTAAAGCCCAACTATAGGTACGTGATCCTTTGACTTGAAAGCATTCCCTGCTTCCCCCACTGCCTCTAGTATAGAGTCCAGACTTCTTAGCTTGTGGTAGAACAGGCTTCATTCACATCCTGGCCCTAATCTACTTTTCCAGAGGCATTTTCAGCTACTCCCCTTCAAGTGCCCTTGACTCCAGGCAACTGAGTTAGCCCCAAATATGCCACATACTTTTGGGTTTCAATCCCTTTTTCCATATCACTTTGTCCATTTAGGGTGCCCTTGACTTTTTTTCTGTAGCTGGGAATCTCTGTCCTCCATGTTAGCTCACCTTGACTACTCGTGCCTCTCCTTCCTCAGGCGGGAGTCACTGCCCTTCACTGGACTCCTCAACACTTTGTACTTGTGTTGCTGCTCTCTCTACTTTGCATAGTGATAATTTGTTTACATATCTGTCTTCGTCAATATATGATTAGGTTATTGAGGTGAAGATAATCTTACTTATCTTTTATGAGTAGACACCTAGTAAGAATGCTTCTTTCCTTTTGATTACGATTTTAAAAATTCTCTCCAAGTCTTCTTTTTATATCCACCTCTTCTGCCTAGCATATTACTTCTATCTGTATCATCCATTTGCTTCTATCTTCTCATCAAAAAATTGGCATGTCTTGGGAACAAAAGAGGAACCTCCCACATTTGTACCAAGTGATGGTTGGTGGTCATTTGGGTATCACAGAACTCATTAGTGTTGAAAGATACCTTGCTGAGAGCTTCACCAAAGGAATATGTAGAACATCAGTGACCTGTTCAAGGTATTCAACAGGTTTTAAGTGTTAAAGAAGACTAACAAAGCTGATCTGATAACTTGGATCAATTCTGCTTTTTAAGTTTCTGTAACCGGAACCATTAATGTCTACTTCACACCTGGAAGCATTCTTTCAGCTGACTTACAGGGACATGAAACATTTTTTTAAGCCAGAAGTCATATATGGTATATTACATCTTCTAAGACCACGTCTGAATTGTTGGCTTTCACGGTGAATTGTGGGTCTAGTGGTAGATCCCACAGTAAAGACCCCCTTTATGTTTTCAAATACCTCTTTCATCTTGGACTACAAACACATAGTACCTAGCAAAACATGCTAGAAGTTCACAAAGGCTATGAAGTTTGGGGGAACTTATGATTAGCTTCCAACTTACAAAGTAATCATTACTGTCTGGTTCTGAATACTAGAGAAGAGGCTTTGATATGTGTGCTCTAAGAGAATAATTGTGCATGATATCTGCCAAGAGATAGAGATGATTATTAATGACTTTTGTGGCATCAGACCAAACAAAGTACTATAAATCATGAAATTTTATCACATGGATCCATGTGTAAGAAATTTTTAAGAAGTTTTTTTTCCATTGTCATTTTTCCTCTGAGACTGACAGGAAATTGAATGTAGTAGTATCTTCAATATTGAAAAATACTAGGTAACTGCATTAGTTCTGAAAGCAACATGAGTGTGTCCTTATCTTATTTGGGGAATGGGTTAGGAATAATAACATATTAAAGAGGCAAAGCCCATTCTATTTTCAGGGGCAGAATGTTTCTGGTGCCCTCAAGCATGAAAAGCTGTGGTGTTGGATTTGTTTCTCTCATAGGAATTGTCTCCTTGTTCCATTTGGACAATTGATTTAAAAGGACTAGAGGCAAAAATATAAATTTAGGACAAAAACTAAGTTAATCTCTGTGTTCATTTTTATTATTAGTCAGCATAAAATGATTGATTGATTATAACTCAGCACAGCCGCCGGCATTAATAGGCTTGAAAGTTTGGGGGCAAAATTGGATACCTGCCTGGAAGATAGGTAGGAAGATGAATAATGTGGAATTAAATTCTTGCCTAGAAAGGCATATTTCAATTCTGAATGTCTTACTTTGGGACTTGTCACATACAGGGAGGAATGTGTAACAAGCATAGTGCTGTGGCTTAAAAATCAAGAGACCTAAATCTGTTCCCTGCAAATTACATTCCATCTTTGATCCTATCCATTAAATGGAAAATTGATTAAAATATTTCCTTACCCATGGGGCGCCTGGGTGGCACAGCGGTTAAGCGTCTGCCTTCGGCTCAGGGCGTGATCCCGGCGTTATGGGATCGAGCCCCACATCAGGCTCCTCTGCTATGAGCCTGCTTCTTCCTCTCCCACTCCCCCTGCTTGTGTTCCCTCTCTCGCTGGCTATCTCTGTCTCTGTCAAATAAATAAATAAAATCTTTTAAAAAATAAAATAAAATAAAATATTTCCTTACCCAGAAATGAAATTAAGTGAAAAGAAAGGAGGAGTGTATATAGACAGATACAGAGATAGGTAGGTAGTAGGTACACAGGTAGGTAGGTAGATAGAGTGATCCATCCCTCTTAACCTTGTCTTTAGATTCCTTGGCTTTCCCTGAAAATTTTCCCTCGAGTCTCTGTTTGAGTGTACTACAAAACCTGCAAAGTAGCAAAGGCTCTGCTTCCTTAATATTCGCCAAGACTTGCTAAGTATAACCTCTACAAAAACTTACTTTCCATAATTAACTCAGCACTTCAGTATAAAGAGAAACCAGGAGCTAGTTCCCAAGCACCTAAATATGAGAGAAAGGACTTTTCTGCTTCACTTTTTGGCTTTGATGAACAAATTTCTCTGAGAAGTACTTCTTTCAATTTAGGAGAGGAAGTGAGAGATTTCCCAGGAGTAATATTTAGCAATAGTCATGTGGCTCCAACGCAAGACAGAAACCCTTTGTAGCTGAACTTGGTGGGGAGGGAGAGGAGCTGAAGATGGCTGAAAGGCAAAATCGTAGCTTCCCTTTGGTAAGTTTGGACTCATTCATTTAAGACTCTCCAAGGGGGAGAAATAGACCTTGACTCTAGAAAACCAGCGCTAAAGACAAGTTATTAAAAATACTTACCTTCAAATTTAAATTTGGATTCGGTTATAAAAGAAAGCATCCTAATTAGAGGATCAGTATAAAATATGGGTTGATTAAGATTCTAATAAAGGACTAATAAAAGAATTTAGTATTTAACAGTCTGCATTGGTATAAAGTATGGAAACTAAGTCCAAGGGAAGACAGTGAACTCTAACCAAATCAGGAAAAACCATGCATGTTGCTATTGTGACCTGTATAATATACCACAAACATCAAACGCCTCATAACCCTGGAAACACGTAAAAGGCAGAGCAATTAATTAAGTAGCAACTCAGACTTGTGTACTAAACCACGAAACAGAAGCCAGCGGAGTTAACATCCCTGTCGCGGTCTGTATATTGTCGGTTGCTCCTCCTGGTACATACAGCACAGCTCTGTGGTCCATTGGCTTTGAGCTCGAGAACCCTTCTTGTGGAGTTTGCTTGGGCTGCACATATCGATTCCCGCCTGGCTCCACTGTGCTTATCAGGAGGAATGATAGCTGGTTCCTTTGCTCTTATCACTTTTTCATTTGTTTCCCCTGGTCATGTTGGTAATTATTAATATAATGTAAATGTCTTTGTTTTCAGTCCGCCTCGTCCGCTGGCTAATATGAATGACACCATCGTGAGCCACACGTCCTCTGGAGTGCCCACCCCCACCAAGAGGTATGTAGGGTTCATGCCTCAGTCACTGCTGAGACTTGGCCGGCCTGGGAAGCAGAGCATTCCACGAGACGGATAGGACTGGCTTTCTTTCTCCTCCTCTAACTGTCTTTTGATATTATTTTCTAATTTTTGTCTTCCTTTTTTTCCTACTAACTCATAAAGATAGCAACCGAAGGAGTCTGCTTGTGAGTGGTGCCTGGGGTGGAAGTTCTTCATTTGTGACAAGCAGTGAATATAGTGTCAAAGCTGATTAGGCACTTTTGAGATTTTTTTTTTTAACATTAAACAATATTTTGATGGTCATGAATTGCAACAATTTTGCATTTGTGTTTTTTAAATGTCAAAGATTGTTTCTGCTTCCTGATTAGACTGTGTGAATTGAATTAATCCCTGATATTCTCCTAAATCATTCTGTATGTGATTCATGAACATTTAAGTTGAAAGCCTGAGTCTCTCTCTTAGTTATACAAGGAGTTTCTTTAGGGTCTTACAAGGAACTAGAACTGTGTACTCCTTTCTCTTCTTTATTTAATTTACTCTTCTCCAAAATTCTCTTAGGCAGGACTTAAAAAGACTCTATAAAATGGCTTACTTTCTGTTTGATTTAAGCTGTTCCATAATCAGAGCATTGCAGGAACTCCCTTAAGGGCACAGCCATTAAAGAATTCTTTCTAACAGTCATCACCCAAAAAGAAGGAAAAAAAAAATCGACAAAGATATTCCGACCGACTCCCCAAGTTCTTCCTGAAGAAAACTACTTTGTGCCATATATACTGATTGCTTTGGATTAATTCAGCTATAGAAATGTCATCTGCTTAATGATACTTCGACTTAACATATAATATATAATACTTAAGATCAACTGTATTTGTTCCCATTGGCTAAAACTCCTGGAGCACTGTTTCCCAAACTTGACTGATGAGAAGACTCGGAAGAATCACCTAGTCAGTTGTTAAAAATATAATTTTCTGGGTCCACATCAAACCCGGTGGATCCTGAGATCCTGAGATCCTGAGAAGCTACACCTTCAACAGTAAGTATTCCAGGTGATTCTCACCATCAGACGAGTTTGGGAAAGAGCCTTGAAGGAAGCTAAGGAGTACACTGTAAGGCTACCCTGGAATAGAGGAGTTAGGGACTTAATAAATCTGAGTGACCTGATAAAGCAATGTTATCCACTTGGAGACTCAAGACTGACCAGGTAAGAGTGCTCACCCACTGCCTTCCTGAGACACTACCAGCAGGGAACAGCCACACCCGTTTCCTTTGGGCAGAGTTTTAGTGGTACTGATGCCTAGAGCGTAGACTTGAGCCAGACTATCTGCATTTGAATCCTGGCCCTCCCCTGACCTTGAACAAGATTCACATCTTCATTTTTTAAACTTATAGAATGGGGACAATAATAGTGTCTACCTTGTGGGGTTATGTGAGAATTTAAGATACTGTTTTCCTTATTTAAGAAGTAAACTAACGAGAGAACAGGTGGGTAAGACACGGTAACTTACAAATAATAACCTTTCGAGGAAGATCGGAGAGCTTCTGGAAGGATACAGAACAATTAAATTTCTCCCACCTACGTAGATATTGCATCAACCCTCGCTGGCCTTAGTCCTTAGTTTTTTTATGTTGAAACACCCTTGGCATTCGAAACCAGACCCAGAATCTAAATATCAACTCCAGGGATGTTTCCATTTCAAAACCAGGAAGCCAAAGTGGATTGTTGAAACCGGTCAGCTTACAGGTGGTAGATGAGTCTTAGCAAGGCCAGCTATTAGGGTTCACTTCATCCGAGTTGTTCTCTTCATTTACTAGTTTTGTCACTCTGAGTCACTTGAGTCCCTAAGGTCCCTAAGTGCCTGGTGACCACGGCACCAGACATTCAGTGACCACAGCTAAGCGTAGCTGCCAGAGGCTGTTAGAGGGGGTGCCTCTTTCTGAACATCGTTTTATTGCTGGAGAAGACTGAAAGAGGGAACTCGGTAGTTGTAATAACCACAGCTCTTCTGTGGAAGGACCAGCCTTTATGCTGGATGTTGCAGTATAAGCTCCAGGCTTAGGGCTAAGTGGCCAGCGGCAATTGTCAGTCACAAAATAACTACCACTTTTGAAAGTTGTTTCAGGTGGTATCCTATAGCCTGGATTAAGATTTAATTTTAAAGTGAACATTTTAGCTAGTACTTCTAGCTGAGCTAAGTCTAGTAGAGTTGGTCAGTCCTCAAGGTGGTTATTACACTGCATAGGGGTTGAGCAGCAGAACGGAGGCAGAGCCCTTAGCAGGCCAGAGTGGAAGACTGAGTGCTTTCCTGTATCAAAAAGAGTAGCTGCTGGAGTAGAGGCTGTATGGGAACAAGATGCTCCCACCCTGATGATTTAGTCCTTAGAATTTTAGGAGATTTCATTTATATTCGGGATGAGATTATGGTGTAACATGTGGACATTAATTACGTAATTTATAGATGTGGCTTTTCGTGGCCCAAGTTACCAAACCGGGTAAATTTCCAGCTAGTAATCCATGTACTTCCTTAAGGACTCATCAGTTTTTGTTTCCTCCTCTGAATGTCGTCAGACCTGTGTCTCCAGAGTCTGACGAAAGCAAGGAACCTAACACATCAGCCCAGTCACAGTACCTCCCCTGCTGGGGCAGAGAATCCTCAAGGGGATTAAAGCTACTCTCCAGAAATACGAGGTTTCCTGTAGAACTCAGCATAAGACGTAAATCACTGAATCAGACAAGAACATGCACAGTAATAAAAATTCAGGAAAAATTTAAGAGCTAGTTTCTACCTTTTCAGTAGGCGGTGGGTATATACATAGTGACAGCCACAAGGGTCAAAAATACTGTTAGTCCAAATCGAAGATTGTCACAAATGTGAGCGTTACTTTTTATTTATTTACTTTTTAAAGGTTTATTTATTTTAGAAAGAGAGTAGGCGCATGCGCATGAGTGGGGTGAGGGGCCGAGGGAGAGGGGGAGAGAGAGAATCCGCAAGCAGAGACTGACACAGGGCTTGATCCCAGAACTCCGAGATCATGACCTGAGCCAAAATCAAGAGTCAGACACTTAACCGACTGAGCCACCCATGCACCCCAGAAGTTACTTAAAAAAAAAAAACAAAACCTTACCCGTTGCAAAGATGCTGGCTGTCATGTGAGATACTATGAATTATGTTCCTGAGAGGGTCGGTTGTAGGGGTTTGCTCTGTATAATAGTCTTTTAGTATGCCTATATTGAACTTGCTATAATTTGAATAGAAATTTCATTTCTGCTTTAATCTAAATAGTTCCTGGAAATTTGCTTTCTTTTATTTTTTTTTTATTTTTTATAATTTTTATTTTGTTATATTAGTCACCATAAGACCCAAAACAATACACTTAAAAACAAACAACAAAAAACTTCCAATACTTTAAAACAGAGGCTTAAAATCCCCCCCTTCTACCTGATTTCCTCCGAGGCTTGCGTCGGTCCCTCTTCTTCCTCAGGGTTCAGAATGTGAACGGTGATATTATTCTCTGGACTGTTGTACTGTTTTTAATCATAATGTACTTTCAGACCAATATGGTAAATGATGTCAGTATTTTTCATTTTTTTAATATCTCCTAAAGCCTTAGCTTTATTTGTGAGTATTTAAACTTTCACAATTCCGTGGACACTTCATAGAACTATGGCAGTAACAAAAACTTCCAATGTGAAACTTCTGCTTTGTGCATTTGGTTGGTATATTAGTATCAACTCTTTTTAACCTCAGGTATTAAAAAATTCAATGTCAAAAAGCACAAACCCAGTTAAACAGAAGGAAAAAGCTTAGGTTTTACTGATCTGCTGTATAACACTGTGTTCACAGTGAATACTATACTGTACACTTGACAATTTGTTAAGAGGGTACATCTCATGTTATGTGTTCTTAGCCAGAAAAACAAGAAGGAAAAAAAAGGGACAAACCCACAAAGACAAAGGCAAACACAGGAAGCAAAGGGAAGAAGTGTCCATGGATCACAAAAGCAACTGAAAAGCTGCCGGGATGCCCATGGGGGGTTTCTCCATCTCGCGCTTACTCTCAGAATGCCGTCTCCGCTCCCTACTGCTGTGGAGCACCTTCCCCTCAGTCCTGCCAGGGCTTCAGGTGCACAGCCAGAGTCGCCACTCAAGAGGCTGTGTTTTCCTACTTTTGATTAGAAAACTCCAAGGAAGGATTCTTACTGTCCCGGGCTGTATTACTGCCCATCCGTGTGTCTGTGATGGGCCACACCCAGTAGACCTACATCATCAGAACAGGGAGGAGCATTTCCCCGAAAGGCTGTAGTGTCAAGAACAGAAGAGAGAGGCCATGGCAAAGACAAATAGCGAGGTTGTTGGCAGACCACTGTTTTGCTACCCAGCACACCAACGTGTGCCAAAGTGTGTACAAACACACGCCCATACACGCCTTCTCATACTGTTTCCACTAACAGGGCTTTCCTTCCCATAATGCAGTATTCCATATGCAACTGTGACTGCGTGCATGCCTCTCCCGGGAGTCTGTCCACCTGTAACAGCCCTGGGCCCTGAACACCTAGGCTATGTCCACTCATCCAGGTCAGGTCTCGGTATGTCTTTTTGTGACTCATTAACCCACCCTACCCTGAAGCAAATACTAAGGCGTGAGCACTAGGCACCCATATACAAGGTAGAGATCGGGAAGGAGGATAATTGTAATTTGGATAGTGGGGAGAGGGAGATGACAGAAAACATGGCATAATAAGCCGCATTTGCCTATGTTTCCTTTTGAAACACCACTGAAATAGCAGCCAAGAGATTATCTTGAGTAAAAACCCACAAGAAGAAAGAAAAGTGGAAGAGGAGACAATAGCAATGAGAATTTGGAAGCAGCAGAATAGATGGGTGAGTGGAAACTGATTTTACGGACTGGAGAAGACCATAGCCTCAGCTGACAGAAGAGCCCAGAAGAAAGCCTGCCCCAGGAATGAGAAGGCTCTGAAAAGCAAAACAGTTGGCTGGTAGTCTGTACAGGAAGCACTTAGAGCCACAGATTGTCTACGTAACTGCATAACTGCCCCTACCCCACTCTGCCAAAGAGTTGAGATTTATGTTTGGGTTTTCTGGAACAATACAACCCCCATAAGACCCTAGCTGTCTTAATTATCTCACCCTTGGTGGGCTGAGGCAACTGCTTTCAGGCAACCTGTCTCCCTCCCTTGCAACATCATTCTGAAGATTTCAGGAAGTCACTGCTCCATACTGTTATTCCTCTCAAGGTGCCCAGAACTCTGACCATAAGGGGCACAAGATCTAAGTCCCAGGATCCTAGAGATTACAGTTTACCCAGTTGCTTTTCTCGGTAACCATGTAGCAAAGACTGATGTATTCCCTCCTTGGGATGGAGTTTTGCTACCATACACACCTCAACTTGACTCAGCCAGTTCTACTCTGTTACTCCCCACTTCTAGTATCAGTTTCTATTTTAGTCAGAACCCTTGGCTGTAAGTGACAGAAACTCAGTTTGAATTAGCTTAGGGAAAACAAGGTTTGTGGGTTTTTTAACTTATTTTAGAGAGGGTGTGTGTCTGTGCAAGTGGTAGGAGGGGCAGAGGGAGACAGAGAGGGAGAGAAGCAGGCTCTGCGCTGAGCGTGGAGCCTGACGAGGTGCTCGATCTCAGGGCCTTGAGATCATGACCTGAGCCAAAACCAGGAGCTGGACGCTTAACCCACTGAGCCACCCAGGCGCCCCTGAAGGTTTTTGTTTTTATAGCCAAACTGTGGGAAGAGCAGGGTGGTATGTGGCTGGTCATCAGGGATGGCCAGAGCCAGGGGAGCTCTAACTCACTTAGATGTTTCCCTACCTCCCTCTGCTACCCTCATGCTCATTGCTCCTCCTTGTTGTGTGTCAGCTGCTTCTTCCCTAATATAGCTACCTTTCACACGGCAGGGACTATATCCGTGACACCTGTGTGTTCACATTTCATAACCTCGCTACCCTTCAGTGACTGACCTTCTCTTTGTTCCATCTTGAAAACTCCCAATGAAAGTTCTTCGTGGTCCGTCATGGATCATGTTACTTACCCACTGGTTTTCAGTTTGCTGGCTGCACCTAAAATAACATGGTTGAATGGGTAGGGGTCAGTCTCCAAAGAAGGGGGTCTGCTGTCTATGGAGAAGGTAGGATGCTGAAGAGACACATAGTGAGGCTTCTTTTTTGGGTGGTTTCTGGAAAATATTGCATGTGTAAGTATATCACATCACCCCTCCATTAGCATAGATTTGTTTCAGGAGGCCCTTTTTTCCCCCTACCACTTCATTTTTATTTCTCTCAAGGGTTAAAGAATGCTTTCTATTCTGTTCAGTTTATAAAGATGTATTGTGTTGGGACATAACACTGTCTTTGGGTGGTAACAGGTAAATATTTGAGCCACTAATTCTAAGTAGTCACCAATTGCTAGGAATCTTAAGTAAAGTCAAGATTTTATCAGGCAGAAGTCTTTAACACGTGCTTCAGAACAGGAAGCGTTTTTGGGCAGGGGCAGAGGGAGAGCAAGAATCCCAAGCAGGCTCCATGTGCAACACGGGGCTCTATCTCACCACCCTGAGATCATGACCTGAGCCAAAATCAAGAGTTGGACACTTAACTGACTGAGCCATCCAGGCGCCCTGGAAAAACATTTTTTAAAGGCCAGAAGAGGCCATAGTATAAATATTATTTCTGAGCTGAAGACACAGAGATGAGTTTCACTATCATAGTATTAAAATGGCTTTATGAGTGGCTGGCAAGGCAAAGGTTTTATCTTGTTATCTACAGAATACTACGGAATGACAAAAGGCACAATCTGCTGTGTTTTAGACTGAAAATAACAGAGATATTGGCGCAACTAAGAAAGGAGGCAAACTGAAATCGGTCAAAGCCAGAAACTATCCATTTGTGAAGTCAGGCTACTGATGCTCTTCCCTCCTGTGAAATGAGAATAAGAAGAGTTTGGTTGAGGGGCGCCCGGGTGGCTCACTCAGTTTCGTGTCTGACTCTTGATCTTAGCTCGGGTCTTGATCTCAGGGTCGTGAGTTCCATGCCCAGCATGGAGCCTACTTAAAAAAATTAAAAAGAAATAAATTAAAGAAGAGTTTGGTTGAAAAGAATTAATGAGGATTTAAGCATGATCATGAAACAGCCAGCTTGCATGAATTCTTCGTGAGGATCTCTCCAACACAACACAAGAATTACTTTTTTCTCCAATCTATTTTTGAGAGACAGAAAAGCAGAGTAATTGAAAATTAACACATAATCTTATGGGGCTGCAGGGTCCTCAGTGTTGGCAGATTTCCAAAGTCCATCTGATGGCCCGGGCAGACAGCCAGGTTTCAGCTGCTTCTGGGTTGGGATTAAATTCCATTTCCATTCAAGCATTTAAGGTAAACCCTTCAGCAGTTCTGACTCAGGTTAGTACAAACAAAAAGCTTGAGTATTTCCAAGTCCATACTTTAAAGCTGAAGTTTGAAAAATTGAAGCTTATAGAAGTATACTGACTAATGGTTTCCTCCTCTCATTGGACTAAGGCTAGAGGTTCTCAATGTGAGCAAGAAGTATGTCCGTTATGGACTGTCAGCAGAACCGAGGGGAAGAAGGAACAGGTCTGAGGAGAAAACTGTGAGTTCAGGGTTGCCGTGTTCAGACTGAGATGCCTGACAGATCCTGAGAGTGAAGATAGGCTGTGTGGATTTTGGATGTGGGGTGCCAAGGAAGGGGGTGGATGGTTCTCCTCCAGATCCTTTCTGGCTTAAGTTAAGGTACTTGCGGTTGAAACACAGGAGGAAGATTTGGCAAGAGAGCAAGATTATATGGAGTTAGAATTACCTGTGGGACACAGAGGAACCAGGCCTTAGCATGAGTTCTTGTCATCTGGGTTCTTCCCTCTACCTCAGATTCACACTAAACTACCTCAGATCACACTAGCAAAGGACAGACAGGTACTCAGAGCTAACAAATGACCAGTAGAGCCTACACACACACACAAACACACACACACACAAACACACACACACACACACACACAATTTTACCCATTTTTCACATCTGCCTTGGAGACTGTTAACTTGAATACCTCTTGACCGTATGTCCTGTTAAGAAGCTGACTCAGGGGCGCCTGGGTGGCTCAGTCGGTTAAGCATTTGCCTTGGGCTCAGGTCATGATCTCAGGGTCCTGGGATTGAGCCCTGCATTGGGCTCCCTGCTCAGCGGGAAGCCTGCTTCTCCTTCTGTCCCACCCTCTCTCATGGACTCTCTCTCTCTCATAAATAAATAAATAAATATCTTTAAAAAAAAAAAAAAGCTGACTCAGTGCAGTGCCCTGCTTTGTAGTGACATGCCAAGAGCTTGCACATTTAATGGAAATCCTTAAGGCAGTGCTGAAAGTGCTATGGTGATTTGGTTTAACCATGGTTTTTCATTCCTTTTAACGCCGAACTATTAAAATATTTCAACTTACTGTAGTAAAACAGATATTTAGAACAAATCAGTGCTGTGGTTAAAAAAAAAAAGTACTTCTTTCAATGGATCTTATTAGGAAACCTCCAGTCTACTCCCCACCTCACCCCCCAAAACAGCTTTTCCTTTGTCACCAGAGGGGTTTTTCTGAAATGCAAATCTAATGATATTATTTTCCTGGTCAAAACTTTCCAATGGCTCTTTCTGTCTACAGCACTGCCCAGTAGCATGGAAAGCACCATGGTAGTCACTAGCCATGTGAGGCTGTTAAGCACTTGAAATGTGACAGAGGAAGTGAATTTTTAATTTTATTTAATTTGAATTAATTTGAATTTAAACACGTACAATTGGCTAGTGGCAGCACAGTTCTGCAGGATTAGGCCCATATTCTACAGGATTAGGCAGCCGTGTCTGGGTCCCGCTTACTGTGGTGTCCTCGTCTCCTGGCACAGTGCCCAACACCTCGTAGGTGCTCCAGACATTGACTCAGATGCCCGGTTTCCACCAGAAGTGCTACTAGAATATCGTATATTCAGCCATGAAAATCACCTGCTTTTATGGATTGAATTGACATTTGTCAGCTTGACATTCATGTTCGTGAAGCTGTCCCAACATGACCATTGCTAGCCTCCCCAGCCCTGCGTTTTTTCACTCTTTTTACTCGGCTTCTACACACAGAATTACTCAAATCACTTACAGTTTCCCAAACAGGTTTCTGCACATGCTTCTTCTGCCTTTAATGCCTTCCCACCCTTTTCCCCTTTATTCCTGTCTTTGTCATCTAATTCTTCCTTCTTAACTTAGCTTCAACTCCTCCAGGAAGCCTTCCCTGATACCCTAAACTAGACTAAGTGTTCTTTCTTCCTCTGTGATCCGTAGCATCTTGTTTATATCAGTGTATTGTAATTACCTGTTTGTTCTATGCCTTTCTGGATAGACTCTAAGTTCCTTGAAGGTGAAGGCTCACCAGGCTTTATCCAAAAACTTACTTCTTTTCTCCAAATCTTGCTGTCACTTGCCTCTTAATCAATACTTACCCTGTTAGGAAAAGGATTTTCTTCTTCAATTACTTCAAGCACTGGCATCTTATAACATTGCCTGCTTATTCTATTCAGAGCAGAGAGACGAAGGACATGAGGTATAATGAAGCATCTGGTTCTACTCCAGTACGGCATCATTCACTCTAGCTGCCCCCGCCACTGGTTATCAGTCCCTTTTCTCTCCAAGAGTGAGAAACCTGGCTCCTGTCACCCACCAGCCATGTACTTATTGGTTTAGCCCTGGTTGCATGGATAGCGGTTTCAAAGTTGTTGATTTATTTCTTCAATAGATTGTTGAGATATAATTCATTCATCATACAATCCATCCACTTAAAGTGTATATGATCCGGTGGTTTTTGGTGTATTCAGAGTTGTGCGGCCATCGCCACATCAATTTTAGAACATTTTCGTCACCCCCCAGATTGATTTACTACCATAACATCACTCTCTGCAGTGCAGAGAATTGACTGTAGTGGGCAAGAGTGGAAGAGGAAAGCAAGCAAGGGCTGTTGGGTGGTCCACGTGGCACTTGGTGAGACTTTCCAGATGAGAAAGGGTAGGGGCAGGGGGGCCAGTGAATGGGGCTGGTGTGTGGGTCTGGTTTCAGAGAAGAGCCAACAGGACTGATTAACAGCTTGAATGTGGGGCATCAGGAAACAAGAGAAAGCCAGAGGCCTTCCACTTTGAGCTTGATGGTTGGGTGAGTGGTGATGGTGTTCATTTAAACTGGCCAGTTTGGGGGTGCAGCAGGTGAGGAAGTGGGTGGAGAGAGTCAGGGGTTTTAGTTTGAACATGTTAGGTTTGGATGTCTTTTAGGCAGCCAAGGGAAGGCCCTCAAATACACAATCCTGGAGCTTGAGAGAGGTCAGGGCTGGAGTTGCTAAATTGTGAGGATTACAGTAATACCTTTTTGGTAAGATTATCCTGAGAATAAGCAAAAGAGCATACATGAAATTCTCTGATAAGGTCATAGGTGCAAGTTTCTTGATAATGACTACTACGTTATCTTCTTTAATCCTTCCTATACTCTCTAAAGTAAGTAATACCTGAAGTAAATTGTGTATTACTATTATTTTACAGATGAGGGGACTAAAGCAGAGAGATTAATGTCCGGGCTCACACAGCAAGCAGGTGTATGTGGATTAAACCCAGGGCTCACACAGCAAGCAGGTGTATGTGGATTAAACCCAAGACCGCCTCACTCCAAAGCCCAGGCTCTGGTGGCTGTGCTCTCCTGCTTCCTGCCAAGTAATGAGTCCTGTTCCCAGGGCTACAGACTGCCACTCCAGAAGCAGCCTCTGCTTCTGACCTTGTCCCCGCCACAGCTTACCCTTCATCCTGTCTCACCACTCACATCCCTTTCCCACAGGGGTGCCTCTTCACTTCTGCCAAAGGCACCCTTTCTTGCTGCCCATAGAGGTTCTGCTGAAGCCATGAGACTTGAAAGTCCCCATCCTCTTGGAGAGCAGTTCTCACACTGGAAGCATCAGGAGCACCTGGAAGCTTGTTTCAAATGCGTGGAGTGGGGAGGGTGCCTCGTGAGGGAAAGAATGCTGCTCAGGTTCCCCCCCACACCCCCCAACCCCCCAGGAGAAGTGTGCTCGTAAATTGTCTCTCCTCTTTTAACTCTGGTTTATTCTACTCACCCTTGCTTTTACTGATCTCCCTAACTGGATAAAATTCTATTATGTCTTCTTTTTTTCTTCTTAAGTAATCTCTACACATAATGTGGGGGCTTCAGTTCATGATCCCAAGATCAAGAGTCACATGCTTTACTGCCTGAGCCAGCCAGGTGCCTCTTATTAGTCTTCTTAGAGGAGGACAGTGTCCCTCCCAGCATAACAGATACGACATTTACCATTTTACATTTATTTGTTTGATCATCTCTTTTTCTACTAGACCACTAGCACCAAGAGAGCAGCAGCCATGTCTGGGTCCTGCTTACTGTGGTGTCCTTGTCTCCTGGCACAGTGCCTGACACCTTGTAGGTGCTCCAGACATCGACTCAGATGCCCGGTTTCCACCAGAAGTGCTACTAGAATATCGTATATTCAGCCATGAAAATCACCTGCTTTTATGAATTGAATTGACATGTCAGTTTAGAATAGAACAATAATAATAATTATAGTAATTATTATTATTATTATTTCATATATTTATTACTTGTATGGGATTCTAAACTATTCCAAACTAGTGATTTTGCTTTAGAAAAACAGATTTCTAAAGCAAAACCTATTTGTAAGTTGGGGATTATATAGAGATTTATATTTTATCAAAAGGAAAGTGTTTAAATTCAAAAAAGTAAATATGGAAAAACAGATACATCTTTGAATGTGAGTATGTATATAGCACATGTATATCTAACATAATACCCACACCCCAACAGAGAATTGTCAGAAAATTCATGGACCCTTAAGTTCCTTATTTACTATAGACAGCTACTGATAATTCTTTTCATTTTGAAAAAAAAGATGCTTTTCATTTTGGTTTAGATCCCTAGTTATCTGGCAAATGACCCTAGTTCTGAATAGCAGTCTTCATAGAAAATTAAAATGGAGTTTAATGAACTGTTGCTTCTATAGTAAATGCTTCCAGTTTCATTCCTGCTATTCCTTTTGGAACACACCCTGGTCAGATTTCCACTTCTGTCCATTGCCAAAACCCGTTCTATCAAGACCAATGACGTCCTCAGTGTTAAACCCAGTGATGAATTCTCAGGACTTACCTGAGTTGATCTATCAGTGGCCGTTGACATAGATGATTGCTCCCTTCTACTTAAAACACTTTCCGTACTTGCCTCCAGGTGTCCTGCTCTTCTGGTTTTCCTCCTCCGTGGCTCTCTTAGCTAGTTTTTCCATACCATCTTGAACTCTAAATGTTAGTATACCAGAGGAACCACTTGTCTTTTCTGTTTGTCCTCCCCGTAGGTGACTCCATCTGGACTCAGCTTTTAATACTGTCTACATACCAGTGACTTCCAGACTTCTTTTTCTGGCCCAGACCTTTTCGCTGAGCTCTGACCTCATAGATCTTCCTCCTAATCAGTACCTTCACCTGGATATCTAATACAGATCTCACAATTAGCGTGTTCCAAACTGAGTTCCGTGTTTCCCCCTACCAAACCTGCCTCTCTCAGTCTTCCCCTTCTCAGTTAGTGGCAATCTTGTTCTTGTAGTTGCTCATTCAGAACTCCTGATGCTTCTCCCATCTAAGGCGTCAGATTATTAGATCAGCTTTATCCAAAAACACTGTCAAAATCTGCCCAGGATCTTGCCATTTCTTACCACTTCAACAGCTGCTGCTGTTCTCCTAGCCACTCTTGTCTCTCGTCTGGAATGTTGCAGGAAGCTTCTAATTAGCTGCTTCTTCCCCACTCTCTGACACTTCATCTTCCATAGTGCAAATGATATTATTAAAATATAAGTTAGAGCATACCCTGCCTCTGCTCAGAATCCACCAGCAACTTCTCCTATCAGAGTAAGAGCTGAAGCCCTTATGCTGGCCTTCTATAACAGTTCTACTTTTCAGTCTGTCTTCTAAAGAAGCAATTTTGTTTTGTTCTAATTTCTAGTTTGAAATAGACCAATACTTTACAAAAGTATAAAAATGGGTTACTACAGGGGTGCCTGAGTGGCTTACTTGGTTAAGCGGTCAACTCTTGATTTCGGCTGAGGTCATGACCTCAGAGTCGTGAGATCTAACCCCTCTACCCCCACCATCCCATGTCAACTCCACGCTCAGCACTGACTCTGTTTGTCCCTCTCCCTTCCCCCTCTCCAAGCCCTGCTTGCACTAACACACGCACTTGCACGTGCTCTCTCTCTTAAATAAATAAATAAATAAATAAATAAAATCTTTTTAAAAAATGAGTTACTACAGAGAGAACTTCCTTTGGTCATAGTGAAGTAACTGATGTCAGATTAGTTCTCCCACTATAAACTTCTAGAAAACTATTCTAACTAAAGCAACTGTTTTCAGAAATTAGACAGCAAGTAGGGCAGGACCATTCTCTGAGGGAAAGGAAATAAATGAGGAGAGTCCTGTGATTGCCCAGGCTTTCTACTGGGAGGCATTTACTAAAGCCTAGTGCTGGAGACAAGCAGGGCAAGCCCTATTTGCTGAGAATATGGAAGGAGAGAGTGGAGTTTGGGGATGCTGGAATTTGCCGGGAGGAATACCAGGGGGAGGCAGCATGCAGAGAAAGAGCTCCATAAACCTGCGTACAGGTCCCTTATGTCTTTGGCTGAAAACTAAGCTGCATTTGCATAGGATGAGATTTCAGAAGACGCCAAAGAACATCTACCTGGAAAAGAACAAGTCCCAGGGATTAGAAAGTGGAACAGCTGATCAAGCTCAACCTGTTGTTTGGGTTCCAACCAACCAAAGTAGAGACATCCTCAAACACTGGGGGCGTTCAGTAAAGACCCCAGAAGGGCCACAGTTTAGGAGCAGGGTGAAAATAGCCCTAGATAAAAGTTCCCCTAGATCTGCACTGCTGAAACTTTAACACAGGCCTCAAGAGGACCAACCTGTCCACAATTAAATTAACTGACTACCAGGTTCTTTAGAAGAAGACAACAAAATCCAGACATTCAGCAATGTAATTCTCACAATTTCCATCATCCAATAAAAATTTACAGGATATAGGAAGCAGCAGGAAAATATGTTCTGTAACCAGAATAAAATTAGTCAATATAAACAGATCCAGAAATAACAGGCATGATGCAGTGAACAGAGCTGGACTTTAAAATGGCCACAAAGGGGCACCTGGGTGCTCAGTTGGTTAAGCGTCTGCGTTTGGCTCAGATCATGATCTCCAGGTCCTGAGATTGAGCCCCCTGTACGGCTTCCTCCTTAGCAGGGAGTCTGCTTCTCTCTCTCTCCCTCTGCCTGTCCTCTCTGCTCATTCTCTCTCTCTCAAATAAATAAATAAAAATCTTTAAAAAAAAAAACCCAACCACAATAAATACCAAAAATGTAAAGGAAAATATTAACATAATGAGCAAAAAAAAATGGAAATATAAAGGAACCAACTATAAACATAATTGGAAGTTTCTGCATATATATTCTGCTTCAATGACAAAAAGTTGTAAATTAAAAAATAGAACTTCTAGAGTTGAAAGACATAATACCCGAAATGAAAAAGTCAGTAGATGGACTTAACAGTATATCAGAAATTACAGAACTTAAAGACATAGCAATACAAACTCCAAAATGCAATGCTGAAAAATGAACGGAGCTGCCAAGACCTGTGGGACAATGGTAAGCAGCCTAACAGAGGAAGTAGAGAAAGTTTATTTCAGAAATATTTTTTTCCAAATTTCCAAATTTTTACAAATTTGATGAAAACTGTAAACCCATAGATACAAGAAGCTCAACAAACTATAATCAGGATAAACAGAGAAAACCATACCAAGGCACATCACAATCAAATTGCTGAAAACCAGTGATGAAGTATTAAAAGCAGCGAGAGGAAAAAAGATGTTATATACAGGGGAAAAAAGATAAGCTTTTTGAAGTGATTTCTCAGGAAAAACAATGCACATGGAGTGCCTAGGTGGCTCAGTCGGTTAAGCGTTTGCCTTCACTCAGGTCATGATCCCAGGGTTCTGGGATGGAGCCCCACATCAGGCTCCCTGCTCAGTGGGGAGTCTGCTTCTCCCTCTGCCTGCCACTCCTGCTGCTTGTGCTTGTGCTCTCTCTCTCTCTCAAATAAATAACAAAATCTTTAAAAAAAAAATGTGTACTAGCAGAAAATTGAATGGCATTTGAAAGTAGTGAGAGAACCTGTTTTTATTCCTTCTAAAATATATAGATTTCCTATCTTTATCCACAGAAAAATTCTAGAAGTAGTGATCATCCAGGAACAGGGAGCACCGTAGTACCCTAACTGCGGTCTCTAAACACTCTTTCCTGGTAAAGGGAACCTGCAATCTTTGAAGGAATAGTTGATTCCGAGTGCCGGGCAGGACATACACAAGACGAGATTGGGGCATCTTACTGTGTCAACCAAGGAAGCTGATGATATCTAATGGATGTATTAGATTAACACAGGAGCCTACTTATAGGAGTTCCCATTGGCCAAAGATAGGACAATTTGAGCATCAAAAAGATGATTGTAATGGAGTGAAGCAATCAGATACATATAAAAATCTATGAATTCATAATGATACTAAAAAAGAAAACTCCCTGGTAACCATTGGAGGTTGCTAGGGCACTAATTCATTGTTCTGAAATTTGTTAAATACTAAGAAATGCCAACCATTTGTTTTACCTTTTCTGAATGATTAATATTTCAAGATAAACAGAGAAAACTAATAAATGCGGAAAAGATGATAAAATTGGAAACTATATCTTTGTAAACCCCCCTCTCCCAAGAAATAATGAATCTAGGCAAAATCATTAGTAAATGCTAAAACCATTAGGTGAAAAGTTGATGGAGGACTTTATAATGGAGAGATGTAACCATTAACATCTGAATCCACTGATCAATATTTATATTCCCTTACGTGTCCCCTATTTGATTTATAAGTATACCATATTACCTACAACAGATTCTAGCCCCTTCTCAAAAAATGAAACGAAAGCAGAAACTTTAATCAAGTCTCTAGCTGTAGCCACAGGGGATAGAGAAACAAATTAAATGGCACCAAGGAAACAATCAGTCAAATCCGGAATGTAGGGCATGTTACTAGGTAACCTGCTTTCTTCACAAGTAAATGACATGACAGAAACAAGGAAAAGGAAGAACTGTTGTAGATTAAAAACAGAAACATATCAACCAAATGCAATGTGTGTGGACCTTGTTGGAATCTTGATTCTAAACATAGAGGGATTTTTTTTTAAGATTTGAGAAAATTTTCAGATGGACTGAGTTAAAATTTTGTTAATTTTTTTTTTAGTTGTGATGATAGCATTGTGGTTATGCAGATTAAGTACTCCCAAATGAAATAATAAATTGTCTGGGATTTGCTCCAGCTATCTCTTTCTAGACAAAAAGTTGAGCAAAGGAAGAATAGATTCAATAAGTTGACAAAATGTTGGTTTTTGTTGAAGTTTGGTGATGGTTATGTAAAAAGTAGTCATTAGTTTACTCTCCATTTTGTGCATGGTTTAACATTTCTGGAGTAAAACATTTTTAGAAACTTTTGTGTTTAAGGACCTTTTGAATGTCTGTAAAAGAGCCTCACTCGGGGATGCCTGGGTGGCTCAGTTGTTGGGCATCTGCCTTTGGCCCAAGTCATGATCCCAGGGTCCTGGGATCAAGCTCTGCTTCGGGCTCCCCTACTCAGCGGGGAGTGCTTCTCCCTCTCCCACTCCCCCTGCTTGTGTTCCCTCTCTCACTGTCTCTCTGTCAAATAAATAAATAAAATCTTTAAAAAAAAAAGCCTCACTCAGAATGTATACAGTGTTGTCTTACAATGAGAAACAACTCTAACAAGTTGGGTATAAGAATCAGTTTTATGGGAAAAAATAGAATGATGCTAAAGGCAGTATGCTTATAGAAATAACAGGGTTTAACTGCTTTCATGAGGTAACACTGAAAATTCTTTACGTGTAGACAAAAGCTATAAAAGCATTAGGGGGCATTTGGTGATATTAAATAGACCCACTCTGCCTGTTTTTCCACATTGGCCATTTCCTCAAAGGTGCATCCCTCCCAGAGCCCAGAACCTGGATATGACTGGGGGGGCAGGGCTTCTTGGTGACCCCTCCTTGGTTTCTCCTGTTCAGAGGCTGAAGAGTCAGTCAGCCAAGGCTGTTTCCTAAGAGACTGCTTTTGTTCAAAGGATTTGTAAAATGTATTTTCTATGGTCTAACACCATATTCCATTATGCATTGTGGTTTTTTATTGTTTTCCTTATCATGATTTATAATTTTTTTATTTTTCTTTGAAGTTTGCCCATTTTAATCCATGTTCATTTCTCACTCTGTACGTGTTTGTGTTGTGCTTGCTGTCTTTGCCTCCGTTGTTCCTAGGTTACAGTATAGCCAGGATATACCCAGTCCCTTGGCCGATGAGCATGCGCTGATAGCCTCCTATGTGGCCCGTCTTCAGCACTGTGCACGGTCAGTGGTAGACAGCGGCAGCAGGCGGGGAGCCAAGGGCTGATCAGAGGGAGGGAGAGCTGTGTTACCTGGGCTTGCCAACTGGAAAAAGCTCTGCATGTGGGGTTTTTCTTGAGAAGCTACCAGCTATGTTTGGCAGAGTTTAAATAATTGCTAAGCATTAACTTCTGAAAGAGAAGGAGCCTTGCCAAGCCCGGGCACTTACCTAAACATATAGTCAGAAATGCTCTTTTAAAGTGGAGTTCACTTCCTTCAGCTTACACTTAAAGGCTATGTAAATCTCAACAGATAGGCAGTCCCAGAGATGGACATTCACAGAGCTATTTGATGCAACCTCTCACTGCTCGTTCTTGTCTAAATAACGAAACCTTTCTGTCGACGAGCGTAGGGTTGATCAACCCACAGATATCTCACTTTGTCCAATCTTTGATACCATCACCTTGTAACATTTTTGCATGTTACGTCATCTCTTCTTCCAAATCTATCATTATCGATTATTTAAACCAGTGGTTTGCAGCAGTGGTATTGGATCATTGTCATTTGCGCGAGACTTTTCCCAAATGATATGCACCTCCTCACATGATAATTATATGTATTGCAATAACTCCATATTCCCCTTTCTCTGAAAACTACTGGTAGTGACTCACCATTAATTAATGGTGGAAATACGCCTGGTTCCTCAGTGGGTTAGGATAGGAAAACGTTTGTTAACCACTAACTACAGCAAAGTTAACCCTTTAAAAGAATTAATACCAAACAACGTGCTGTTATATTCAGGTAGACCCAAAGCTACCTGTCCACTCTGTGCCCATAGCCACCACCATTCTGCAAGGAGAATAGCAGGTAAAGTCTAAATAATGTAAAGCCATCCCTCCTACTCTATGTAGTAGCAGATAGATTCTTATTCTTAGAGAGGAAGCATAATTTATTAACTAAGCACATAAGAGAAGCTGGGGCCTTACATTTTGATCTTAGTTTTGCCCAGAACATGCCATGACTCTGTGGGAAGGTCATTTGACCTTGTTTTTATTTCCTGTGATAATAAGAATAAATAATAAATGTGAAAAAATATATATTTGGAAAGGACTGTTTTCTGTATTATACTTCATACCATTTCCCATAGTTTTGCCAGTGTGACTAAATAGCATTGATATTTTTAGGCATTTATTTAACTCTAAAGTCTACTTTCCTACTTCCCAAGTATGTTTAATAGGCTTTTTCTACAGGAGGGAAGGAAAGGCCTGATAATTGTGCATCATATCACCAAGAGTGCCTCTTCAGCCAACGGATGATTTCCGTGAGCTCTGTCCCAGCTCCTTGGGTCTCTAGGAATAGAGTTGTCTCATCCCTGGCAGGACAGCTTACTTATTATCAGTAAGGGCAGTTGTCCAGGTGATTAAAAGTTTCCATGGTGAAAATAGAAGCAGAATGTTGGCAGAGACTGCAGCCTGATATTTCAGCCCCAAAAGATTTATGGGAGGTTTAGCTAAGGTCCTTGAGCATCCTGGCTTAGGGATTAGGCTTCCTGAGCAAGAACTGGTGGCTGGGAGCCCTGGGAGAGCATGAGGATTGGGTGAGTACTGCATCTCTTCTTGATTTATAGTCTAAGGAGCTGAGCTTCATGCTTCCTCAAAGAAGTCAGAAATTTCCTGGCTAATTCTGAAAATGAAAGTCAGCTCAAGCAGAAAAATAAGGAACCTTTCTCATTTTCCTCTTAATTTTCATTGACCTTAAAACCTCTCATCAACATAAAGTTCTAGTTTCTGGCTGGAAAGCATAGCCAATTAAAGCAACCATGTTGTCCACACTTGGGTATAAATGACAAGTAGAATTAACCTTCTTGGGGAGATGGAACATGGTGGAGGAGGGGGAGCTCTTTTGCACAGAGGAAAAAATCAAGTTTTTGTTATATCCCTTGCCAAAAGGAAGGACAGCCACTTTAAGTCCCATTTCTTGGGTTGCCAATCCCTCTGTAATAGTATCCACTTGTATAATTAAATGTTCTTTTTTTTTTTAAGTTAAAGGTAGTTGTCTTATTTCCAACAAACAACTTTAAGGTACAAATATTACAGTTCGGCCTTGACCTTGGGGCCTTGACCCTAATGTATTAAAGCCAACTGATGGTAGCATGTTCTTATTACAAGATCATCTTGTGAGAGGATTGATGATACAGACTGACATTTGCATACGTAAACTTATAAAGTATTCAGAAGTGGCACAGACAGAAGAAGTACGTTAAAAAAAAACATCCTAGAGGAAAGACCAAGTTAAGTTTAAAGAATTAGCCACAACGATAGAAATATAGGACAGTGAAAAAAATCTAGGAAAAATACAGTTGATTCTATACATGAAAAGGTCAGACACATCTCTTGTTTTAACTTCACCCTTCCCGGATTCCCCCCAGTAATTATTACAAGATTTGATGAGTATTGAACTCATGTCTTTAAATTTTTTTGTATTACTCATCATGTTGCTAAATTCTATTCAAAGGTTTTTGGAATGCCGAGAACCAAGGGCCAAAGTAGAAGCAGGGTGCAACAGCCATCTCTGGTCAGTCGTCATCATCACTGTTACCTTAAAGCATCTGCCAGACTTAAACAGAATTCTACAGCCACAGTCCCTGTTAATCTAGGAGTGCCCTGCTATGGATAAATGACAGTTGATGTAACATGTTAAATTAAAGGAGTCCGTTATTTCATAATCCTGTCAAAAGTTCACCGCATCACGTATACACAGAGCTAGCCTACTACTCAAGATCGCTTCTTTCATCCAGGTGCAGCAGTATCTGATATCCCAGCTAGGCAGGTCTTAAAGACCTTAAAGTTAGGGTGCTGGTACACTCGTGAAAGAGTAATGGACTAAATTAATTCAGTCTAAGATGGACTATACTTGTGGAACAAGCATGATAAAAGAAGGGAAAGAAGCATTGAAAGGGAATGTTTGATACCATGGGTTCTTCTCCAACTTTACCATATGTTGGACCTGCCCTTGCCTGGGCTCCTCAGTTTTGTTTAGCCAGTGTTAAGTGTACTTTTCTTCAGCCCTCTGTTTTTCATGATACTTTAGTTTTCTCTTGGCCTTTAAAATTCAAGACCTATGTCTAAAAGTTATAAGTTTTTCCAAAACATTTGATTAGAAATCCCCCCCCGGCTTTGCAGATACTCTGTCTTTTCTCAGACCTTGCATTCAAAAGGAAGTGCCCCTTCTTATGGTGTAGGAACAGGGGGGATGCTGCTGAAGAGAGAGGGCATGTGTGGTCTCATCATTTCTCTAAACCACCTTTCTCTCAGAAGACCATTAGTATCTATGACCTAGGCCTCTGTTTCTTTTACTACCATATTTTTTACAAGCTTTCTCCCATCCATTCTTTCTAAGAGAAAAGCAAGGGTAGGGAATGTTTAATGGACACCTATTAAATTTTTTGTCTCTTTGGCAGTGTCCTGGACAGTCCCAGCCGACTGGATGAGGAACACCGACTTATAGCTCGCTATGCTGCCCGGCTGGCTGCAGAAGCTGGAAACATGGTGAGTAAATAGAAGGTCCTAGTACAGTAGCAGAAATTAGCATTATTTTAATATACAAATGGTAGAGTGATGGTAAACATGAAACTTAGGAGAATAGGTACCTCAGGAACAGAAGGAGAGGAGTGGGTTTAGGGAAGGGATTATAGTGGCCTTTAATTTTATCTACAGTATCCTCTTTAAAAAATGAATCAAGAAAATCAAAGAGCTAGAATTTGGTTCTTTAAAAAGCAACAAAATTAATTACCCCCTAGAAATCTTGATCAAGGAAAAAGGAAAGAAAACACAAATTACTAATATCAGAAGGGATAAAAGGGATAAAAAATATCAGAAGGGATAAAAAGAAAGGACATTACTACAGACCCTATAGATATAAGGATGATAAGGGAATATTATGAACAACTTTTGCCAATAAATTCAGCAACCTAGATGAAATAGACAAATTCCTTGAAAGAAACAAATTGAGGGTTGCTTGGCTGGCTCAGTCAGAAGAGCATGCAACTCTTGATCTTGAAGCTGTGGGTTCAATCCCCATGTGGGGTGTAGAAATTACTGAAAAATAAAATCTTAAAAAAAAGACACAAATTAACAAAACTGACATAAGAATAAATAGAAAATCTAAATAGTCCTAAATCTGTTAAGGACATTGAATATGTAATTAACTTCCCACAAAGAAAACTCTAAGCTCAGAGGGCTTAACTGTTGAATACTAACATATATTTAAGGAAGAAATAATAACAATCTGATGTAAATTCTCAAAAAATAGAGGAAGAAGGAACACTTTCCAAGTCATTTTATCAGGCTACTCTAACCTGATATAAAAACAAAAAAAAAGCCATTACAAGAAAAGAAATTCCATAACCAATTTTCTCATGAACATGGATGAAAAAACCTTTAACAAAATATTACCAAATTGAATCCAGCAATATGTAAAAAGGATAATACTCCATGATCAAGTGAGATTTATCCTAGGAGTGCAGATCCATTTAATACATAAAAATCAGCCAACGTATTTCACCATATTACCAGTTTAAAAAAGAAAATTATAAGATCATTTCAATAGGTGCAGAAAAAATATTTGACAATATAGTACCCGTTTATGATAGATAACATTTCTCAATATACCAGGAGTAGAAGAAGCTTCTTCAATCTGATAAAGAAACACAAAAAGCCTACAGCTAATATTATACCACAAGGTTAAATTTTGGAGTATTTCTCCTACCTAATATTGAGAACAAGCTAAGGTGTCCACTTTTCACCACCTCTATTCAAAATCGTACTAGAGGTCTTAGCCAGTACAACATGACAAGAAAAAAAGCATACATGTTGGAAACGAAGACGTAAAGCTGTCATTACTTGCAGACGACATGATTATGTAGAGACAGTCCTAAGAAGTCTACAAAAAACACCCCTAGAACAGATATGTGACTTTATAGCAGTGTTGCAGGATATGAAGTCAAAGTACAAAAATTGATTAAATTTCCATCTACTAGCAGTAATTAGAAAACTAAATTTAGGAAGAACACCATTTACTATAAGATTAAAAAACATCAAATGCTTATGGATAAATTTAATGAAAGATGTTAAGACTGAAAACTATAAAATATTGCTGAGAAGAATTAAGAAAACCTAAATAAGTGGAGAGGTATGCCATGGAATATTTAGATTCAATATTGTTAAGATCGCGGATTTTTCCAAATTAATCTATAGATTCATTACCAATCAAAATCCCAATAGACTTTGAAGAAGTTGGCCAATTGGTTTTAAAATATATTTGGAAACCAGAGGACTTAGAAAAACCAAAAGAGTCTTTCAAAAGAACAAAGTTGGAGGACTTAACCCTACTTGACATCAAGACTTACTGTAAAGCCACAATAATCAAGAAAGTGTGATACTGGTGAAAGGATAGACAAATAAGTCATCCATAAAGTAAACTCAGATGTATACGGTCAAATGACTTTTTTTGACAAGGCACGAAAGAAATTCAATTGGGAAAGGAAAATCTTTCTAACAAGTGCTTCTGGCACAACTATATATTTATATGAAGTAAAGAACCTCAACCCCTTCCTCACACTTTACATAGAAACCAGTTTGAAATGTACCATAAATTTAAACATAAAAGCTATAACCTTAAAGAAGACTTAGAAAAATATCTTCATGACCTTGGAGCAGGCAAAGAATTGTTAGAGGAATCATGAACCATTAAAAACTAATAAGTTGGACCCTACTGAAAATAAAATCTTTCCGTGATCAAAAGATACTATTAAAAAAATAGACAGGGGCGCCTGGGTGGCACAGCGGTTAAGCGTCTGCCTTCGGCTCAGGGCGTGATCCTGGTGTTGTGGGATTNCTGATCAAAAGATACTATTAAAAAAATAGACAAACCACAACCTAGAAGAAGTTATCTGCAACACATGTGTGACAAAGGACAAACTATGTAAAGAATTCCTGCAGCCCAATAAGAAGACAACTCCCAATTTTTAAATGGTCTAAAGACTTGGACAGACACTTCGCAGAAGAAGATACACAAATGCGCAATAGGCACGTGAAAAGGGGCTTTCCTGATATCGTTAATCATCAGGAAAAAAAATAAAAAAATAGACAAACCACAACCTAAAAGAAGTTATCTGCAACACATGTGTGACAAAGGACAAACTATGTAAAGAATTCCTGCAGCCCAATAAGAAGACAACTCCCAATTTTTAAATCGTCTAAAGACTTGGACAGACACTTCGCAGAAGAAGATACACAAATGCGCAATAGGCACGTGAAAAGGGGCTTTCCTGATATCGTTAATCATCAGGAAAATGACAGTTAAAACCATAATGACCCACTAGAGTGATTAAAATGAGAAAGATTGACAACATCAATTGTTAGAGACGATGTGGAGCAAATGGAATTCTCATACATCACACACCACAAGTACGTGCAATTTGATTCCATGTACATGAAATTCTGGAAAAGGTAAAATTGATTTATAGTGATGGAGATCACATCAGGGACTATTTCTGGGAATGGGGATATTGAAGAGAGGTGAAGAAACTTTCTGGACCAATGGAAACATTCTGCATTTTTATAGAATTGTGTGTTACATGAGTTGTATGTATTTGTCAAAACTGATTGGATGGCATACTTAAGATCTGAGCGTTACATCTCAATTAAAAAGGGACCAAAAATAGTGAATATGTCAGAGTTTGATTGTAATGAGAAATGGCTTCCCAGGGATTTGTCATGGGTTTACAGCAATTTTGAAATAATTTATAATAAAATGTTCTCTTTTCTTCTTTCATTTCAGCCCTTTACTTTCCTCGAAGAGTTGTGTGCATATTAATATCCATTTCCCCTTCCCTCCACACACACATTCATTGTATGCATTTGGCAAATATTTATTTTGTTCTGTGATGTGCCAGATTGGATACTATGATGAACAAATGATTCCTGCCCTCAAGGAACTAACAGTCTAGTGAGAGAGACAAACAGTAAACAAATACTCACACTATGAAACATAACTACAGGGGAGCCTGGGTGGCTCAGTTGGTTAAGCGTCCAACTCTTGGTTTCAGATCAGGTCGTAATCTCAGAGTCGTGGGATCAAGCCCTGCGTCGGGCTCCCCACTCAGCGGGAGAGTCTCTTTCTCTCTCTCCCTCTGCCCTTTCCCCCATTTGCACTCTCTCTCGCTCTCACTTCCAAATAAATAAATAAAATATTTAAAAAATTAAAAAGCATAATTACAAATAATTAGGTGCAATGGAGGAAAAATAGAAGGAGCTATGAAAATGGATAGCAGGTCCCTGACTTATACTGTGTGGCCTCTGTCAGTAAGTGTTACTTGTGTTGAGATCTGAAAATAAGTAGAAGAGAATTCAGTTTCCTGGGAACTAAAAAGGACTGAAACCCAAAGCAGCCCATGGACCACCGTTGCTGCCACTCCTGCCCTATTTTAATTGTCTTGAGGTACAGTGGGCAAAACCTTGTATATATGCAAAGTGGAGAGTTGGAAATGAGGCTTTCACATTAAGTGAGGCCCCTGAAAGCATTATAACCTGGTGAAGGTATGGTATCGAAGACCATTCATCTGCTAGCACAAAGATAGGACAAGAAAGCTTTAGGTTCTCCTCCTGTTGGAGTGGAGGAGGTCTCCCCTGGGAACTTCCAACCTTAGTCCTGTTTGTACTTGTGTTGGGTGCATTTACATTACTTCATAGTTTGAGAAACACCAAAGTAAAGTTTTAATATAAAATTAATTCTGCAGCATTGAGGAGAAGCAAAATATAAATCCTCTCCTGAGGTTAACATTCTCAATTGAGGGCAAGCAGTATTCCCACAGAAAGAGCCCAACTAAACATGAACTCCTGAGCATCTCTGTAAAATTAGACCCTCAGTGACTTTAGATACTAGAATCATTGGTTATAGAATAACTATTTTTAAAATTTCTTCAGACATGAAAGAAGGAATTAAAAACATGATAAAAGAGGGGCGCCTGGGTGGCGCAGTCGTTAAGCATCTGCCTTTGGCTCAGGGCGTGATCCCAGCGTTCTGGGATCGAGCCCCACATCAGGCTCCTCCACTAGGAGCCTGCTTCTTCCTCTCCCACTCCCCCTGCTTCTGTTCCCTCTCTCGCTGGCTGTCTCTCTCTCTGCCAAATAAATAAATAAAATCTTAAAAAAAAAAAAACATGATAAAAGACTATCTAAAAAGACTGGGATGAAAACAAACCAAATAGAACATAAACATTTTAAAAACAAAAGTTGTTGAAATTTAAACTCAGTGGATGGGTTAAATGTCAGGTCAGACACAGATGCACAGAGAATTAGTCTGCTGGAAAATATTTGTAAGAAAGTTTCCCAAATGGGGGTGTCTGGGTGGCTCAGTTGGTTAAGTGTCTGCCTTTGACTCAGGTCATGATCTCAGGGTCCTGGGATCGAGCCCCGCGTTGGGCGCCCTGCTCAGTGGAGAGTCAGCTTTTCTCTCTCTGTCTGCTGTTCCTCCTGCTTGTGGTCCCTCTCTCTCTCTCTGTCAAATAAATAAAAATAAAATCTTAAAAAAAAAAAAGTTTCCCAAATGCAACATAAAAAGATGAAAAATTTGAAACAAGGTTTTCAGACGTAGAAGATAGAGAACCAACAGTCATCTCATTGGAACCCCCACCCCCAGGACCCCTGCCAAAAAAAGGAAAATAAAATTATTTTCTGTTAG
Source organism: Ailuropoda melanoleuca (assembly GCF_002007445.2). NCBI lineage: Eukaryota > Metazoa > Chordata > Mammalia > Carnivora > Ursidae > Ailuropoda > Ailuropoda melanoleuca. The sequence goes on from NC_048221.1 coordinate 124,817,084, forward strand.
GTGAGAAAATGTTTGAGGAATTAATGGCTGAAAAAATTTCCAAAATTGACTCATGACATGAATCCTCAGATTGAAACATCACAATGAGTCCCAACTGGATAAATAAAAGTTCATACCTACGTGTGTCCTCGTGGAACTGCAGAATACAAGGACAAGATACTCAAAAAGCAACCAGAGAGGATAGAGATCTGCAAAGAATTGATAATTAGATTTTCAGCACCAACAACAATATAACAATATTTTCATAAACAAAAAAACCCTTTATTTAAAAATAAATATAACACATCCAATTATATCCAGTCCTGCTAATGCTTATGCTGAAACTTTAAGAATTTTCTTTATGAGAAAAGATAGTCAAATATCGCTAATGTCAACCGAAAGTAACTAAACCTGTCAAAGGAAAAGGAGAGAGACTTTCTGGCAAGGATTGAGAAAGGTCCTGGTGAGAGTCATGCTAAAAGAATAATACCAATGGCTAACATTTATGAACTGTTTACTATATGCCAGTCATTGTTGTAAGTGCATATATTAGCTCATTTATTCATCAAAACAATCTCACGAGAAAACCAATCTTCATAAAGGTAAGGAAACTACTCAAGGTGACAGTTTGTAAGTGGTCCAGCTGGGCCTGGGGTGCTATTCTATCATCTGCTGAGATTTTGCTACAGAAGGGTTTAGTTCAGGAAGAGCATTAAATCTGGAGAAAGAGGAAGACAAAAGGAGGAAGGATCTGAGGCTGAAACAACAGACTATGTGAGCATGAAGCAGGTCAGCAACACCCGGTGTGTGCCGGGGGCTGTTTCAGCCTCTGTAAAGGCCCTGAGCTCAGAGGTTGCAGCATCTCCGAGATGACTTGAGCGGCTAGAGCTCTCAGGACCATCTTCCACAAACGTATATTACTTTTAGAAATGTGTGCCAATTTGTCTTTACTTCTTCGTAGAGAAATAGAGTCACGAAAGCTTCTGGTGGAGAGTCTTGCTCCGTTTCTCCCCCCAAAAAGTAATTTATTCCTTTTGGGTTTGTTTAGACTTCAAAATCTTTTCCTTGAGAATCTAGTATTAGGTCACACATCTGACTCCCAACATGACAACTCTAAAGGTTAGGGGAAAAGAGCAGAATGGAGCGGGGGCAAGTCAGGGAAAGAGAAAAGTTCCATTTAATCCGTTATACCCTACATGTGTCCTCAGTCACAACTGTTCAAGTCATTGTAGAAATTAGAACTTATGAAATTAAATTTGTTGAGATAGCACTGTGGTTGAATTTTTAAAATGAAGTGTATTTAATGCCATCATGTAGTCTTGCTGACTCTACATCATGCTTTTAAAATATTGCAAATAAAAGCTCCAAAGCCATTTGACCCTGAGAAAAGGAGGTCACAGTTCTCCTTTCCTGCAAACAAGATAAGTCTGTTTACACCTGATAGTTTCTGATGCCAATTCTCTAATTCGTGTGAAAATGATCATTGTTAGAACGGTCTTAAGACGAAATACTGATAGAGTCCCTTTCATCTTCAGTTTGTTTTCCAAAGTGTAGTTATCTTATTAAATATTGGGCCTCTCAGGAAGGATTCTTCTTGACTAGATTTCTGTTAAACAGAACACTACTAATCCGCTAATCTCTCGCTGATACAAGTGCTTTGCATAAAGTGGGTGTAGTGCTCAAAAGAATTTATTTATAGCCTGCCAGATAGGCTTTGTATTGATTTTTTTTTTCAAAAACCTCCTTTCACAAAAAAAAAAAACAACCATTAAATTACTTTAAACAGCCAGCATTGCACCCCGTGGAGCGCCCCAGTGGCAGAGCTGTCCTGACTTCTTAGGTGACAGTGTGGCCACTGAAACCTTTTCAGGCTGACCCTTGAACAAAGAAATGTGATGTTGCTTAGAAGAGCCAGGAGAGCTCATTTGTCTTCCTGGAGTGCCTGAATTCCTTTAAAAACAAAACAAAACAAAATTATAGTGTGTGGTAAATCATAGTAATAACAGCAAATTCTTAAAATTTCATCACCAACATCAGCAACATTAGATATAATCCGAGGAGAGTTTTTTGTTTATTTTTTCTAAGTTTTTTTTCTTTATGAAAAATGTGAAATGTGTTATGGAAATCTTGGAAGAAATGTGAAAGGAAGGGGAAACAGCATGTTGTCATCCCACCTCACATGTTTTCGAGTAGCTTTTTTTCAGATAGCTCAGCCCAGCCTTCACAGCCTTATCACTTTGCCTGCTCCCAGTGTGCACCATTCCAGAAATATCCTTGTGACTTCTTACAAGTAGAGATCAGCAGTATCCATGTGGTGTTTTGCACACATTTAATGACGCAAAGCCCCTGTAAAATAGTAATTGTCACATGTGGATACATATTATAAACATGTGTGAAGCATTTAAAAAATACAGAGATCCTTGGCTTTGCTTCCAGCCTACTAAATCAGAATCTCTGTGTTCAGAGTACATTGATTTTTATTTAAAAAAGAAAAGCAAAACTTTCAGTCTTCTGATTTACACCGAGCTAGGGACCCACTACCCTAAAAAACATTGGGGTTTTGAGAGAGATTAATAATCCACAACCCTCCAGTTAGTCTAAGCGAGATGGGAGGGTGGGCGCCCCTGGGATATGAAGAAAGCCTAGCGGGTATCAGGCACATCTCTGGAACTCACCCTGCCAAGTTCATGCAGATGGGAAGCCTCCAGTCCTTTTTTAGAGGTTTCAGAAATACATGCTACCAGATTGCAGTTTGCTGACTGCGTTGGCTTTCCTTGGTTTTATAACATTTGCCCAGTTATACCCGAAGGGGTCCTGTTTCTTACCCTGTATTTTTCAGATGTATCTCCATCTCATTAAAGATGATGGAGCTCTGTGAGATTACCCAAACCTAAGAGAATGCTCATGTAACAAAGGAGTTGATCCTCTTCACACTTCTTTCTGTACATAATCCCATTTTACAGCTAAGAAAATAAAAGTATAGGGAAATAAAATAACTCAAGGTTTGCATGGTGAGTAGATAGCAAAATCTAGGATTCCTCACTAGCCTATCTACTTCCATTCTTCTCTCACCACAGTAAATTCTCCATATAGAAAATGGGGTTTGTTCATTTTTTATAAGCTTTTTATTATAGAACAGTTTTAGATTTACAGAGAAATTGCAAAGCTACTACAGAGTTTCCAAATAAATCATGCTCAGTTTCTCCTGTTATTAACATATTAGCATGGGATGCATATTGCAACTAATGAGCCAATATTGATGCATCAGTTAAAGTCCATGCTTTATTCAGATTTTGTTAGTTTTTACCCAGTGTCCCTTTTCCATTCCTGGATTCCATCCAGGATAGCACATTACATTAAGTTGTCATGTCTGTTAGGCTCCTCTGGGCTGTGACAGTTTCTCTAACTCTCCTTGTTTTTGATGACCTTGGCAGCTTTGAGGAGTACTAGTCAAATACGTTGTAGAATGTCCCTTAAATGGGATTAGTCTGATGTTTTTCTCATGAGTAGACTTGAGTTACAGCTTTTGAGGAGGACGATGTAAGTGCCATTGTTCTTCCTTTGTATCAAGGGTACGTAGTACCAACATCATTTATCACTGTTGATGTTGACCTTGATCACCTGGCCAAGATAGTGTTTGTCAGGTTTCTCCAACATCAAGTTACTCCTCCCCCTCCTTTCCACACTGTCCTCTCTGGAAAGAAGCCACTACGGACGGCCTGTACTAAAGGATTGAGAGTCATGCTCCATCTCCTTGAAGGCAGACTATGTAACTACAGTATTTGGACTTGATTCCATGTATTTCCTTGTTCACAATCCTACAGTGGCTTCATATCACTTTCAGAATGAAAGGGAAACTTCCCTCCAATGCTAAACGGCCCTTGGTGATCAGGGCCCAGGGTCATTTCCTAGAGTCAGCTACCGTTTTCACCAAAGGCTGCCCTGTTCCCATCAGTACCGACCCGAGCACACCCAGACGGAGCAGCTGCAGGCCTTGGCCTCTGCCCAGCGCCCCCATCCCTCAGCCCAGCACCCGCTTTACTTCCCCACGTGACTGAGTCTCTGAGAGCCTTTCATTATCACCTCATTCAAAGAGTCTTCTGTCTCAGTTTACTATTTCATGACCCTAGATTTCATCATTGGATTTATCACTACTGATGGTCTGTACTTACATCTTTGGTTCCTTATCTTTCTCTCCCAGCATCATGTAAGCTACATGAGGGTGGGGCTGTATCTCCCTCACTCGTGCATCCTACTTCCTGGAACAGTATCTAGCACATAGTAGGTGCTTAGGAAATATTTGCTGAATAAAGGAATGAACTAGTTAATTTTTGAAAGAAATCATCCTTAGGTCTCTTGTGGTTGAAGTATTCTGTGGCTTTATGAACTAATAATTCCCTTTCTGTCTTTTTCTCCTCAGTATCCTACAGGCATTTTAGGGAGAGAGACCTAGCTTTTTTTTTTTTTTTTAAAGAAATACTGTGGAGTTTAAGATAGTAAATAAATAAAATCCTAAGTTTCTCTGTTATTTAATGTACACTTGACTGTGTTTAAAATTTGGTTGGGTGAAATAAGCCACCATCAACACTTACCTCTGGGGGCTCTCCCTGTTGTCAGTCCAGCGGAACTGCTGCCTCAGGATAGAAATCTTCTTCCACCCACACTTCTTTGTACTTGAGTAACAGTACTTCTTGGTGCCAAAGAATCATGCCTGGTTAGAAATTGCTGCTGATAATAACTCTTCTCTTGATTCCTGTATTAACCTCCTCTTTGATAGAAGCCTCAGCCTTGCAGTAACTCAAAACTGAAAAGATTCTTTAGAAATTTCCAATGAAGGGGCACCTGGTGGCTCAGTCAGTTAAGTGTCTGCCTTCGGCTCAGCTCATGCTCCAGGCTCCTGGGATCGAGCCCCACATTGGGCTCCCTGCTCAGTGGGGAGTCTGCTTCTCCTCCCTTTGCCCCTCCCCCCAATTGTGCTCTTGCTCTCTTTCAAATAAATAAATAAAATCTTTTAAAAAAGGAAAAGAAATTTCCAATGAAATACTGTGAGGTTTTTTGTTTGTTTGCCATCACAAAGCCAATTCCTTTTAGACCCCATTTCCTCATCCATTATTTTCCCTGATCCCACGCTAATAAGGAGCCATTTGTCTTAACTCCCATTTTCAGGAATTGGAAATCTGTCATTGACAGCAGATTCCATCTCAGGCAAGCCATTTTTCTGAGGCTCAGCTCAGGCTATCACAATGGAAAGAATATAGAAAATTTGCTCAATTGGCTGTCGGTCCACTCTAAAGGAAAAAACATCACCTTTTTTTTTTCTTTTAAGAAAAAAATATTTGGTAAAAAGCCTCCCACCCACATTTGCTATGCTGTTTTACCCCTGTTTATTTAGGAAATGCCACATGAAAAGAATTACTTATTGCATCTTTAAGCTCTAGACAGGAAACAAGGTTTCTGCTTCATGGTAGGTCATGTTTTGGGTAGAACCAAGTTTGTGCGGAGCGTGAAGCATAGCCATTGCAGAACCTGCGTTTTGAGCTTCCGTTCTGGCTAATGAAAAATAAAGGAAACATTGCCTCTGCATCCATTTTCCTAGTTTGTGTTGATCAGTTTCCATATGCTTAAAGGAGGTAACAAGGGTCAGAAATGTCAGTGGATATGCAAATCAAAACCACGAATGATTTCTCCAGAGAAGATATGCAAATGCCCAATAAGCACATGAAAGCATGCTCCCCATTTTAGTCATAGGGAAAATGCAAGTTGCATTCACAATGAGACACCGCTTCACACCCACTAGGATGACTATGATCAAAAAGATGTACAGTAACAAGTGTTGACAAGGGTATGGAAAAAATGGAACCTTCGTACATTGCTGGTGAGCATGTAAAATGGTGCAGCCATTTTCCACTTATGCGGATAACTTAGCAGTTCCTCAAAAGGCAGTTACTGTATGACCCAGCAATTCCCCTCCTAGATATATACCCAAGAGAAATGAAAACGTGTCTGTACACAAAAACGTGTCCGCAGATGTTCATCACAGCATTATTTGAAATAGCCCAAAAATGGGAAAAACCCAAATGCCCATCGGCTGTTGAATGCATAAACAAAACGTAGTATATCCATGTAACAGAATGTTGTTCAGCCACAAAAAAGAATGAAGTATCGATACATGCTACAACATAGATGAACCCTGAAAACATTTTGCTGAAAGAAGCCAGGCATAAAAGATCACATATTGTATGATTCCATGTATATGAAATATCCAGAATAGGCAAATCCATAGACGTAAAAAATAGGTTAGCAGTTGTCAGGGTGTGGGTGTAGGGGGAATGGGGAATGACTGCTAATGGGGATGGAGTTTCTTTTGGGGGTGATAAAAACGTTCTGGAATTAGATAGTGGTGATGATCTCACAATCTTGTAAATATATTTTAAAAACCACTGAATTGGACCCTTTAATGGATTTTATGGTATGCAAATTATATCTCAATTAAAAAAACACACAGGGGGCGCGTGGGTGGCGCAGTCGGTTGGGTGTCCAACTCTTGATTTCAGCTCAGGTCATGATCTCAGAGTCCCAGGATCGAGTCCCATGTTGGCTCTTCACTCAGCACAGAGTCTGCTTGGATTCTCTCTCTCCCTCTGCCCCTCCCACTGCTCGCGTGCTCTCTCTCTCTCACTCGCTCTTTCTTTCTCAATAAATAAAATCTTTTAAAAAACCCACCAATTAAATATTTCACATGGACTAGAATCTGGTTAAAAGAAAAGGCAATGACAAGTGTTGACGATGTGGAGAAATTGGAACCGTCCCTCATTGGTGGGATTCTAGAATGGTACAGCTACTTTGAAAAACAGTTGGATAGTTCCTCAAAATATTAAATACAGAGTTAGCATATAACTCAGGAATTCCACTCCTTAGGTATTTACCCAAGAGAAATGGAAACATATATCGACACAAAGATTTATAAATGAAAATTTAAAGCAACTTAATTTGTAACAGTCAAAAACTGGAAACAGTGGAATACTACTCAGCAATAAAAGGGAAGGAGCTCCTGATTCATGGAGCAACAGTGACAAACCTCAGAAACAACATGCTTAGTGAAAGTCAGAAACCAAAGACTACATGTATGAGTCCATATATATGAAGCTTCTAGAAAAGGCAGAACTATAGAGAGAAAGTTATCAGTGGTTGCCTGTGGTTGGGGATGAGAGTGGCAACTGACGACAAACCAGCATGAGGGAATTTTTTGTGGTGACGGAAAATGTTCTAAAACTGGACTGTGGTGATTCGTTGCACAACAGTTTAAATTTACTAAGACTCCGTGAATGGTATATTTAAAATGGGTGGATTTCATGGTATGTAAATTATACCTCAAAAGTCTGTTTTTAAAAATCTGTAGTCTAGGACTCAGGATGTAGTTTAATCACACACACACACACACACACACATACCCCAAAAAGAAAAAAAAAAATGTTTCTTTCTCCTCACTGTAGACCCGTCCTCCCACTGACCTGAGCTTTAACTTTGATGCCAACAAACAACAAAGACAGCTTATTGCAGAACTGGAAAACAAAAACAGGTAAGAATGCAGAAGTCGAGCCAGCTTCTAAAGTCCAAGACAATCATGTGAGTATCTGATTCTCATTTTCCTTGTAGAGTAGCTGACTTTTGACCATAAAGGAAGATCCCACCTCAGTGAATATAGGCCAGACCAACTCATGGGAATGCCCCTACTGTAATTTATAGATCTCTGCACGCTGTACATTCTGGTAGCCCAGAGCCCTGCTCACGTGCCCTCAGGCGGATTCTTTACGCCAGTGCCTTCTCCCGCCCACCAGTTCCCCTCTCATGATTCCCTTTTCCACTCCAACTCCCTTTTGCTCTATCTAGTCATCTTATCCTGGCCCACTGTGCTGTGTGTGAATGTCTGTTCTCTCACCACAAAACCAGTTAAAGGCATGGAGAGGGACGCCTGGATGGCTCAGTTGGTTAAGTGTCTGCCCTTGCCTCAGGTCATGATCCCAGGGTCCTGGGATTGAGCCCTGTGTTGGGCTCCCTGCTCAGCGGGAAGCCTGCTTCTCCCTCTGCCATCCACTCCCCCTTCTTGTGCTTGCGTGCGCTCTCTCTCTCTCAAATAGATAAATAAAATCTTAAAAATAAATAAATAAATAAATAAATAAATAAATAAATAAATAAGGGCACGGAGACCAGACAGCACATCAGTATGCCCTGAAAAGGTGAAACCAGGACAAGAGGATTGAATGTAATGTAACAGGCATAGGAAGAAGAAATGGCAGCCATCATCACTCAGCAGCTCAAGAGGAAGAGGAGAGAGAAAGACGGGGGAAGTTAGCATAGGACCCATTAGGAGGTTGTAGGGAGTTCTTTTTTCCTTTCTCTAGAAAGGAACAGAGCATTCTAGTGATTGGTTTCCTTTTGTGGAGATTTTTCAAGTTCTTGAGAAGAGTATTTATATGACTTTTTCTACCACAAAGGATTGTTTCATTGAGGAAATATGAAGTGCAGCAGTGTTGAGAAGGTGGCTCTTTCACTTCTTGGTTATTTGGAAACAGTCAGAACAAGATTGGTAGGGGCCACTGTATTAGAGTTAGAAGTCATAACAGGAAAGAGCGAGCTGTGCAGCCATCTTTCTTTCATCTGTCCTCTCTAGGGAGATCCTGCAGGAGATCCAGCGTCTCCGTCTGGAGCATGAGCAGGCTTCCCAGCCCACCCCTGAGAAGGCACAGCAGAACCCCACATTGCTGGCGGAGCTGCGGCTGCTGAGGTAAGCAGGGATACTGTCAGCAAATGGTAATCTGCTACAGTAGGAATTTATGTGTCAGGGAACCAGACTAGTGGGATGGAATCTGTTTATCACTATAACTTGTCCTGTCAGAACAAACGCGTTCCCCTCGTTCTGTTACTGCTTCAGGTGTTTGGCTTCCATTATTAATGTCTCTGAGAACTTCAGAACCAGGTCAACACCAGTCTCCAGTTCCATGACAAGCAGAGCAGTGTTTATACTTTTGTGACTGCTTCAAGACCACTGTGCTACACTCGATCTTCTTATCTTGTTAATCAGCCTGACTTTAAAGACTCTTGGTAGGAATAATGCTCTTCTGTCCTACGAGTATATTCCCCTGGTGCCTCATAGGGCAGGACTCCGTTGAAGGAGAAGGGTGCTTGCTACCTGTGCACATCCTCAGACATGAAACCACGTGGGAATCCCTTGCACCATGGCTGTGGAACCTTCCCACTTCAACATAAACTCTCAGGGCTGAGAGACCAAAGGGCACAGGATCCGACTAAGTGTAGAGAGCAGCTTCAGCTCCCACTTGGATGCTGTTTCAGAGGGAATGGAGAAATATTCTAGAAGAGTATTACATGAAAGTGAGCCAATCAAAGCTATTAGGGGCTTATTTCCTATCAGTCTTCGAAAGATGTGTGCACACTCTTTGGTAAGTGAAGACATTTTGGACACTAAGTTAGTAACTTGATTTTCATCAGACCTCTGAATTTCCAAAGAGTGGGTTCTTTCTGTGTAAGTTGTAACATTTAACATTCCACAGTTGATTTTTAATGTGCTATCATCTGGGATTCTGCATAGCTATCCTTTTTAAAAAATTAACATAAAATGTATTATTAGTTTCAGAGGTAGAGTTCAGTGATTCATCAGTCTTATATAATACTAGTGCTTATTGCATCACGTGCCCTCCTTACTGTCCATCACCCAGTTACCCCATCCCTCCCACCCACCCCCAACAACCCTAAGTTTGTTTCCTATGATTAAGAGTCTCTTATGAGGGGGTGGAAGACCATTTATCATGCTAATGGACATCAAAAGAAAGCTGGGGTGACAATCCTTATATCAGACAAATTAGATTTTAAACCAAAGACTATAAAAGAGATGAGGAAGGACACTATATCATACTTCCAGGGTCTATCCAGCAAGAAGTTCTAACAATTGTAAATATTTATGCACCTAACATGGGAGCAGCCAGTTATATAAGCCAATTAATAACAAAATCAAAGAAAAACATCAATAATAATACAATAATAGTAGGGAACTTTAACACCTCCCTCACTGAAATGAACAGATCATCTAAGCAAAAGGTCAACAAGGAAATAAGGGCTTTAAATGACACACTGGACCAGATGGACTTCACAGATCTATTCAGAACATTCCATCCCAAAGCTACAGAATACACATTTTTCTCTAGTGCACATGGAACATTCTCCAGAGTAGATCACATCCTGGGTCACAAATCAGGTCTCAACTGGTACCAAAAGATTGGGATCTTTCCCTGCACATTTTCGGACCACAATGCTTTGAAACTCGAACTCAGTCACAATAAGAAAGTTGGAAAGAACTCAAATACATGGAGGCTAAAGAGCATCCTACTAAAGAATGAATGGGTCAACCAGTAAATTAAAGAAGAATTTTAAAAAATTCATGGAAACAAATGAAAATGAAAATACAACTGTTCAAAACCTTTGGGATGCAGCAAAGGCTGTCCTAAGAGGGAAGTAGATAGCAATACAAGCCTTTCTCAAGAAACAAGAAAGTTCTCAAATACACTACCTAACCATACACCTAAAGCAGCTGGAGAAAGAACAGCAAATAAAGCCTAAACCCAGCAGGAGAAGAGCAGAAATCAATGAAACAGAAACCAAGAACAGTAGAACAGTAGAACAGTCAATGAAATTAGGAGCTGGTTCTTTGAAAGAATTAATAAGATTAATAAGATTGATAAACCACTGGCCAGACTTATCAAAAAGAAAAGAGAAAAGACCCAAATAAATAAAATCATGAATGAAAGAGGAGAGATCACAACCAACACCAAAGAAATACAAACAATTATAAGAACATATTATGAGCAACTATATGCCAACAAATTAGACAATCTGGAAGAAATGGGTGCATTCCTAGGGACTTATAAACTACCAAAACTGAACCAGGAAGAAATAGAAAACCTGAACAGATCCATAATCAGCAAGGAAATTGAAGCAGTCATCAGTCTCCCAACAAACAATAGCCTAGGGCCAGATGGCTTCCCAGGGGAATTCTACCAAACATTTAAAGAAGAATTAATACCTATTCTTCTGAAATTCTTCCAAAAAATAGAAATGGAAGGAAAACTTCCAAACTCATTTTATGAGGCCAGCATTACCTTGATCCCAAAACCAAAGACCCACATGGATGCAAAAATTCTCACCAAGATTCCCTGATGAACATGGATGCAAAAATTCTCACCAAGATACTAGCCAATAGGATCCAACAGTACATTAAAAGGATTATTCACCACAACCAAGTGGGATCTATTCTTGGGCTGCAAAGGTGGTTCAACGTCTGCAGATCGATCAATGTGATACACCACATTAATAAGAGAAAGGACAAGAACCATATGATCCTCTCAATAGGTGCAGAAAAAGCATTTGACAAAGTACAGCATTCTTTCTTGATTAAAACTCTTCACAGTGTAGGGATAGAGGATACATTCCTCAATTTCATAAAAGCCATCTATGAAAAATCCCCAGCAAATATCATTCTCAATAGGGAAAAACTGAGAGCTTTCCCCCTAAGTTCAGGAATATGGCAGGGATGTCCATTATCACCACTGTGGTTCAACATAGTACTAAAAGTCTTAGCCTCAGCAATCAGACAACAAAAAGAAAAGACATCTGAATCGGCAAAGAAGAAGTCAAACTCTCACTCTTTGCAGATGATATGATACTTTATGTGGAAAACCCAAAAGACTCCACCCCAAAACTGCTAGAACTCATACAGGAATTCAGTAAAGTGGCAGAATATAAAATCAATGCATTTCTATAAACTAAAATCAGTTGCATTTCTATAAACCAACAACAAGATAGAAGAAAAAGAAATTAAGGAGTCGATCCCATTTACAATTGCACCCCAAACTGTAAGATAGCTAGGAGTAAATCTTACCAAAGAGGCAAAGGATCTGTACTCAGGAAACTATAGAATACTCTTGAAAGAAATTGAGGAAGACACAAAGAAATGGAAGAACATTCCATGCTCATGGATTGGAAGAATAAATATTGTGAAAATGTCTATACTACCTAGAGCAATCTACACATTCAATGCAATCCCTATCAAAGTACCATCAACTTTTTTCACAGAAATGGAACAAATAATCCTAAAATTTGTATGGAACCAGAAAAGACCCCAAATAGCCAGAAGAATGTTGAAAAAGAAAACCAAAGCTGGTGGCATCACAATTCACATAACAAAGCTGTAGTCATCAAGACAGTATGGTACTGGCACAAAAACAGACACATACAGAATAGAGAACTCAGAAATGGACTCTCAACTCTATGGTCAACTAATCTTTGACAAAGCAAGAAAGAATATCCAGTGGAAAAAAAGTCTCTTCCACAAATGGTGTTGGGAAAATCGGACAGCCACATGCAGAAGAGTGAAACTGGAATTTCCTTACACCATACATAAAAATAGACTCAAAATGGATGAAAGACCTAAATGTGAGACAGGAATCCATCAAAATCCTTGAAATGAACACAGGCAGCAACTTCTTTGACCTCAGCTGCAGCAAATTCTTCTGAGACACATTGCCAAAGGCAAGGGAAGCAAGGGCAAAAATGAACTATTGGGACTTCATCAAGATAAAAAGCTTTTGTACAGCAAAGGAAAGTCAACAAAACCAAAAGACAACCGACAGAATGGGAGAAGATACTTGCAAATGACATATCAAATAAAAGGCTAGTATCCAAAATCTATAATGAACTTATCAAACTCAACACCCAAAGAACAAATAATCCAATCAAAAAATGGGCAGAAAACATGAACAGACATTTCTGCAAAGAAGACATCCAAATGGCCAACAGACATATGAAAAAGTGCTCAATATCACTCGGCATCAGGGAAATACAAATCAAAACCACAATGAGATACCACCTCACACCAGTCAGAATGACTAAAATGAACAAATCAGGAAACAACAGATGTCGGCAAGGATGTGGGACATCCTTGGGGATGGGACAGATGTATGGGAACCCTCCTACACTGTTGGTGGGAATGCAAGTTGGTGCAGCCACACTGGAAAACAGTATGGAGGTTCCTCAAAAAGTTGAAAATAGAGCTACCCTATGACCCAGCAATTGCACTCCTGGGTATTTATCCCAAAGATACGAAGGTAGTAATCAGAAGGGGCAACTACACCCCGGTGTTTATATCAGCAATGTCCACAATAGCCAAATTATGGAAAGAGCCCAGTTTTCCATTGATACATGAATGGATATAGAAGGTGTGGTATATATAATACAATGGAATATTATGCAGCCATCAAAAAATTGAAATCTTGCCATTTGCAATGGCGTGGATGGAACTAGAGGGTATATGTAAGCGAAATAAGTCAGTCAGAGAAAGACAATTATCATATGATCTCACCGATATGTGGAATTTGAGAAACAAGGCAGAGGATCATAGGGGAAGAGAGGAAAAAATGAACGAAGAAGAAACCAGAGAGGGAGACAAACCATAAGAGACTCTTAATCTTAAGAAACAAACTGAGGGTGATGGAGTGGGTGGGGGTGGGAAGGATGGGGTGGTTGGATGATGGACATTGGGGAGGGTATGTGTTGTGGTGAGCGCTGTGTATTGTGTAAGACTGATGAATCACAGACCTGTACCCTGAAATAAATAATACATTATACGTTAAAAAGAAAAAAGTGTGTGTGTGTGTGTGTGTGTGTGTGTTTACCATAAAAGACACTTAATCATAAGAAACAAACTGAGGGGGTGCCTGGGTGGCTCAGTTGTTAGGCATCTGCCTTCGGCTCAGGGCGTGATCCCAGAGTCCTGGGATTGAGCCCCACATCAGGCTCCTCTGCTGGGAGCCTGCTTCTTTCCTGTCCCACTCCCCCTGCTTGTGTTCCCTCTCTCGCTGGCTGTCTCTCTCTCTGTCAAATAAATAAATAAAATCTTAAAAAAAAAAAAACGAACAAATTGAGGGTTGCTGGCCAGGAGGTGGGTGGGGGGATGGAGTAACCGGGTGATGGACATTAAGGAGGGCGCTTGATATAATGAGCACTGGGTGTTATAAAAGACTGATGAATCACTGACCTCTACCTCTGAAACTAATAATATGTTATATGTTAATTAATTGAATTTAAATTTAAAGGAAAACAAAAAATTAAAAAATAAAGCAATTAACTAATCTTAATTAAGTAATTAAACAAGTTATTAAATACTTGGTTTTTTATTTTAAAAAAAAGAGTCTCTTATGGTTTGTCTCCCTCTGATTTCTTGGGTTTTTTTTTTCCCTCTCTTCCCTATGATCCTCTGTTTTGTTTCTTAAAGTCCACATATGAGTGAGATCATATGATAATTGTCTTTCTCTGATTGACTTCTTCCTCTTATGGCTGTCCTTTTTTAATTCTTCCTTTGGCTTAGGTCATTTAGCTTTTCAACCATGATTACTTTTCCTAGAGAATGGAGATTATTGTTTTTCTCTGTCTTTCTGTCTAGATTTATATCATCAATAAATAAGTCATAAAGAATTTAAACTGTGCAGATGAAGATCATTAGAGATATAGAGATTCCCATTCTTCTGAAAATTAGTTTCTATATTTAATTGGGCTTGAGGATTTGGTTGCTGTGCGGTCCTCTGTTGCATGCCTGGGATGTTAGCAGGTTGGTGCTACACTAGGAAGTCTGGGAGAGCATGTGCTGCTGACTCAAGCTCAGTGTAACTCTCAACTCTCGGCGTAAGATACAACTGCTCCACTTCCCCACCACAGTTCAGGCACAAGTGACTCTTTTGTATCTAGCAAAGCAAAAATGGTTATACTCCAGTCTTAACTGTTGTGGAAAGTGGGATTGCTAAAAGTCCTTTATTAAGCTGGAGGCGTCTGAAAATTATCATAGATTTAGTAGGCAAAGGGCTGAGTCCAGAGGTGATATGTAGGCAGCAAGAAGCACGAATTTAACCTAAATCCAAGGAGGGTCTAACTCTTGAGAAATCAGGAAGTATTTAATCTCAAAGCAGCTTCCATTATCACTAAAGAAAGAGGAACTATTTCGTAAGTGTGCGGGATCAATTGGTTGTACATACAGACAAAACATACTGGCTCTTTGCTTCATGCTGTTTACAGAAAATACCACCAGATGGATTAACATGAAGACACAACTTTAAAACTTCAGAAGAAAATGTAGGGAATGTCTTTTTAAAAAAGATTTTATGTTATTTATTAGAGAGAGAGAGAAAGAGAGAGAGCATGACCGGGTTTGTTGGGGGAGGAGCAGAGAGAAAGGAAAAAACAGACTCCCCACTGAGCAGGGAGCCCATGTGGCTCAGTCCCAGAACCCGGGGATCATGACCTGAGCTGAAGGCAGGTGTTTAACTAGCCATAAAAGAAGTTGGTAAATTCATCTATATTCATATTAAAACTTTTGTTTATCAAAAGACATATGAAGGGCAGCTTTCATTCCTAGGTGTCTGATATCCTTCTGGTTTTGACCAATATATATGAATCCCAGAACTGCCAATACCCAGCTAGAAGATGGAGAATTTCATTCTTAGGATTAGTGGTTATGAATCCTGACCACCAGGGTCATCCTTCCCCCTTGATTGTTATTTTTAATGGTATATTCGTTACAGTAGCATATATGACAGATATGTAAGATATGAAGCATAATGATAAAATGAACACGCATGAACCCACATCCTACTCACATATTGTTAAAACCATGTCGTGTGTAAGTGCCCCCGATCCCATTTCCTTGTTTCTACCTTCCACACAGAGCTTACCTCTATGCAGAATTTGGTTTATTATTCCTTTGCTTTTTAAACAGTATTATCAAGTATATGTGTATTCCTGCATATTAAAGTCTTTAGTTTTGCTTTTTGTTTTTTGAGCTTTAGAGAAATGTTGTTATATGCATATAGTGGAACCTTCCTCCCTTCACTATTATGCTTCAGTATCCTTCCATGTTGTTGCTTGTAGCTGGAATTCATTTTCACCACATGTTATAATTACTTGGCAATGCACAGCACAAAGAGTACTGCATCCAGTCTTAAAAGTTCAGGGAAGAAAGGCTTTCTAGAAAATTGAATGAGTCAGTTTCTCTTTATTGCATTTATAGCTGCGCTGGAAATTTAGGGACTATAAAGACTAGAAAACAATGATTCCATCTTAAAAATTTATAGTATAGTCTGGGAAATAAATATAAAATCATTTTCTAGTCAGTTAACTAGTATTATATAGTATTAATAAATAGTATGGGCACTACGTTGTAAGAAAGCTAAGCAGGTGGGGCTCCTGGGTGGCTCAGTCAGTTAAGCGTCTGATTCTTGATCTCAGCTCAGGTCTTGATCTCATGGTCATGAGTTCAAGCCCCACATTGGTCTCCACGCTGGGTGTGGAGCCTACTTAAAAAAAAAAAAAAAAGGTGGGGCACCTGGGTGGCTCTGTCAGTTAAGCATCTGCCTTTGGCTCAGGTCATGATCTCAGGGTCCTGGGATTGAGCCCCCCATTGAGCTCCCTGCTCGGCAGGGAGTCTGCTTCTCCTTCTCCCTCTGCTCCCTGTCCTGCTCGTTATCTCTCTCTCTCAAATAAAAAAATAAAATCTTACAAAAAAGAATATAAGTGGGAAATATATATGTATATGTATACACATACATATATATATATACACATATATATAGAAAGCTGGAAGCAGTTAGACCCATGGAAGTGGTGGAAGTTGAGCTAGACCATGAAAGGGATGATGTGGATGAAATCTGGGAGGAAACATTTCAGATTAGAAGTGGAGTTGGGGTTCAGCATGATTCCCCAAATAACTGTGATACATTTCAGAGAAGGGAAGGAGTCTTGGAGCTAAGAAATTGTTTCAGGTATCCAGTGCATTAATCTTTAAAGTGCCAGTGATAAGAAATAAAATTAGTTGAATAATTGAGACCAGATTCTAGAGAGCCTTAAGTGATAGGTGATGGAAGTCCTCGGAGGATTTCAAACAATGATTGTATTAACTTCACTAGATTTTAACTGAGTACATACTGGAGGCATGACATTCTCTTAAGCATTCAGTACATGCAAAGACTCATCCCCTGACCTCAAGGATTTTGCATCATGGTAGGAATGACAGCAATGCAAGGTAAAATAAATCAAGTGCCACAGAAAAGCACCAATTGCTATGGCGATTAATTAAGCAGGATCTGATACCTGCTGAAGTAGTCAGGAGCAGCTTCCTGGGAAGAGTGACGTTTGGGTTGGACACCAAGGAGTAATAACATTTGGAAGAAGTGGGGGAATGGCTGTGAGGCGTGAAATGATAGGATCTGTTTAGGCAAATGGGAACCATCACTAGACATCCAGACATGGAAGGGGATAGAAGGTGAGGCACTAGGGATAGGAATGTAGGTGGGGTCTGGAGCAGCACTCCCTGATAGAAACATAATGTGAGCCACATATGTAAATTAAAACTTTCCTAACAACCACAATGAAAAGCTAAAAGGAAATAGGTGCCATTGATTTTTTTTTTTAGATTTTATTTATTTTTTTGACAGGGAGAGAGAGAGAGCACAAGCAGGGGGAGCGGCAGCCAGAGGGAGAAGCTGGAAGAGGGAGAAGCAGGCTGCCCACTGAGCAAGGAGCCCAATGCGCGACTCCATCCCAGGACCCTGGGATCATGACCTGAGCGGAAGGCAGCCGCTTAACTGACTGAGCCACCCAGGCGCCCTGGTGCCATTAATTTTAACACTATCTTTTACTTAACCTGATTTACCCAAAATATTACCATTCAACATATAGTCAACATTCAAAAATATTAATGAGATATTTTACTTTTTTTTTCCACAGTAAGGTTTTGAAATCCAGTGCATCTCAATTCAGAATAGCCATGTTTCAAGTGTTCAGTAGTCATGTGTGGCTAGTAGTTACTAGAATGGACAGCTGAGGCATGGATCGTGCAAGACAAGAGTTAGTGATGCTAGAAATGCTACTAAGATTATTACAGAGGATGATGAAATGAACAGGTTTTCTTTGAGAAGCATTGTAAAGTTCATAGAACACACTTTCATACCTAGTATCTTGTTTGATCCTCAAAAATTGCCGTTGTTGTTTGTAATTAGTCCCATTTTAGCGAAGAGAAAATTGAGGCTCTTACAGGGTAAGTGACTTGTCCAAGGTTGCAGTATTTAGTAAATGGTGGCCCTCTAGTCTTCTGATTTCTATTCCACTTCACCGTAACAGATGAAATCAGGATTAATCAAGATAGGAGAACATAGCACATGTAAAGTAGGTGTTTTTGGATAAAGTGAGAGATATGGGAAGAGAAAGACACATAAATTTCTAGGAAAGAATCATCTGAATTGGGTGACGGAGAATTAGGGTGTAGGCAGAGAAGTATTAAAGAGGACCAAAGTTTTCAGCCATAACAACTGGAAAAAATCAGGAAGGAGAACCATTTGTGGACTAAAGTCTTAAGTTTGGTTTGGACATAGCTAGAATTGACTGTCCTCGGGAAAAAGTCAGTTCTCTTACACAGAGTCACCCTGATGCCAGTCGCACACTTGAGGCTGGTGTCTGGTGCTGGAAGCAATAGCAACAGAACCCTATTCTCCCTGAGCAGTTTTCATACATTTTCTCACTATCAATTTAAATTTAGACTAATTCTATATATTCTCTCTAAATGAGGTATTTGCGTTCCTGAGGAATTTTTAAAATTGCTTTAATAATAATATTATTAATACTTTTTCTCTACATTGCCATATCTATATTGTGTTTTCCAAAGTATTTTTACATACTGTTCTCAAAACATTAAAGGAAGAGAGTAAAACAAATATTATTACCACTTTCCAACATAACGTAGCAGAGGTTAAATGACTTGCTCAGCATCTCAGACCCTGGTAAGTAGCTGAATCGGGTCTAAAACCCATTTCACCTACACTTGGACCCTTCTTCAAAGGTCCCTTTATCTTCAGAGTTTCCTTTCTGATGGGCTTTTCCCCTCGGACAGGCAGAGGAAAGACGAGCTGGAGCAGAGAATGTCGGCCCTGCAGGAGAGCAGGCGTGAGCTGATGGTTCAGCTGGAAGGGCTCATGAAGCTGCTGAAGGTGAGAGAGCCCTGGCCCTGGCCGCTCCCCGCCTCCCCGCCCTGGGCTCAGCCGTCCTCCTTCCCTTTCACCACCCGCTCCTCTGCTACCTCCCCTGTGCTGTCCTGAACGAGATGCAGCGAAAGGCTGAAATGCCACTGGCCCATAAAGGTAGCCCTGACTCCGGAAGGTCGTGGAAACTAGTGTGAAAGCTGATGATAAAAAATGAGTAACTGCAACTAGAGTCCAGTCCTTGAGTAGTTGCTTTTATGAATACATATAAAGGTTTGTAAACAGGATATTAACTATATGTAAATGAGTATTTCTCCACGATTTAAAGTTTCTCTTAAGACAAGTTTTCAAATATTCCGCCTAAATACATAACAGTTATTTTGTGTCCTATTTTAGTAAGAATCGGAGCCGCAAACCAAGCTAATCAGACTAATTCTAACGAATAATTTTATGAGGAGGAACAAAATAGCATATTAGCTCTAGGTTTGTTATACTGGGGCTTCAATAATTTTGGGATGACTAGATCTCACTGTCTATCTTTGTTGAAGAATATATTACAACCCCTGAACCCAGAGGAGAGAGAGGCACGCTTGGCATTTAAATGTCCTCACCTAGACGGTTTTCCTGGTATTCAACAGAAATATATACCCAGATTCATAACAGCAATACCAAAGCGCATTTTTTCCTGCGGCTCATTCCTTAGGTCTCTGTCTGTGCTGGAAACCACTGTATTTTGTGGCGTGACACAGAGTTAGCAGCCACAGTGGAAATCACAAAGTGTGGATTACCTCAGAAGCCAGGCTGAGGGGAGTGGATTTAATCCTGTGGTAGGGGAGTCACTGAAGGTTTTGGAAATAATAGTTTGGGAAAATGTGTAGAGCAGATTAGAGAGGGGAGAAACTAAAGGAGAAATGGAGACAAATAAAAGCATCCAGCCTGAAGTGAGTGGCAAGGGTCCAGACTAGGAGTGGGGGCTCAAGAAAACATCGGCTTGGAGACTTTTCTTCAACTTCTTCGTTCTAGGCGAGTCCCTTCATAATGCAGCTAGTGGTATTAGCAGCTTCAGTAAATGTAGTGTTTGTGTCTTAAACTGACTTGTGACTTGCTCAAGACAATCGCTTCTTTTAGTCTTGAGCTGAGTTTTTTTTTTTTTTCCCCTAGCTTTGGTCCGGGGTATTTGGGTTGTTTTACATGGACGTGTTTCTACATTAACCCTTTTAATAGAATTTCTCCTGAGAAATATCTCATGTCTAAGTGGGTCTTATTTAAAGAAAATCTTACGCATAAAACCTTGCCCACATCCCTCTAATAGTTGTCAAGTCTCCAGCTACTCCAACCCCATCACCCACTCAAGACAGCAGAGATGTACTGAGCTGCATTTGGCTGTTGTAACATCTCCAGCCGTTTGGGGGCTTCGGAAGCCCTGCCATATGGGATGGTCCCCTGTCAGACAGGAGATAAAGGGATCCACCCGCCCCTTGCCTGGGTCCAACTCCTTTTAGTAAGATGCTCTCAGACATTACCCAAACACAGATGGGAAGGGACCCTAGGGTAATTTTTGTAAAAGGCAAAGGTTTATGCAAACTGAAAAGAGGTCAGAATATATTTCCCCAAAGTACCGCGGTGTGTTTTCTCGTCAGCTGGGTTGCCCTCATGTTCGTTAGAGTTCCTGGCGCAGAGTCCCATGTGTATTACTTGACCCTGTAGTTCAGTTCTGATGCCTGTGTTCAAGGGCTAAGCAGAATGAGCGGATGCCTGGAACTCTGATGCCAACCCCTAAGTTTCTTTGTATTTCTAGCTATTGTCTTACAGTAAAATAAGCAGGATCCTGGTGCCCCATTTTGTAGAATCCCCTGCCAGCTTCTTAAATGACTTATAATTCACTCACCTGATAGGCTGAGGCCATTCAGACTGGGAGGAAGAATTTGCAACACAGACCAGGAATGTTGTCTTTTTATCCATTGATTAGAACTTACAGATGAAAATCTCATGCCTCCGGTGTCCAGCTTCCTAAAAGGATGATAGCACAATCCTAATTTGTGTATTATATGCACTCCTAAAGGTCATCCATAGGAATCATTGACTTCCATGAAAATTTCAAAGATGTTTTCCTACTATTAAAAAAAGATATTCACCAACCCATAATAAAAGTACACTTTAGGATCCTAATTTTAATTTCAAAGGACTGTCCTGCTTTCATTGATGTTCAGTCTGCTAGCATTTAATTCTCTCATAAAACAGCTGTAAGCACTTAGTTAAATGGACAATTAAACCACATGGTCTGGGATACTCATAAATTAAAATACACCACACAGTAAATTTCCATTTCACAGCGAGTTCTTTCTACTGCTTCAGTGAAATGTAGTGTACATTGTCTGTTTATCTGAAAAATGATAATTTAAGGAAGTATACGTGCGAAGTGTCACCATTGCTTATTATTTCATTCAACAATAATCTTAAATCCTTTTTTTGGGAATAAGGCAGGGTGAAAAGTAATCATACATTTATTTAACAAAAACATATTGGTTCCTAAGTATCACATTTAGGTGTTTGGCAATGAGTAAGATTTAGTCCCTGTCACCAAGGTGTATCAGGGACCTTCTTAATAGTTTTTTTTGTTTTCTTAATGACGTAATGTGCCCTGACATCCAGGTAGCCATGGTCAGAATGTATCTTTCCCCCACATTTCCCCTTGATGAGTGTGTGTGGGTAACCTCTGTCTCATCTGGAAGTGGTTGTGTGTTGATGTCTCACTTTCCAAATCACGGCCCAAATATTTTCTGCCTCATTTTCCATTTTTCTAATATTGCTTTTGAAACATAGTCCCCAGGTGAATTCTGTAGTTTTGGATTTCAACCTCATTTGCAAACGAGGCTTAGAATATGAATTTTCGTGTAGATAGCTGCAGTGGTTATGGCAGGACTGTGGCCACCTAGCCAGACATCCCCCACGTGGAAGAGTCTTACATGGTTTTAGGTGACATAAGCACTTGTAGATTTGCACTTTTTAGTTAAAGTAGTATGACTTCCTTTACATCAGCTTGGCTTCTAGGCCAGTTGCCATCAGTCAGTGTTTACTGACTGCAGCTGATAACAAAAAGGTTCCAAGATCTTATAACTGACCTGTTTACTGTGTTGACCGAGCCTTCAAGGCTTTATCTGAGTAACTTCCAGTGAGTTTAAATACTGTAACACCATCCTAAGTAACACTTTGTCAAAGTCCACCCCCTTCTAATCCCAGTGTACAGCAGGGTCCTCTGACTCTGGAAAAAGCTGCCCTGTCCACCTCTCCCATCCTAACCTGACACATGGCTACTGCAGATTATAATGATGTCATGTCTTTGGACAAACTATCCATAGCAGAGTCACCAGATGTGTAAACATGAAGCATTGCTTTCTGAAATGTCCTTATTCTGTTGAGCCAAAGCAATGTCACCTCCATTACTAAACCTGGAAAAAAACAGTGGAAATAGGGAGGTGTCTTAGAAACAGTTCTGAGAACTTTCATCTTGGTCTTCTGACCTCAGCTGCAATTTCAGCATGTTGGGATTGCCCGATGCCTCCCCCATCATTTCAGTGTCATGTCCACACTTTGTGCCAAGAATAAAAACACATTTTAAATTGTTTAATAACTCTTCCTATGGCTGTCTGCCTTGCCTAGAGAATGGAAGAAAAGTGTTCTGCCTTACAGGGAAGCCTGGCCAGGAAGGGAGATCTCCTCCCAACTGCAGAATTCAAATCCCTTCTAACCAGAGCCACGCGTGCCAGATACACAAGCTAAAAGGTGCTAACTTCGTAAGGCTAACTCAGCTCATGTTCCGGGCCCCTCTTTGCTTGGGCTCCTGTGAGTATAAGTATGGTCAGGCATCCAGCAGCTGGCTTTGATTATGAAGAAAATCTTCTGCTGGCTTGGAGTCTCCTTAAGAGAGTTCTTAGTGCCCATTTAATTCCTAGTCCATGTCGCTCCCTTGCAGGAACAAAATTATTTTTTTCCAAATTTTTTACCTCCTCTTTCCTTTTTGTAATTGGTGGGACTTTCTGAAGGCCTTCTCACCATGGCCCCCAGATCTGCAGACTCTGTGAAAGCGGAAGCTCTCATCTATCCCTAAGACTTCCCACACACATGTTCAGTGACGACGGCTCGCTCGGTTGGATCCGATTTAAATAGAACCATCGCGACGGCTTTTAGATTTGCGCACTTGGGACAAAGAGCAGAGAGGCTCCCTGACCACAGTTACCCATGATGAGGCACAGAAAGAAGAAGCAAAAAGACCCATTAAAAGACAGAGTAGCTGAAGAGCCAAGGACTGAGGAGAGAGAAACTCAGAAGTGTCTATCTCATCTTTGTTGTGCTTCTTCCTAGTGATGCATGCTGATAGCTGTGAGCTGGCGAGTACCCACTTTGCCCACCGTCCCTGCAAGGCTCTGAGAGACAGAGGCCGCAACTCAGCTTCATGTTTCCAGTGCCTTATGCATAAGAAGTACTAGAGGAACCTGTGTTGAGTTAGTGAAAAACTGAGGTCAAGAGTTCTTTTACAAAAGCCTCTCAGGGCCCTGAAGCAGTTCCCAGTTTATTGGAGGAATGGGGACGTATGTGCGTCCTTGGGAAAGAAAACCCACAAAGCAGCCCGAAAGCAAGTGGAGAGGAGGGGACTAAATTAGAGAATCTGTGGTCAGGTGAAATTGCTAGTTTTGGGGAAGTTTGTAGAGCAGTTTTAGGCTCTCAATCTAGCAGGCTTCAGAATCAGCTGACAGGCTCTGAAATGCATTGCTGTGCCCCTCCCACCCCAGGGGTTTGGATTCAGGTGGTCTTGGCCTGCGCCCAGAATTTGCATCTCTGACAAGGTGCCAGGTGCGGCTGCTGCTTTGAGGACTGCTGGTCTAGAGAAGGAGTTACCACACGTGAACGTGGGGGTGGTGAAATTGGCTGAGGATTGGGCTTTTGAGGCCTCGATGAGCTACTTCTTTCAGTTTACCCTAAACAGCTGGGTGACCTCGGGCAAGTCAGGCTCCCTAGGCCTTTTCGGTCTGTAAATGAGGAATTTGGATTCGATGGTTTCCCAGCTCTAGAAGCTAGCACTGAATGAACTGGGTGGGGCAGAGGCCTGCCGTTCACTCCGTCCAGGTGACAGTGATCTGATGGCGGTCAGGGCCTTTGGTCTCTGCACCCAGGGGCCTGGCCCCACTTGCCGGATTCTTCTGTCATCTCTTCCAAATGTTTGTGGCGACGGGCATTAATCTCTTTCCTTTTTTCCTCTGCCTTTTCTTCCTCTTCAACATCTCTAGGAGGAAGAGCAAAAGCAGGCAGTAAGTGAACTTGGGAATTCTTCCACCTGATTCTCACCCCTTTTGCATGGTCTTCTTTTCCTCATGTAGCTGTTACATACCTTTTCCCTCTCATCATCTCTGCAGAGTTGCTTGTGTGTAAAACCCTCCGCAGCTCTCTCCGTGGTGGTGTAAAGTGGCCTGAAAGCCCACGTCCTGTTTCCCTCGCAGAGCATGTTCTTACCTGAAACCAGAGCTTGTTGGATTTTTTTTAAGTACACATCTGTTGTGTTTAGTTAAATACGCATGATTAGTCAGGCTACGATGGCATTTTCCTGCTCTTGCATTCTCTGCTGCCTCATGTCTAGAGTGACTTTAATTGCTCGAAACAACTTTCGGGGTTGTGGGGGTGACCTCAGGCCTAAATACTATGTCATGAATGATTGTGCATGAAAATGTGTAGTTATTGTGATAACTTCAAATGTCCTTTAGTCTTGAGCAGGCTTCTGGATGCTCCAGCTCCAGTAGCCTTTGTAACCAAGTTACCAATGAAGACTAAGCGACTGGTTATGACCTGAGTGATTTCCTGCTCAGAGTCGGCTCCAGGAGGGGCTCTGGTTTTTGGGCGGCATGGCTGTTGCATGGTGTTTAGGGAAGTTTCGTGTTTGTTTCTATTTTCCCAGATGGCCCTTAACCCACACAAGAAAATCAATTGAGGGCCTATCCACAATAGCACAGCATATGTTTATAGAACATTGTAAGATTTTCAAAGCATACATTTTTTTTACACAAGCTAAAGCTGATTTTTAATTCACCTCAGGGCTTTAATTTTAAGATAGAAATATGAAATGTTTAATTCAAAAAATTCACTCATTTCTTTTTCAAAAAACAAACTGATCCATGTTTTAGATTAAGAATAGGAATTTGGAACATTATATTTTTTATTATTTTCGGTTAGGACAATGAAATAATAAAGGGGAGAAGAAAGGAAGAAGAGATCAGATGAGGGGAGGAGGCAAGAAAGGAGCGAGCAAGGGAGAGAGACTCAGAAAGAGGGAAAGGAGATAGATTACGGGACTAAGGTAGGGGAACAACCCAGAGATTTCAGTGGCTTCACTGTAACAAAAGTTTGTTTGGTTTTGTTTTTTCCCTCATTCACACATAGTTTGTTGCTTTGATCGTATGGCACTTCCTCTGTAGGTACATTCACATGGGCAAAGCAGAAGACAAGGATGGAAAGTCAAGCCCAGTCATTAAATCCTTCTTCCAAGACGTGACGCACTTCACTTCCACTCTATTTCACTGGCCAAAGCAAGTCACATGACCACACTTGACTTCCAGGGTCATGGAAGTACAATCCTCCAGTTTGCTTAGAAGCCTCAGAGAAGCAGATGCTGGTAATGCCTACCACGAGTAGGAGGATGGGTGAGCTTGTGTTGAGGGAAGGAAAGAGAACATCTCTCCTTCCATCTCCCTGCCCCCCGTTTCCCTGACAGCCTCATCTCCTTCCTGCCGGTCCAGGGCATCATCTCCCCTGTAGTTGCTGACAACCAGTGTTCCCTTTCTTCTCTTCTCTCTCTTGCACCCCTGAGATGCGTGTCACGGCTGAAACCGCTTGTGGGAACTTACTCCAGCAGTCAGCCCAGACTGGCATCTCCTCATCCCTCTCTGAATGTGCCAGCTCAGAGCGAAGTACCTTGCACCCTACCTGAGAACTCCTCAGAAGAGGGCAGTCATTATGAGGGTCTAGTTTAATGGTAGCCGTAGAGCTTCCAGTAGACATTTCATTTAAAAAAAAAATATTATGGATTGCCATGTAATCTAAGAACCAGAAATTGCCACTTCTGGTATTTTGTTTCTCAGGTTAATTGAAAGCTGACCTTGGGGCACCTGGCTGGCTCAGTCGGTAGAGCATGTGACTCTTGATCTCAGGGTCATGAGTTCCAGCCCCATGTTGGGTGTAGAGATTACTTAAAAAAATAAAAAAAGTATTTAAAAAGTGGACCTTGAGCAGATAAGGGATTAAATAACACGCTCAATTCAGTGACCTGTGCTTCTGTGTGAGATCGTCCTACCCCTGAAGTTGGCCAAATAAGAAGCTAGCCCGGACCGCTAAGCTTGCCCCAGTGAGCCGCTCGTGTGTATGTCTTGGGCGTTCTCCGTGGCCACGGTCCTGAGCTCATGACCTTGTCCTCACACTCTCATAGGACCACCCATGGCATGAATTGGTACAAACTGTTTTCTCATCTTTCACAACGGTGTAGTTAAGACATTCTGTTCTGTGGGTATAGGTTTAAATATCCTTTGTTTATGTCACAGGTTTAAACTGGACCCACTCAGGGCTCAGCTCTGAGGCTCAAATTTGAACTGAATGGCTTTATGTAATTCAACAACATTTTTAACACCTAGACATATAAAGCTTTAGAACTAGCGTCTCTGTTTTAGTTTCTCTCGTTACTGAGTGAGGCACAAAAAGGTATTTAGCACAGAGCTAAGTTGTAACTTTCTTCCTTCCTGGGTTCTGGCTGGTATAGTTTAATTTCTTTGCTATCAAGATGTATTACCCTATATGGGTAATAAAATAATCGTGAGAGACTTGTACAATGAAGAATTTACTAGACAGGCTTTCCCAAATTGGCTCTATAAATCCATTATAGAGAACTTTTCATGTAGTCCGCCTTCTTGCTTCTTTCCTCTTTAGGGATTATTTTGGCTTTGGGGGGATCTGAGAGGAGTGGGTAATGACTGTGACGTAGCTGCTCTCGTGCTGTGGGCCTGCCTTCAGCCTCAGCCACTTCTCCACTGCTGTGAGTGGCATCAGCACCTCAGCTGATAATTCTTATGTCTTTCCTTTCTCCCTCCTCCCTCCTCCCTCCTTCCCTTCTCTCTTTTCAGATCCAAGGGTTATAATTAAGGGCAGAACTGCGTGGCTGTTTCAGATAAGACTTCACTGAGTGACTCTTCAACCCACGATATACCCTACAGTTTAACAGGCTCGGGAATTAGATTGTATCAGTTGAGTCAGGGTTAATCAGGCCCATGATAATCGTAAGACTGCAATTAAAGGACTTTGTCTGCCTTTTTCACTACTGCATCCCCCGTCACTAGCCTGATGCCTGCCACACAGCAGATACTCAATAAATAGTTGCTGAATGAAAACCAGTATTAACCAGATTTACAAGATTTTGAGTTAAAAGGCAGTGTGAATTCATAAGTTTATTAATTATGAGGGCCATTACTGCTTCGAGTACCTTTAACAGTCACTTTGCTCAAGGTACTCCTGCACAGTAGGTCTACCCATTCAGGGGACTGAATCATGGCTCAGAAAAGCCCTTTATAAAAAGGTGGCAGAAAAAGGAATTTCAAGGTTGCCAAAAGAATAGAAACACCAAGCTAATATATCAGTATTATTATTAATTCTATTTTTATTTCTGTCTAAAGAACAGATACTGATTACATAGAATAAAATCATCCTCTTTTTTTAAATACAGGTAATCTATAAAATGTAGGATATCTATAGTTATTTGTATCACTTGAAAATATTGAGCTTTGTTTAGTAAAAACCCAGCGTCTGCAGCCTGGCTGTGGGATTCACCGGCAGTGACAACAAAGGAGCTCACTGAGGCAACAGCAGACTGACGAGTAATGCTGGTGATGGTGTTTGCTGCTTGGTGCACTTAAGCTGTGGGCTCCTCCAGTCCTAGTCTGGAGAGATTTCAGATGTATGAATTCATTCTGGTTACATCTCGGTGTTCCATTCTCTCCAGTGACTCAGTATACCATAAAATTTTACTGCTGGATTGCTAACACCAAATGAAATGAGCTATCCAAGGCAAGGGGTAGGGTTTATTCATCGAAGATATTTCCTTGAACATTTCTCTGAATTCTCTTATTAGAAGTCACTACCTTTGGGGGCACCTGGGTGGCACAGCGGTTAAGCATCTGCCTTCGGCTCAGGGCGTGATCCTGGCGTTGTGGGATCAAGCCCCACATCAGGCTCTTCCACTGTGAGCCTGCTTCTTCCTCTCCCACTCCCCCTGCTTGTGTTCCCTCTCTCGCTGGCTGTCTCTATCTCTGTCAAATAAATAAATAAATAAATCTTTAAAAAAAAAAAAAAAAAAAAAAAAGAAGAAGTCACTACCTTTTATGTGCAGATCAACATCAGGCTTGAGGACTCTAACTTAAGATAGTAAATATAAGGATAGGGGGCTCCCATGTAGGTGGCCCTGATCCAAATTAGTAATATGGTAATTACTGGTCCAGGGGATTATAGGTGGGACTCTGAAAATTATGTAATTAGAGGAATCTCGGGGATTCCACTAAGAGAGCATTGCCACACTTGGAACCTTTCTTTTTACTTCAGTAAGTTGGGATATCAAGTGGGATCTTGCCCCGTGACTTTCTGATTTCCAGAATCAGACGAATAACTGCATTTAGTGCACTACAACTGCACTAAAGAAAGAATGGTGTGGGCTGGCTAGAAGCCCACATCTCTGATCTGGCTTCCCCAAATATGCCTCAGAAGGCCACTCAATATTTAGTTAGCCATGGCTAATCCATGAGGACTCTAACAAGCCTCATGAATATTAACTCTGTAAGTTTCAGAGAAAGTACTTTAAAAAAAAACTCTATACAACAACAAATAAAAACCTCCTTTGTCCATTAAAGAGATTATTGGCGAACCCCTTGATGTGCTCATGGACCATTTCCCCTCTTGCTTCACTTAACCTTTGGACACAATCTCATTGGGAAGTGATTCAGATTCCCATGCCTCTAAATCTTCTGGACTCTTGGACCCCACCGTACTCTGAAATAGAAGCCTGAGTCTGCTTCTACCCCAATGCAAAGAATTGCCATTCATTTATTTATTCAGCAGTATCTTACTACGTATGTTCAAGGCAGTGAACTTGGCCTTCTGGAGGATAATGAGAGAAATCCTACACAAATACCGCCCTCAAGTAGTATGAACTTTATTTCATTGTTGGCATGTTAACTAAAATACAGAAACGCAAGTCAGGTCAGTGATATCCTGAGCCATAGTCACCACTGCTGTCCCCCTAAGTTTGCAAACTCCACAGATGTCTTTTGGTAAACCAAGATCAGTGTGGTGTACTACAGGACTTTGCCGCAAACCGTTAGCCTGGGTCCCAGTCCCAGTCTGTCTAGACTATCTGATGTGCCGCCTGCACATAGATGCCCATGGGAGAGTCTGCCGAGTGGGCTCATTCATCAGTGTTGGCTCCCGTACTCACTATGGGAAACTGGTAGTTTGTTGTTTTACTTTTTTTTTTATTTCAGTTTTTTCCCAAAAAAGAGGAAACATCATTACAATATTAAAAATAAGTATTTGTATTTAACTCCCCTGAAACTCCTTGAACACCTACCAGGAGCTTACAGTCTGAGGATATAGGGGGGAAATCACTTTGAGTCTTTGCAGCATCCCCAGTATTTTTCCTCCCCATCATCAATGACAGACTGAGAGATTTCCTTGCCTGCTTTTTTATTTCCCTTCTGTACTATATTTCTGTCTTTTCCTCTCTTGACCAGAATGCATACAGCATATGAAAACTGTCCTCCAAGGTCTCTAGGGAAATTCTCTACACACCAAGCTGGGGAAATTGTCCTTCCGCTGGAAGACTGTTGAATCCCGGGGACACACTGTCTCTCCCAGAGTACTACAGTCTGAGTCTCAGCAAAGCATCAACAGAAAAGAATAAGTAAAAGATGACTTTTCTAGGTTCTGAGCCTGAGGACCTGGGAAAATGATGGGTACATTGACGGAAGAAGTGAAAAGGTGAGATGATCTGGGGCAGAAAGGGGATTTTGACCTGATTTTGAACATACTGAGTTTCAAAGATTAGGCAAGCGGTCAAGCTTTTTGTCTGGTCTGCTATATATTTGGGGATATGCAACTGAAATTTCAGTGGAAATACATGGCTAGCATTGTAGATTTAGAAGTCTTCACCATAAAATTAGGATTGAAACCATATACATGAGCCTTAGGAAAAAAGCATAGTAGAGAAAAGGAAGAAAGGGGAGGTGGGAGGGGTAGAATTGTGGGTTCTTGTGAAAGCTCAGATAGTTTCAAGAGGGAGAAAGTTATTAAGACAATAGAATAAGGAAGCCCTTGGATTTGACAATCAGTAAGTTATCAGCAACCCTGGAAAGAAAAGTTTCAGTAGAGTAGTGGAGTATAGACAGCTCTGAAAAATAGGCTTTGTTTTGTCCAACCCCCACCCCCCTTTGGTTTCAACCAGTGAAAGAGAAGGAATTAAATCTTTAACCCGCCTTATTGAATTATTTGAGTGGATTGGTGTTCTGATTCATAGAACCTTCTTGACAAAAACCTCATTTTTTTCTATCTGAACACGTGCATTGCCTTTACAAACCTGTTTCTTCACCTGTAAACTTCAATTTCACAACCCTTTCATCCTTTCGTCACTAATACCAGTCAGGATATTGCAGAACGGCTATAAACCAAGAAGGGTCTACAGAAGAACAACTGGATTCATTGGACTAGTGTCTCCTTTTGTGACTTTGAAACCCTCTGCCCTCCCTTCATTGTCTGGGCTTTCTTTCGCTAACCAGCTCCTCCCTCAGTGTTGCCTCATGCCAACCTTCTACCTTCCACTTTTCCAGACAAAAGAAAGCATCAGCTACTCCCATGAAGGCCTGTCCTTTGGCTTATCTCTGGGAGTTTTGGGCTTCCACAGGAGGAGAGGAATCCCTAGTGCTATCTTTCTGGAAGACCTCCCCCTAGCATCCTCTCGGCTTGGGATTGGATATATGACCCTTCACTTTGAGAGCATCTGTAGGCATTTCATCAAATCCTGATGCTGTGCCGGTCTCTGGGGTCTTATAGCTGACCTCAGGCAGGTTCTGATGTTCCGTATTAACCGTAATGCCGAGATAGGGAGCTTTCCTTACCTGAAGTGAACATCTGCTTAGTTTCAGCCAAAAGAACCATGTTAGAAAGGGTACAGTAGACTTTTGCACTCTTCTCCATTTGCTGCCCATCATATAATCTGGCAAGTGGAATTACTGTCATTTGACACTGCAGTATAGATGCTCCAAGCTTTAAAAGAGGGGTGAGGGGCGGGGAGGAAGAAGGGAGCAGGAAGGGAGCTGGAAGGAGGAAGGGAGAGAAAGAGAAGAAAAGAAAGAAAAGTAGAAGCATGTTTTATAAAATTAGAGGCAATGCAGAGAGACAGTTAACTGCAGCTAATGTGGTACCTTTAATAAGGATTCGTGCCAGCTCACCACTGCTCTACAAGCTGGCTAACTATAAACCCTTCAGTACTTTTATCTATCTGCCTATTTATTTTTCATAAATCCTTCGGTACATTTATTATTATGTGTTCTTAATTTAAATATATACAACACTCACTATGTAATTGCTTTCACATATCAAATTTCAATTCCTGTATTTAACCATCTCAGACCTCAGGAAACCAAGAGAGAATCTAGGAGACTCTGAGGCCTATAGCTGCCCCCACCCTGGGACATCTTCCAAATGTGCAGAAGATGTGAGAGTTTATTCTTGGGCCCCTTGATGGTCCCAGGCTAACCTGAGGCTATGGGTGACCAGCCCTTCCTTCCACAGCAGCCACACCTGGGGAAAGAAGACTGTCTCACCCGCAGCCAGGTTTCTCATCCTAAGCACTGTGGAATTGTGGGCCAGATAACTCTTTCAGGGGGGGTCTGGGGGGTTTACATTGTAGGGTGTTCAGCAGCTCCCTCGACCTCCACCTACTAAATTCCAGTGGTAGCCCCTGCCCCCCAGCAAGTCCTAGCAGATGAAATTACCCCCAGTTAAGAAGCACTGCCCCGAGCCCAGAGAACCTTGCTCGTGACACCAGCCTGAGCCCTCGAGGCATTCTCAGAGGCCCTGAGTCTGAGGTTTAGATATGGGCTGGACAGTGAACGATGTTCAGGCGTGTTCCCCGAAAATCACTCCTCTGTCCATTTTTCCTGCCAGTGCTCTGTGTCCGCGCACCCTCTCCAGGCTTCTGCTCCTCTGCGCACTTGCTGTTCAACAAGCCTGCTTGTGTCTCTCCTTCCAGTTCCCGCTGACTTTCTTCATTCCAGCCTCCGTCGTCTGTCCCCTGGTCAGTTGGAAGAGCCTCCGCATGGGGTTCCTTGTGTTCTGTCTCTGGCTGCTCAGTCCCTCCTTCATGGTGCCCCAGAGCCAGGTTCCTGGACACACATGGCACTGGCCATGCCGTGGTCTCCTCAGGAGCCTTCCCTAGCTCCCTAGCTCCCTGTGCGCCGCCCCCAGGAGGGCTCAACAAGCATTTTATTAAAGGCTTGGACAGTAAATATTTTAAGCTTGGTAAACCAAATCAGAGATATTATGTAGGTACTTATATAACCACTTAAAATGTTTCAAAATGTGAAAACCATTCTTAGCTCATGGACTGTAAAACACAGGTGGTGGTGAGCTGGATTTGGCCATGGGCTTCAGTTTGCCCATCTCTGGCCTAGTAAATAAACTAGGTGACTATTTAAGGCTCTGGAGGATGGTGGCCCACACTCCTCTTTCCTACCATGTGTCTTCATGCCCCGTACATGCTAGCCATTGCCCCCCCAACTTCCCCCCCACTCCCCCTCCGCGGGTAGCCTCCTCTCCCAGGCCAGCCTCCCTGTGTTCATGCCCTTTCCTCACCTGTATTGCCCTTCCCGAGCCTTTTCTGCCGATTGAAATTATACCCCTCAAGATACTCTCAGATGCCACCTCTTCTGTGAAACCTTACCCCGTTCCAGAAGGTCAGAGTGACACTCTGTCGCTTCTGTGCTTTTCCTTTGGGCCTCCACTAGGCACGGATTTCACCCTCCTTTGTACGCGAATTGCATACATGCCTCACAGCCTCAGGGGACAATGAGCCTGCCAGCTGTGGAGACTTGTCCCTTTGTAACCCCCAGCACCTTTCAAAGTAGAATGATGGCAGGTAGGATTCTATTGAGCTGGAGTGTGAAGCATTTCATGTTTATCTACACCAGCCTGCAAAGATATTATCCATTTTGCATATGAAGAGTCTGAGATGTGGAGAGGTTAAGTAAGTTACCCAAGATCACACTGCTAGTAAATGGCAAAGCTGGCATCCAAACTAGGTTCCCTAACTGCAAAGCCTGGACTCTACACTGTTCTATACAGCAGGGACTCAGCAGAGAATGGTGGTGTTGAATAGGGTGCCTACCTCACCATGCAAGTTTTGCATACCTGTTACGTAGCATTTAAATTTGACTCACTGAATTTTAAAATATCCTGGATAGGTTCTGGCTGCCTGCCCGATCACTGATTTAGGTGTCTGAATAAGGACCATGCTCTCCTGGCAGTCTGTTCTCTTTTTGTTTCTAATAATGCAGTCTGAGTGTTTGGTATTCATTTTATAGGGATTTTCCCCTCAGTGGGGTCCCTGATCATTTCTCTGAGAACTGACTTTAAAATCCTGCAATGAGAGCTAATGCAATACCATTTTCAAGTAGAGCCGGACAAACTAGGAGAAACAAACAGAGCATAATCTGGTCTTAGAATTTATGAGCTTCCCTATCTGAAAGTTTAAATTTCAACTTCTTTTGATCTTTGGGTTTATGGTGAGTTTTAGTAGATTGTTCTTTGTCTCTGGAACTTAGTATGCGTTCCTCCTTCTACTAAGAAAGATAGCTAGACACCCCCCCCCCAGGCCTCAAGGGAAGCTTCATCTTCTGCATAATTTAGTTTGACTTGATTAGAGACAGGATCATGAAGATCGAGAACCATAACCATCTTCTGCCCGTTGCCAATACCGTGATCATAATCACCCAGCAGTGCTCCAGTCGCTGTTCCCCGTCTGACCCCAGGGGCCGCCACAGCGAGGGACAGGCTCTGTGGAAGCCCTGAGTTTCCCGGGATGATGTGGGACAGAGGGACCTCATGGCAGACATTCTGGTGGCTCCATCGCGTCCTTCCAGCAGACCCACACGTGTGTGTTCATGGTCTTCAGGGTGGAAAGAAGGGAGACACGTCATAAAACTGTCCAGCTCTTCTCTCTCGTGTTGAGAAGCAAAATTTACCTTTAAAACCTACCAGCTTGCAGGTAGCACCCTTGCTAAGATGGGACAGTCTCCGGGCGTGTTCTGGAGCTGTTGCTAACTCCCCCCGGACGGAACCCGGCCCCGTCCTTGCTCACTGCGCGGTGGATGCCTTTCTCACCTCCTGCACCTCACCCTCTCTGTGTGCTCGCTTCCGTCCCTGGTCCGCGTGAGGCAGTTATTCCCAAGCCTGCAGTGGGACGGGCAGGGCGGCCCCCTCTCCACTCACTGCCACGTTTGATGAGGCGGCTGCATTTTCCTAGAAGAGCCACCACCAACACCAGTTGGAAATAGTATGTGGGCTCTGGTTTACCTTTTCCTGAAGGAAGAAAGTCCATGCAAAGTCCATTCTTTGTTCATCCCATTTCTCTCTACAGTCCGGGCTGCCTCACCTAAATTTCAGACTTACAGCTCCTTTCCCTCAATGTTGTTTTTTTGTGCGTTTTGTTGTTGTTGTTGTTTTTCTGAGAGGGCCTCTGAAAATCGGCAGCAAAGAGGCCAGTTTGTTTAATTTAAATACACTGCAGCAAAATGAAGGTAATTGTCCACAAAGGCCATCTGGTACCTGGCAGGTGTCCACGAGTCAGAGAGAGAGAGATGGAGACTAAAGCGTCTCCTTCTGTTACCATGATAACAGCTTAGCTCAGAGTTTCGGTCGCAGCTGTGTGTGTGTGTGTGTGCGTGCACGCGCGTGCACAGGATACAGTTATCAATGCTCCAGAGAGGGCAATAACTCCAAATCAGGCTTTTTGCCACAAGCCACTCTGGGCTTGATTACTTGACTGTAATGTGTACTAAGGAGATAGGAAAAAATTCGTGCCTGTGCCATGAAGAAAAAGAAGGGAAGGAGATTGGATTTATGGAGCCCCTACTGTGTGCCAAGCACCACACTGGGGATATCTAAGCACAGCCGAGCATGGTGCAAATCGTTCTCCTGCTGAAGACCGTGGCTCTCTCCCGCTGTAGCCGGCTCTCTCCGCCACAGCCCGCAAGCGCCGGTGTCTGCTCCCAGTGTCCTCACATCACCTCCTCCGGCACTCTCTCCACCTGCTTTGGCTCAGTATTAGATTCGTGTTGTGACAAGAGACTAAGTCATAATCGCTGTACTCTCCTTTCTGACATTTCTCACCTTTACTGGAGATGAATTGTCCTGTTGAAGATCACGGTTAACTTCAGTTGTGAGAGGTCTCAGCTGATCCATGTTCCTTCCGGCCTCAGCAACACTATGCTATGCCTTGGATTCTCCTAGCAGCTTGAGGCAATTAGAAGACCCAGGTACCAGTCTTAGCCTTTCTGCTCATTTATTTGGAACCCTGTGACCTCTCTAGGCCTCAGTCTCTTCAAATGTAAAATGAGTGTTGGACTAAAAAAAAAAAAAGAGGCTATTTTCTTGGGGTCATGAACGTTCTGAAATTATAAGCATAATTTCTGAGTCCTTTTCTTAAAATGTGATACCTAGTTTTCTCAGGTTCTCAGAGTCTTTGCCAATTTAGAAGGGAAGAGCCAGCAGACCAAAGAGCTTCCCAGATTGTAACGTTTCTCCACCTCTGTATTTCCAGCGGAATTGTTTCCAACTACAAGGGACCTCTGTGTTCAGAGAACCTGAGTTACAGGGCATTTATTGTGTTGAGTTATTGGTGACTGGCCCGTGCTGCATTCAAGGCTTTGTTATAGGTTGTATTCCAAGACCCCACTGTCCTTGCACCAGGAAACCTTCAAACACCAAGCAGCATTTTGCAGACCTTCCCCCAGCTTCCCCAGGCTAATTGCCCCTATCCTGGCAGCTCCAGCCAGTGGCGCAAGATTGTTTTATACCTGCTTTGGACGACTTATCCCCATCCCCCGGAGCCACCCGACTGGTTCCTCCACCTTTACTGATTTCTGTGTGATTCTCAGGTTCCCCATAACCTCAAGGTTCCAGCCGTGACGCTGCCCCCAGCCTTCTCCTGTGCCATTTGTTCTAGATTTGGTTTTGGGGTGAGTGGAGTGCTTGGCATTCTTCACAGGGAGGTCCTGCCTGCCTGAATGTAAAACCCCATCTGTGCTTTTGAGACAAGGGAAATTTCACAGTGCAGTGCTCCAGCTTGGCTTTGAGTGTATCTGTCTGGCCCAGACGTGCTGAGAGGGCAGAGAATGAGCAGACCCTGACCAGGAGTGTCGGTGACTGTCAGCACGCCCAGAGTGCTGCTCTGCACTGCACACCGTTTCGAACTCTGTGTGCTCTCTACGCTCCAGCCTGCGGTCATGTAACTAGAGGGGCCGTGTTGCAACTCTGTCTTGAGCTGGTCCCAGCCTCGTTGCAGCCACCTGCTCCCAGCACCTCCTCACAGGCTTCGTTTGCATGAGCCCAAATGGGCAGCACCTCTCATTTGACTGCACTCGTGAGAAGGGTAAGCTAAATAGGGAACATGCCGTTCTGTGACCCTGAGACGGCTGCTGAGGGCCCTCAGAGGGTCCGTCATTGACAACGTTGTTGTGACCAGAGCAAAGCCAGGATGACTTGACATTTGCAAGATGAGGTAACTTGGCAAAAGTTAGAGAATCATAGAATTTTAAATCTGAAAAATACTTCAGAGATAATCTACTTGATGCCACTCAGTTTATAAGTAAGAAGACTGCACCCCAAAAAACTTAAAATGCATGTGCTGTACAGTCCGAAGAAAATCACAGGTCCCCAGGCATCTAGGCCCTGCCCTTCCTGCTAAACCACATCACCTCTTTATGTGTCCACCCCAAGGCAGTGGAGAGAGCTAGGATTCCAACTCTGAGCCTGCAGCTTTCCCTCCTCTGCCCAGTCGTTGAATTTTCGGCAGAGAATTGTCTCCAGGGCCTGCGATTATTATCCAGCATCAGGACAAGCTCGCTTACTCAGGGACTTAGGTACGTTCTCCTATCAGATAAAATGTTTTTTGATTATATATCCTTGCTTCTGTTCTCATCCATAATCCTCTTTCCCTGGGTCTCTGGCCTTTCACGAGGGCTTCTGGGCTTGGTCTCTCATATTCCAAACCCTTCCCTCCCTTTCCTTCTCAATCAAATGTCCTTCAGATGGGACTACCCCAGTAATGTATGAAGAAGAAAATCAGTCTGAGCATATGAGTTACCTGTTGCCATACAGCAACTTACCCCAAAACCTAGTGGCTTCGTAGAACAAATATTTATTACCTCACAGCTTCTCTGGGCCTAGAGTCCAGATGAGGGCAAGCTGAGGGTCAGGGTCTCTTACAAGGCTACAGGCATCTCAAGGCTCAACAACTCACATGGTTGTTGGCAGGATTCTTTGATGGCTGCTGGACTGAGGGCCTCCGTTCAATGCCAGCTGGTGGCTGGAGGCTGCCTCAGTTCCCTGTCACGTGGGCCTCTCCACAGGGCAGCTCACAAGATGGCAGCTGGCTTCATTAGACTGAACAAGCAGGAGGGAGAAAGAGTGTAGATGGGCAAGATGTAAGTTACAGTCTTTTATAAGCTAATCTCAGAAGTGACATCCCATTCACCTGACTCTGGGGCAGCAGTCACTGCGCCCAGCCCGTGTTCAAGGGGAGGGGATTACACAGGAGTGCGACAGAAGGGGGCAAGGTCATTGGAGGCCATCTCAGAGGTCTGCCCACCACATTGACTCATCTGGTGAAGTATCTCAGACAAAGCTTTATCGATGACTGATAGATTTTGTGCTCCCTGGAGATTATTGCCTGCTCTGGCTACGTTCCCGCTTTCCATTACTGAAGCAAAAGGGTCAGAAACGTGATACACCTCATTGTCATTTAACAAACGTTTATTAAGCATTTACATGTGCTAAGCACAATGGTAAGGAAGATAAATTTTGAGAGGTGAGGTTAACGCTGTTCAGAGTTCTGGGGAGGACGTGACAATGGAGCTAAGGCCTAGAGGAGCAGTGGGAGCTGGTCTGACCACGCTGGGGGCGTAGCGCTTCTGGCAGAGAGGCCTTCAGGCAGGGGAGAGTGCAGGCCTTTCTATAGGTAGAAGCAGCTGTCACCCGTCCTTTCACTTTCTGTCTAAACCAGCCAGTGGCCGTCACAGACATCCCTGCACCAACGTCTACCTCCTCCAAGCCCCACCTTAGTCTCTAGGCCTTCCTGAAGCCGCTATTGGCTGTGGTGTGTGCCTCTCCCAGGCCAGAGGTGATTCATTGACCTACCACGATGCCACACTGGTGTTGCTCTGCTGGAGCCAGAATTCACAGAGGGCTCTGACGGTTCCATCCTAGCATTGTAATCCAACATGGCCCTAAAGGGAAGGGCTGGTGCTTGAGATCCATTGGTGAAAATCGTGCCTTCCCAGCAGGCTCGCCTTTCTCTTTCTACTGCTCTGAACAAAGATAACTTCTGGAGTCTGGTCTTCATCTTTCTCAGAACGCACGTCCTGGGCACTGATCCCAGGAAGAGGGCCTGATTATTTTGAAGCTGATGGTGAGCAGTAGTTTCATTTCCTGATCCTAGAGCTTCAGCCACATGTGGCTGGCCACCCTGGGCATCCCTTTGGCCTCATCTCCCATCATCATTTTCCTAGCAGAGGTTCAGTTTCATGTTCTTAAAAAGCAACCTAGTCATTCATCTTGGGTCTTACGACTCTAACATTCAGTCCTCAGGCAGCAGTGCCTGGCCCAGATCTCACTGAGGGAGTTTTATTGAATAGTTGCCATGTGCTTGATGCTGGGTCGGCCCTCTGCGGGGATGACAGACAACTGTTACACAGTGAAATGAGTGTGAATTTCACAGGCCACACAGATAAGCAAAAAAGAAATATTTAACAGGACTTCATTTCCCTCTTGAGGGCTCACTGTCTGAGCTGGACATAGTCTGGGCATTTTCGGGCAAACTCTGAAGCCACCCATCCCAGATTCTTATCCCCCTTCCTGCACCTGAGATGGGTGCTGTGCCTTGGGGGACTAGTGCTGGGTGCTGTGGCATCAGGGGAGGAGTGTCCATGGCTCCGACTTGATCTGTGCTGAGGCAGTCATGTCCTTTGCTTGTGGCCAGGCCTGGTTCTCACAGGCAGCACTCCTTGCCCTGCAACTGAGACAGCTGAATTCATAGGCTCCCTGAGCAGCCAAGGCGCACACACAATCTCAGTGAGGCTCTCACCCCTCCGTGACTGAGAGACAACTTCAGGCTTGTTGCCTTTGCAGCTGGAAAACCATGGGCTCCTGGGGTGCCTGGGGTCCTTCCTTGATGCTGTCCAAGCAACCCAGGCAATGAACTTGATTCTGTGCCTTTCAGCTCTTGGAGGCCCAAGATCACTTCTGTGATCTCCTGTGTCCCAAACTGTGCTGGCTCACAGGTCTTTCCTTGCATAGACGTTCTTGTTTTTCTACAGATTCTCTTACCTCTCTCCCAGCTTCATCACCTCGTTGGGATTGGGGCTAGAACTGCCAGATCTGGCTGTTCAAAAGCACTTTCCAAACCAGAGTGAATTTTACACTTTATTATTGGCCCCCTCTCCCCAAAAATGGCCAGAAAAGCAGGGCATGATGGCGATTATAGGGTAGAAGATGGAGGTGGTTCCCTAAAGTACAATGATTAATATGTGATAATGTTAGCTAACCAAAACAGGGTTCCTGAGATGTTGGAAAGGAAAATAGATACCCTGAAAATAAATAATAATAAATGTTTCATAAGCACTGGCAAAAATAAAATATTTCGCAAGATAGAACATGTTTAATTATCAATGGAAAATTGTTATAAAAGTTAATAACAAACATAGCAGAAAAAAGACTTCATAGTATTCCATTGTATGGAGAAACCACATTCTGTCAGTCCATTCACCAGTCAGCCCGCTTTTGGTCATTTCCACTTTTGGCCTCTTAAACTGTAGCTAAGGAACGTTTGTGTACAAGTTTTGGGTGAGCTTATGTTTACCGTTTTAAGAAGCTGCCACACTGTTTTCCAAAGTGGTTGTAGCATTTTACAGTCCTGTCAGCGATGTACAAGGGTTTTGGTTTTCCCACATCTGGTAGTCTTTTTGATTGTAGCTGTTTCAGTGGATAAGTGGTATCTCATCGTAATTTCGATTTTCGTTTCCCTATTGGCTCCTCAGGCGGAGCGTTTGTCACGTGATTATTAGCCCACTTGTACATCAGCTTCAATGAACCATCTATTCAAATCTTTGTTTCATAGTTGCATTATCTTCTTCTTATTCAACTGTAAGAGTTCTTTGTATCTTCTGGACACACGTTTGTGTTTTGTTTGTTTATTCTTTTTTTTTTTTTTTCATTTCCACTTCCTTGACATATAAACTTGTAAGATATTTATTTATTTATCTATTTAAACTTGTAAGATATTTGAAGTATATATTGGGGTGACTTGATTTACACATACATAATGAAAGGATTCTATCTACATAATTAATATATCCATCACCTCACATATTTACCTTTTTGTATGTATGAGAACATTGAAGTTTTACTCTCTTAGCCAATTTCAGCTCTGCAGTAGTGTTATCAACTATATGTTGTCACCATGTTTTACGTTACATCCTCAGACCTTATTTATTTTACAGCTGAAAGTTTGTACCCTTTTACCAACCTCTCCCTATTTCCCCCAACCCTTGGCCCCAACTACTTTTCTACTGTGTTTCTGTGAGTTTGACTCTTTTTAGTTTCCACATATAAGTGAGACCATGCAGTATTTGTCTTTCTGTGTCTGGATGATTTCACTTAGCAGAATGCCCTCAAGGTCCATCCATAGTGTCACAAACAGCAGGACATTCTTTCTAATGGTTGACTAATATTCCATTGTACATATATGCCACCTCTTGTTTGGCCATTTTTCTGTGATGGACACTTAGGTTGTTTCCATATCTTAGCTACTATGACTAATGCTGCAGTGAACATGGGAGTGCAGATATTTCTTCTAGATCCTGTTTTCATTTTCTTTTAATCTTTTGAAGAACCTCTATACTGTTTTCTGTGGTGATTGTACCAGTTTACCTTACCACCAGTAGTACACAGCGGTTTCCTTTTCTCCATGTCTTCACCAATATGTACCTCTTATCTTTTTGATAGCCATTCTCACAGGTGTGAAGTGATATCTCATTGTGGTTTTGATTTGCATTTCCCTGATGATTCATGATTTTGAGTACCTTTTCATATACATGTTGGCCATTTGTGTATCTTCTTTGGAAAAATGCCTGGTTCTTCTATTTTTTTTTTTAAGATTTTATTTATTCATTTGACAGAGCACAAGCAGGGGGAGCAGGAGAGGGAGAAGCAGGCTCCCCGCTGAACAGGGAGCCTGATGTGGGGCTCAATCCCAGGACCCTGGGATCATGACCTGAGCTGAAGGCAGATGCTTAACCGACTGAGCCACCCAGGCGCCCCTCCTCTGTCCATTTTTAAATTAGATTGTTTTTGTTTTTGCTGTTGGGTTGTATGAATTCATTATATATTTTGGATATAAACTCCTTGTCATACGTACGATTTGCAAATATTTTGTCCCATTTGGTAGGTTGCTTTTCATTTTGTTGATGGTTTCCTCACTGTATAGAAGCTTTTTACTTCTGATGTAGTCCCACTTGTTTATTCTTGTTTTTGTTGCCTTTGCTTTTGGTGTCAAATTCAAAAAATCTTTGCAAAAACCCACAATTTTCTATCAGATATAATTTACAAATATGTTTTCCCGGTTTGTGACTTATCCTTTTATTTTTCTTACTGGTATCTTTTTTATGATAGTTTTATTCATATATAATTCACATACTATATACAATTCACCATTTTGAAGCTTAAAATATAGTTGTTTTTACTATAGTCACAGAATTGTGCAACTGTCACCACAGTCAACTTTAGAACATTTCATCACCCTCTGAAAGAATCCCACATGCATTAGCACTCACTCCTCATTTCTCCCAGGCCCCTACCCTCAGGCAACCACTAATCTCCCCTTTCTGTCTCTATGGATTTGCCTATTGTGGATATTTCATATAAATGTAATCAAACAATATTCAGTCTTCTGTAACTGGCTTATTTCACTTAGTATAACATCCTCAGGGTTTGTCCATGCTGTAGCATGTATCCATACTTCATTCCTTTATTTGCCGAATCCTATTCAGTCGACCCTTGAACAATGGTGGGGATGTTATGGGTACTGACCTCCTGCACAGTCAAAAATCTGTGTATAACTTTTGCCTCTCCCAAAACTTAACTACTAATAGCGTACTGCCTTACCCATAAAATAGTCAATTAACACATATTTTGTGTTATATGTATTATATGTATTCTTACAATAAAGTGAGCCAGAGAGAAGAAAATGTTGAAGAAAATCATACAGAAAATACATTTACAGTGCTGGGGTGTATCTATAAAAAAAAATCCACATGTAAGTGGACCGTGCAGTTCACATCCGTGTTGTTCAAGGGTCACCTGTATTCCACATTTTTATTTAAATCATTCTTCAGTTGACGGGCACTTGGATTGTTTCTACTTTTTTAATGCTGCTGTTGACACTTGTGTACAAATTTTTGTGTAGACCTATGTTTTTGTTTCTCTTGGGTATACACACACAGGAGTGGAATTGCTAGGTTGTATAGCACTCAATGTTTAATCTTTTTAGGAACTGCCAGACTGTTTTCTAAAGCATTAGGAATGCACCATTTTCCATTCCTGCCAGCAGCATGCAAGCATTCCAGTTGCTCCACACCCTTGTCAACACTTGTTATTATCTGTCTTTTTTATTGTAGCCTAATCCTAATGGGTGTGAAGCACTGTTTCATTGTGGCTTTGATTTGCATATCCCTAATCGTTCATGATGTCAAGCATCTTTTCATGTGCTTATTGGACATTTGTATGTCTCCTTTAGAGAAACGTCTATTCAGGCCCTTTGTCCATTTTTATTACGTTACTAGTCCTTTTATTATTAAGTGTTAAGAGTTCTTTCTGTATTCTAGATAGAAGCCCCCGATCCAATAGGTGTTTTGCAAAAATTTGCTCCCATCCTTTGAGTTGTCTTTTCACCTTTTAAAGGTGTCCTTTGAAAAAAGTTTTCAATTTTGATGAAATCCCATTTATCATTTTCTTTTGTAGCCTGTGCTTTATGTGTCATATCTAAAAAGCTATTGCCTAATCTTTGCTTCTAAGAGTTTTTATGGGTTCTTATATTTAGTCTGATCCCTTTTGGTTAGTTTTGGTATATAATGTGAGGTAAGGGTCTAAGTTCCTATCATTTGTATCATGGGAAGATCTCAGAAAGTATGCTAAGTGATAAAAGCAGATTGCAAAATTATATGCGCAATAAGATACCATTTATGCAAAATTTAAAAGCGTGAATATCACACATTATTCATAGTTATATATGTACACATAGGTAGAAAAAATTTCACTCCAAAGTCTTTACTAATCGTTGCCTCTGAAGGGGTGAAAGGAGGGACTGGGACTGGACAGGATTGGTGGTCAAAGGGGTCTTCAGACTTATCTGCAATGTTTTTAGGTTGAATTTGACAAAATATGAACAGTTATCCATGGGGGTGCTTTATTGTACTTGTCATCTTTCTGTATATTTTAAATTTCTCAACATACACATACATGTGCTCACACAAGTCAAAGGGAAGAGTCACGGAGAGCAAACCATTTCTGTTTAGTGCAATGCCCACACTGGCTGGAACAGTGAGGTAAGGCTTTGTGTGGATGGCCTCTCAGCATGTTTGGGCAGATTCTGTTGTGTGGGGAGTTTCTGAGCTAGAACCCCAAAAGATAAATCTCTTCGTTTGAAGTCATTTGCACACTTATGTTTTCCCAGTTTTGCTTCCACAGAAAACCCACTGTATGCCACACGCAGTTTCCCTTGCTCTGAACAGCAGCGGTGCCCAAATCTCAGTGAGCTTCCTTTAACTAGAATCTTTAAATGTTACCCATTACTCCAAGCTTTCTCCAAAACTGTACCAGAGCCTTCGCAAGGAAGGTTCAGTTTCCACTATACATGCCATTCTCACCTAGTCTCCGTGAAATGCCCCAAAAGGCCTCACTGTGTGTTTGACAAGTGCAGGGCCCCGGGCCCCGGGAAGCAGCCTGCCGCCGAGTTCCTGACACACGGTCGGGCGCGTGGTTCATGCGGTCGGGGGCTGCAGACATGCGGAGTACGCGTCATCGCCCGCGGGGTCCCCGGGGTTATTCCCACATCTCCGTGAGCTACGTTGCCTGACACAAAGCTCTTTTCATCGTGCTTTTCTTCCATAAAATGGGTACAAAAACGCATGCCCTTTCTAGTCACAAGTTGTTGTGAGGGTCAAATGCGATAATGTACATAAATGTATTTGCAAACAAAAATGAAAGCTGTTTGTGTATCATTTCCCAACCGTGTGGCCCCAGCCCTGCTCAGATCCTGGACCCCGCTACTCTGCTCAGTCTGTCTCCTGCAAGCCCCCCCCCCCATGCTAGCCTCTACTTTCCCTCCCCCTCTTAGTCCAGTCTAATGGTACTTTCTCTCCTTCTCCTTCCCTCCTCTTCCTTTCCTTTCTTCCTTTTCTTCCTCTCTGCAGTCCTGGAGGCGGCCTGACTCCTTCCTTACAAAAGTGATCCCGCGGTGCACCGCCTCACCGAGGTGCAGCTGTGTCGGCTGGCT
Organism: Ailuropoda melanoleuca; assembly: GCF_002007445.2. NCBI lineage: Eukaryota > Metazoa > Chordata > Mammalia > Carnivora > Ursidae > Ailuropoda > Ailuropoda melanoleuca. The sequence continues at coordinate 124,862,054 of NC_048221.1, forward strand.
CAGATTCGCTGAGGAAAAGGACTCTCCGCTTCCTCAAAGAGCTAAGATACCTGAGATAACATGTTCTGTCTCTTTGATTCTCCCAGGCTCAGGCCACAGGGTCACCACATACATCGCCCACTCACGGAGGCGGCCGCCCCATGCCCATGCCTGTCCGCTCCACGTCGGCCGGCTCCACCCCCACCCACTGCCCGCAGGACCCGCTGAGCGGAGTCGGGGGAGACGTGCAGGAGGCCTTTGCACAAGGTGAGATTTGGGAGCAGGGCATATGGAGAGCTCGAGGGGTTTGGCAGCATGAACAAGGTTCCTACTGGGATTTTTCCAGTTTCTTTTGTGTGCTTAGCTTTAAATGATCAGGTTTTCATACACAGTTTAAATAAGTCAAGTGCTGGAACCTTCGCACAGGATGGGCTGGTCTCCCAACGGGAGGTCTACAGGCTTTGTGTGTTTGTGAAGACCAGGCCTCCGGGGCTTCTGTGCTCTCTTTCCCGAGTTTTGGGATGTGACTTGTCCTTTGGGCTTTGCCTCCTCCTCCAGAGGAATCGGATGGAACAATTCCTGAGGTTGTGCTTTGCCTGGGAAGTCTTTAGAGCAAGTAAGAGGAGGAAGAGTGGAACTGTAAATAGGAGCTTGCTGGCGGCGCCCTGGGCCCAGGATTGCCACTCGGGTCTGAGGCGCCAGCCGCCCGCTGTGCTGTAGAGGCGGGCAGGGCGCCCGGCTGAGGACCTCTCGGGCAGGTGGAGACGGAGAACCGGCCTGTGCGGCTGCTAGAGAGCGAAGTCCCCCCTCAGGCCAACCGGGAGCGGTGTGCGTTCTGGAATCCAGCTCTCCGGAGTGTAGCTAAGAAGCGGGCCGCTGACAGGGGCCCACTCTCCGGGTGGAGAAGAAGAGGGAGGAGAACGAGAACCTGGGAGCCTCGTGGCCCCGATGTGCCCAGGAGCGGGCGGCGGTGCCCATCGCCGCCGGGCGCGGTGTGCAGGGCCCAGCAGCCCGAGGCCTGCGCCCGCCCGCCCCCCTGGCATCGCCGTCTGCTCTGACTGTCCTCAGGTACGAGGAGAAACCTCCGCAATGACCTGCTGGTGGCCGCTGACTCCATCACCAACACCATGTGCTCCCTGGTGAAGGAGCTGCACTCAGGTGAAGCCCAGAGCTCCCGCCCCCGCGTCCCCGCGCCCTCCGCACTTGCTCACTCCGGCGGCGTGCGCTGCTTCAGCTCCCCGCTCGGTCTCTCCGCCTTCTAGGACCGCCCGGGACGGCCTCCCCGCCACAGCCTCTGTCCCACACGTGTTCACACAGGCGCTTGCACGTTCTGTTCCTCTGAAGGCTGCAGCGGGAGAGCCGGTGCAGTGCGGGGTCTCTAGGCCCACGCAGCCAGCCCCCGGCCCCGGCGCTGGGCCGCGGCCCTCTTTCCCCGGGGCTGCTGCACCGCCCTCGGCCGCTTCCCTGGATGACTGGAACCGAATCACCACAAAAGCTTCTGGACTTTCTCCCAGCTGCCTCTCCGCTCTCTCCCGTTGGATTTGGTCTTGAAACCCTGTTCTCTCCTTTTGTCCATCACTAGGCTCTGCTCTCACCTAAAGTTCGTGACCTGCGTCTGTCGCTCTTCAGCCCTCTGTTCAGTAGTACGGGTGGCTCCTTCCTCCGTCTCTCCCACACTTCGCTCTACCCCTGACTTCCCGGAGACCCTTACTTTATTGTTCCCCTTACATAAAACCCAGGAAAGAGAGAAATAATAAAAGGCCATTCCCACATCGTCGTATTTTCAAGAATGCCCGTGACTCCCTTAGTTTTGTAACTGCCAGATATTTACTAACGGGTAAATATCTGTGGTCAGATTCCCATGTTCCATATTAGACAGATGGGTTCCCTTCCTGAGTGATACGTATGGCCCTCTGTTGTTTCTTTTCAGCTAATATGGTGCTTTTAAATACCTTGGAGTAGCTTAACAAGGTTATTAAATAAAAATGTAAAGCGGGTTTTCCATGAGCTGTTCAGACACATCCACTGAAATCGTCAGTCCCCACTCTGAGGGCAGGGAAGCCTTGGGTATGTCCTCAGACCTTCGAAGGAGAAAGCACATCTCTATGGCTGGCCCAGGGTTCCCTCTCAGATCTGCTGATTTCCACTTAGAAGAGAGTAAGTGCGTGGCCTAGCTTGGTTTTTCCAAGGCCGTTAAGATGCCGGTTCTCCTTTGCAGGGAGTGTGCAGGTGACGCTGCCTCCATTCTGGTACCAGTTCTCAATCCTTATTAGAAGCACTGCCCTCTCCATAAACACACATAAACAGAAGAGGGGACTGCCTTTGAGATGACTTCACAGGTGATTAGAAAGTCCCTTCCCTAATACAGTTTCCCACAGATGCCAGAAATCCCACTTTTAGAAGGAATTTCAGGCCACGAAATTAATCACACTGTGCCTCTCGACCACTTACTAGGATTTGGGCAAGATCGGTGGCTCATGAGCTCGTCACACTAGGAGGAGAGGTAGCTGGACACAGTAGCCAGAGATCACGTATCTTCACAAAACGTAAAAGGTTACAGGCAATGTCTCATGGCAGGAAAGGATGGTTTTAACACAATTCTGTGATGTATTTGGAAGGCACCTTAGAGAGCACGTTGTCAAGTCCCCTCTAGAAAGGCAGTGAGTGATTATCAGGAAAGCGATTGCCTGAAGCTGTGCGTCTTGAAGGGGCAGAGGCCAGTCCTAGAGCTCAGGTGCGGAGAACACAAAGCCATTGCTCTCCCTGCCACAGTGTCCTTCTGCCCACACAGGACCGGAGGTCAGATTCACAGCCCCACGAGGGCCCCTCTCACTGATGCTGTGCTCTCTCAAGCCCTGAAGTCCACGGGTAGGTGTGCACTAAGTCCTCACGTGATACCACATCCTTACAAAGTGCAGAACTAGACGCCCTTTACATGTGAGGCTGCCGGTTTCCCGGTGAATGGAAGAGGCTCATCCACACCCACGCATGTTTACTATTGCTGTTGGGGGTTGTGTTAGGATGAGGTGAGATACTCAGATTGTCTTTAAATATTTCCCATACCATGTGCACTATGCTATTTCTAGCCAGAGCCTCTCCTCCTCATCTTTTTTAAAAAATATTTTCACAAATAATAGAATCTTCGGGTTGGAAAAGATCCTAGAAGTCATTGAATCCAGCTTGCTGTCCAATATAAAAGTCCTCTGTTTGAATATTTCCAGTGAGCTCATTCATGAATGGCTCTCAACACGGTGAAATTCTTCCTAATCAGGGAGCCCAAATTTGCCTTTCAGTAAGTAGTTTATCCTCATCCCATCCTCTGAAGCAACCCAGAGTAAGTTCAGGTGCTCCCATTCCTATTAATTTAGCTTTCAAGTATTTGATGGCAGGTACCCTGGCTGTCCCCAAGCCTTCTCCTCTTGAAGGTGACCGTTCACTGTTCCTCCAGCAAGTCTTAACGTGACGTGGTTTTCCCTTCACCATTTTGCTTGCCCGCCACACTAGGATGTGGCCAAGAGCTTCAAGGCCCCCATTCAAAGTGAGTTCTCAGAGCTGAGCACACTTACCCTTGTCACAGGCTCCTGTGCCCTGCAGAGCAAGTGAACCGTGGCCTCCCTGCGTGAGGGCCCTGGGAAAGCAACCTGAGAGGGCATTAGCTTTTTCCACACAGCCACTTTGCTGTTCAGTCATTTTAAGTTCGTTGTCAGCTAAAACTTCTAGTTTTGGGTTGTTTTCTCTTAACGGAAGCTTGTGTCATTTTAGATATTCCCCACTACGTCCTTGATGGTTGCTTTCTTGAACCTGAATGCAAGGTATTAGGCGTATCCCTAGTAGATGTGTCGCCTTAGGGAAAGCAGGCATCGAGAAAAGGCAGCGACCCCCACCCCAGTCACCAGGGAAGCCAGCCACAGAGCCTGCAGCAGGACAGGTGACCTCAGACTGCGCTGCCCCCAGGGGCTCAGAGCTCGTGGGTAAAGAGTGCTAGCACGTGCTCCACGCATGGGGCAGACTAGCTGATTGTCAGCACCCTTGGAGGCCTGCGACCGTAAGCCTTCAGCTAGGGCTTCATCCCAAGCCTGCTAGGTCATTCCTTTCACCCTCTTTCTATGCTTGTGCTGTGCTGAAGGGTCACTGGCCGCCTTGGACTTGTTTTCACAGCAGAGGAAGGTACAGAGGAAGAAGAAGAGAAGCAGCAGAATGGGAAAGACAGAGGTAAAGGCAGCTCGCAGGACCCCTAGTTTGAGTGGGAGGCAGAGCTACATAGCCCCTGAAGGAACCCTCCCCCTCTTCCGTTTCTGCTTTTCTTCCTGCTGCCCAGCTCCCCAAAGCGTTCAGACCCCCACAGTGCCTTCGGCCTGCTTTTCCCAGCTGACCGTCAAGGAGGTGGTGGCGTCAGGCCATCAACAAAAGCCTCGTTTCCTAATACTGTGATAGATGGTTCGGACATAGGAGGAGATCCCAGGAAAGCGCACCACGTGACCCTTTGCCTCCAGGAGTTTATAATATAGTTAGGGAGGCAAGACAGAGATATGCAAAATAAATAAGAGATAAAATGAAGTGGCAGGAAAAGTTAATCATCAGACTTTGAGTGTGTGATTACAAATACAAGAAGGGTTTCTGAAAAGGAAGAGATTATTGTGGGCAGAATAGCCAAATGGTTTCGTGACCTCAACGGAAGAATTAAAAGCAATAAAGAAAGGTATCAGCAGAGGAGAGTAATGTCTTCCTAGTTTTATTGTATATAAAACCTGCTTAATAACTTGTTATGTACAAAGAGCTGTGCTAAATGATGTGCGCATATTATCTAATTAATGCTTAACAGCCCTCGGAGGTACATAATGATGTCCCGATTTTACCATTGAGAAAATAGGCTCTTCGAACTGGGTCTTTCTGACTCCACACTACTACACTCTTCATCTTCACGTGTCTGTGTTATGCTGAACACATAACATTCGCGAGTTAGCTGTTATTTCTGGCCTATATTAATGTGTCTATTTCTGGATTCTCAAAATGTAAGCTCCACAAGGTGGAGATTTTGGTCTCTCTTGTTCAGGATATATCCCCAGTACCCAGAACAGTGCCTGGTGCAAAATGGGGTGTCAGTAAATGAACAAATACAAGGAAAGAAGCCAGGTGAGGGGCTAGAGAGTGCTTTCTCAGGGAGGGAGTGGGAGCGGCCCGGTGGAGGCTGGGCTGTGGAAGATGCGTCAGCTCTCTCCACCCCTGCCGGGTGCTCTGCACTGAGCACACCCTTTCAGTCTGATTTCACCACCCACAAGGAAGGATTTGAGACACGGCTCAGAGTAGTGAAGTGACCGGCACAGGTGTGAGCTGGCAGAGCCAGGATCAGCCCGGGCAGCCAACACCAGTGCCGGAGCTTTCTTCCAGGTGCCACAGTTGTCTAGTGTGTCTGGCGAGGCCTGCGAGGCCGTGGACAGTAACTGTGAGGAATTGAGGAGAATGACATACTTGACATGGCCACCAAAATGTCAGAAGTAGAGGTCAGCCATGTTGGAGACATCTAGCGGTGCTACAGGGCATGGTAGAGATGACCGACTTTCTGGGCTGAGAGCGGACCAGGAAGAAGGCAGAGGGTTGTCGTGCAAGAGGCAAAGAGGGGAGGAGATGCACAGAGATAAGTTTATGCTCCATAAACACGTGCTCCAGTCACACGTGTGCACACACACACAACCCAACCAGATCTCGGCGTTCATGTGGAATGTTCTTGGCTGAAGACGTAATAGCTGCTGCTTTGGCCTCTCTTCCCATTGACCTTTCCTTCCCTGTAGCTTTTCCATGGCGTCTCCTCAGCCTCCCTGCATTCCTTGCAGCACACAGACAGCAGCCCTGACTATGTGGGCCTTGCCCTGACTGTGGACCGCAGCCCTGGTCCTGGTGCAGGTCTGGGTGTGGGATGCATCTCACATGTGGACGGGCATGGCTTCCCTTGCCTGGTGCCTCCTGGTCTCGGGGGCCTGTCTGCACCCGTGTTTCCTGCCAGCGTCTCTCCTTTCTGCGCCTCCTGCTCTCAGTGTCTCCCCATCTCTCTTCCAGTGCACACACCAGCGTTTCTGTCTGTCCCTGTGAGACCTTGTGAGAGCACCTGAGTTTCTATTTCTATGGCTTTAGGTGCCATCATGAGGGAAATAGTGTTGAGTCGGGGCGAGACGTGGGTAGGGTTTTCAACAAATGCTTGACTCTCAGCATTGTGCCGGTCCCGGGATATGTTTCTGTAGCTGCACTGTAGTGGGTGCGTGGGTAGGGGTAAGCCAAGTGCTTTTACGGACGGACCTTCTGATCGTCTGCCGTGGTCTGGGCATGAGATCTCACTGTAGACCAACACGGCAGTAACTGGTGTCGCCAAGGCATTAGAGAACAGTAACTACCAACCAGAGAGAGACGAGGTTTGCTTCTTTGGGGTTGAAATCATGCTGACCTCACATAAACACAACTTGGTCAGCACCCTGTCAAACAGACATAGTCTGCTCAGTGCAGAAACCATAAGAACCAAATGGGCACTTTGGAAGAATTCATGACCAAGCTGGACTTCCTGACCACGTCCACCCCTACCTCCGCCGCCCCCCCCCCCCCCCCCCCCGCCTGTCCCTACATTTCTGTCTGGCTGCATCCTGGGGAATGCTTCTGCTCCACTGGGGTGCCCTTCTGACTTTGCAGCCCTCACTGCTCACCCGGAGTGCTGGGTGCTTGTAACCGACACTCCATAGGTGAAACAGACTAACGTATTACTTCAGAGCCCAAAACTCATCTCTGCCCCTCCAGAGCCTCATCCTACGCTCCTTTGTCCTTCAGAATCGCCTCTCCAGAACCTGCCACCCCCGGTGCTGGGAGCTGTAAACCCAGCTTGCGTGCTCCGAGAACCCTGGTGCATGTCTGGTGGGCTGACAGCAGTGGCCCTGTGTGAATTCTCAGGCTTTTGAGGGTGCAGGCAGTGTTCAGGATTTCAGGGTGAGCGGGAGGGATTTAGTATTCCCCAGCAGATATGCCTGCAGGCAGCAAATACTGCCTGTTTCAGAATTTAATTCCTTCTCACCTTGGTCCCTTTCAGAACCAAGGGATGGGCTGCACCCCCAGATGTAACAGCTCCCCAGATTCGGGGTGGCTTCGTTTCCATGTTAGTACTGTTCTCCTTCTCCCAAGAGATGCCTGTCTCCACGGCTGTTTTATGTTTGTGGCAGTTGCTGGCTGTAGGTAGCGTGACTCTCTCAGTCCTTTTCATACCTGGTTGGGAAAAGTCACTTACGGGGCAGAAAGGGGAGAGGTGAGTCCAGAAGCCCGTGGGTCCGTGGGCCAGGCAGTCAGCCCCCTGGGAGAAGACGCGGGCTGGTGAGGAGACCCCGTGTGTGACCTCCGTGTGTTGTTTGTGTCTGTGCTGTACAGGTTAGCAGAGGAGCCGGGACAGAGAGGAAGCGCAGGTGAGTACTGTGCTCTCTGCCCTCCCCACGGCCCCTTTCCCTTTGTAGCTAAGGCTTCGTCCCCCTCCTCCCTTGCCCTAGTCACACTTTCTAAGCCAGAGCCATCCCAAAGGGTGGAGATTCAAGTTAAGGTTTTCCTTTAAAGAGCCCAGCTGCACCTTTGCCCTTTGCCGCAGCCCTGCCATCGTACCCTCTTGGCCCCTTTTCCGGGCTCTGACCCATCTTGCACTGCACTGGGCCTGGCCTGGGCCTCGGGCGTGGCTTGGTGGCGCCTATGTCTGGATGTTGCTGGCAGACCAAGAGCTGCTGGCTGAAACAGGCTCTGGCAGCAGGCGGCAGAGGCCGTCTGGCCACCTCTGCCACCTTGCTCCTGATGGCCCACGGCCATTGTCATTTTTCTCCAGGGGTCCAAACTGCTGCCAGCGCCCCCAGGGTTCCAACACCCAGAGCTGTGACCTGCCGCCGTACCTGACCACAGACCGAATTTCCATCATGCAGGATCACCCTCACTCCGTAACGCCGCCCAAGCCCCTTCCGTGGTGCCTGCCAACCCGCACCCTCTCACGTCCTAAAACAATTAACGAAAGCACAGATGTCCCCTGGGGACAGTGCTCATTGCTTTAGGAATTAGCCTTTCACATCTTTCCATCAAGGACCTTAACTCTTCTCTCCCCCCAATTCCGAGATATTGCGGCTTTGGGGCTTGTTCACTAGAACGAAGGGATGAAAATAATTGGACAACCAAATCTGTTCAGGAGAAGAGTTCTTTCAAGGATAGATGTCTTTGGCCATGAGGTGTCTCTTTGTGGATGTTTCTTCCCCTCCCACACTCTTGTGTCAAGCTGTCTTCCTCAGTTATAGATCATCCAGGCAGAAGAGCCAGGGCTGCAGCCCCACGATCCCCCCGGCCCTTCCAAGGAGTCCCCTTCTGGAGCAGCCTCCCAGCCTTTCTCTGATCGCCCCACCCCCATGGGTACCAGGGCCTGGAGGGGTTCTGGGCGGGGGGTGCTGCTGTCTCTGAGCCGGCACCGACTCAGGGATTGCACAAGCTACGAGGGGAAGTGTGCACGCTGCAGAAATTCTCCCACTGCCTCAAAAAGCTCAGGGCCTCCGGGGCCTCCAGGGCCTCCAGGGCTTGGGCAGGGCTCCACCTAATCTCACGGCACATTCAGGCGAGGCCCTTCCCAACAGCAGGCCTCAGCTGCCCCAGCCAAGGAGGGAGTCAGGAGCTGACTTGCCCCTCGGGAGGCTGCCAGAGCCCCTCTCCCTGGGGCACAGAGGAACTGGGGGATAAGGAAAAGGCACGTTGGAACCATGCGGCCCACCCTCTTCATGCAGATGAGGAAACGAAGGCCCACAGCCTGGGAGCTTGATGCCAGAAGTAGACTCAGAGTGGCGTCCCCTGATGCTGTCTTGTGGCCCTGTCGGGAGTTAACGAGAAACTCGCTAGTAATTGAGTCAAATGAAAAGCATAAACACTTAGGTGGCTCAGTTTCACAGACCCTTATGTTTTGCCCTCCTCCGGCCTGAGGCTAAGGCTGTCTTGCCTTCCACTCAGTATTTATAGGCACCTCTCCAAGCTCAGTGCCCTCCTCAGTCACAATCCTTCTTTCCAAAAAAGCACCACATTCCAAACCTTGCACTGTGAACCCAGTTCTTTCTTCCTGGAAACATTTCCTGACCCTGTGACCTCAGCAACGACCGCAAAACCCCCAGGTACCCCAGAAAAGAGAATACCCCTTTCCCTAAAAGGGGGCATGAGTGTTATCAGTTCTTTGTGTCTCCCAAGTTGAAAGGTAAGGATCCCAACAGCCCCTTCCCAGGACATTGTCTTGTCTCCAGCAGCTGTTAGCATTGGCTCGCAGGCCCTCCGTAGTGCCCGTGAGTAACAGTGCGTCTGTCCTGCACAGGGCACATGCAGCAAGCTGGCGTTGACATGAGGAAGGCGAGGCCCTCCCCCAGAGGCGCATTCCTGTCCATCTTTCTGCTGCACACCTGGACCAGGCTTGCAGGCTGCCAGATGTCACTACCTGGCAGGGAGAGGGGAGCCCCAGCCAGTGGGAAGTGGGAGGGGCTGCCCGGGGCCACTGCCCCTTGCACAGTCCTGCATGAACTAGCATCTTCCTCACTCCCCTCAGGCCATGGTCTCATCTCTGCAACAGGAATTTACCGGGAGGTTGAAAAGAGAAAAGAAACAGCATGAATCTCCTGTGTGTGTGACCTGATGGAGTTCTTGCCGGCACATGGGGTGCTCCCCAGGGTGGGGGCCCAAGTTGCCTTCCTACCTTTGACCTTTAAAAACCGACAAATTTTCTTCCCTGTATCGTGCAAAGACGGCTTCAGGCCTTGCTCAGTTTTACAGACATTCACACCCTGGCCACAGTGCTAAAAATAGCCTCCTTCCTTTCTCTCGCACTGGTGAGGCTTCCGCCCGCCCCGTTTGATGCCGGGGCTCTGCAGCCTAGGCGGGAAGGGAGAGCGCAGAGCTCTGCCCTGCAGCCCTGGACGGTTCCTCCTCCCGCAGCCGAGGATTCTCTGCCGCAAAGCCAGCAGCTGGCCGGGCAGGGAGCACTGATCCGTGACCGCCAGAGGGAGCACTGACCCCCAGGCGCTGTGCTCGTGCAGCCTCTCCCCTGCTCGGGGTTCCACTATGCTCTGGCACTCATGATAATCAATCCCAATTCCCGGTGATTTTCATTTATTTTTTTTCTGCTCCCTGGGCTCCAGGATGTTATTTTTAGTAGGAGAACTGCTATAAATATTTATAAAGGGCAGTGACTGGAATGAAGTGAGAGGCCCCACAGCTGGCTCTCTCACCCCCCCCACCACACACGCCTCTGCAGACAGACCCCTGCCCACTGCCGGGGGAGGCCGGTGCAGAGCCAGTGGGCTCAGCCCGTAGCCACACACGGAGACAGTCACATGGAAAGCTCGTGAGGGCGTAGCCAGGGCAACACAGGGGCGGGGGTGACTGCATCCTTCCCTCTCACAGTCCCTGCTCCCTGTTACTCCCACCCCCGAAGGAGGTGAAGGCTTGTGTGAGGCAGTGCTGTGCCCTGCTAGGCCCAGCGCCTCCATGTCAGGAATACGAGGTGTGAGGGGCAGGTGCCACCTGGATCCCTCCAGCTGTGTGACAGCAAAAAGGAAATGGGAGCCTGAGGAGAAGCCCCCATGCCTGCGGAGGGCTTGCCTCCCACAGCAGCTCCGGAACGCTGCCTCGCCTCAACTGTGACCTCCAGCGAGCCGAGGCCCTGGAGGGCCAGCAGTGGCTCTGGTAAAATAAAAACACTGGCGAAAAGGTTCTCCCACACACTGAGGAAATGGGGATCCAGCCTTGCCTGGAGGGCCAGATGGGGCAAGAATGAAAGTGACCATATGGAAAGTTCTGGGAGACACTCCGTGCCAACCAATGGTGAGATTAGGTGTGGGGGGACTGCAAGAGGGTCTCAGGGATGACCCTGTGGGGTGAGTATGTGCTTCTCCCACAATCCTGACTTCCATCACGTTGTACCCTGCCCCTGAAGACAGGGCCGAATCCCACCTCCCAGTTCCTCACATGAACTGCTTGCTTCTTCCAGAGCAGAAAGAGCCAAGGAACAGTCCGATTAAAAGCACCAGTGGCTCCGAACCAGCCAGGTGCTCAGGCCGGCTACGGTGCACGTGGTGCGCACAGTGTCCTCCGGGCCCCGGGCATGCCCCTCCACAAGGGAGGCTGCCCGACTCCACAAGGCCTCCGACCACCACTCAGCAGGTGCTCAAGCCAAGGAGGAGCCTCAATTTCTCAACCCCCAGAGAGGCTCTGCACTCCAGCCTCTCCCCTGCCCCTGGGAGATGAGAAGGGGGACCAAGGAGAGCCATGGGGATGAGCTCAGATGCCAGCACGACAGTGCACGGGGCGTGGGGTTTTATATAAATTCTCGTTGACAGCTGCGTTCTTTTACAGCAAGAATATCCACCATTACCTAAGGCCCCGAGGTGCCTCCTGACTTCTTGGCATCTGCTGTAGAATGCAGATCTGTATCAGAAGTTAGGAGCTGGTCCCTTTGCTCAACTCTGACCTAGAACACAGGTGTCATGGGGGGGGGGCACTTCCTTCGTAATTGCTCTGCGACCATTCAGGAGTCCAATTGAACCTGAGCAGAGTATCTTTTAAGAGAAGTGATATACTGTCGGCACCACCGGCCCCCTGGGCTGGTGTTTTGTAGCTGTGAAGACCCCTGGAGAGGTCCTGAGCGCGTTCTGGGTCTCCAGGAGGTGGTGGTGGTTCCGCCAAGCTCAGGCCCAGAACTGCCAGCCGCGCCCAGCTTCCGTGTACGGGCAGCCCCCTCATCTGCTGCTCATTCCTTATCCACTGGCAGACTCCCCCTCTTTCGCATTGCTTACTCCCTGCTCCCGTAGTCCGTGACAGCTTCAGAAAGGTACAGTTGCTATGGCAATGCCTGGAGCCATCTGAATTCCTGCTGCACCTTCTGGAAGAAAAGGGCTTACGAAGAACCATTCAGTGGATTCCAAATCTAGCCTCCCCTGGCTCTCTTGAGCCAGGGGCCAGATGCCTGTTAGAAACTGGGAGTGTGGGAGGTAGATAGCCCATCTTCCTTGGAAAGATACCCCTAAGGCTGCAAGCCTGACCGTGCACCCGATGTTCTCCATGTGCGGATCAGAAAACTAAGTGAGGCTTCCTGCCTGGCTCTCAGGTAGGACACTATTCCAGTGGTCCTCAAACTCAGAATCCGAATCCCCTGGAAGGCTCGTTAATATATGGAGAGCCAGGTCCCACCCCCCGTTTCTGATTCAGTAGCAGTTCTCACAGGCTCCTGGGTGGTAGTGGCCCTGCTGGTCCAAAGACTACATTGTGAGGACCACTGGGCACGCTTACGAGTAGGAAAAAAGTCTCAGGAGCTGTGGCCAATCTGGTGGAGAAAGTCCAGAATCTGTGGTCTGTTCTAAAGGAAGAAAAAGAGGGGGGTCTCAGCAATCATTTTTCTTGGTTAGGTGCTCTGGGGAACATGTGCTGAGACAAGGGTCCTACACTTTTTTTCTTTCCAACAATCAATAAACACAGACCTTCCCCCTAGATGTGTAAGAGGGGGCAGCATCACAAGACAGGTCATGAATGTACAGAAGACCGATATCCCAGATGTCCAGGGACTGAGTGGGTCTTGCACGGTCTAGAGTCTTAGCAATGGGGGAGGCTAAGGGCCTGCCTGGCTCCAGAAGGAGATGGGGAGACGTGGGGTAACAGTCACCTGACCCCCACAGTTGGAGCTTTTACACCAAAATGCTTTCTCCGAATGCAAATACCATATGCCACTCCAAACCCCATGTTTGGGCCTCAGCTGGGTTGCTCTCGGCCTACCTGAGGCTCTGACCCCCCAAGTATAATTCTAAGAGGAAATGATTACTGCAGGGCCCAAGATAAGGTTGCAAGCCTTCCCAGTTCTGAAGAGCAGATCCCACGGGTTCCGACACATCTGCATTCTTAACCCTGCATGGAAAACCAGGTCTGTGGGTGATGGGCTTGGTGTCTTCTCCGAGGCGTGCTTGCGAGCAGGTGGGGCGTGCTGGAGCCATCAGCCCTCTGCCTCCTACTCCAAGGGACACAGCTAAGGGAGGGCCATGGTGTAAAAGAAGTGGGCATCAACTCAGTTTACAAGTTCCAGAAAGCAATACTAGTTTCGCAGTTGTTTGAAAGTTTGGATGGGCAGTGAGTGCTTTCATTTTGAAAATGCATCATTCGTAAGGGACACCGTGAGGCACACTGGACTTGCGGGTGGTGGAAGGATGCTCTGAAAGGCAGGCGCCAGATGGCCATCTTGGTATTTCTGAAGGGAAGGGAGCCTGGCACTACCAGAGATAGACATTAAGAAGGGACAAGTAGGGGCGCCTGGCTGGCTCAGTCAGTAGAGCATGGAACTCTTGACCTCAGGATCATGAGTTTAAGTCCCATGTTGGGTGTAGAGTTTACTTTAAAGAAAAAAAAATGGGGGTGGGGACAAGTAGCTTGGAGTGGGACCGTCATTCCATCGAGAAGATACTTAGGAGCTCTGACTGTGTGCTGAGCACCAGGCCCCCTTCTCAGGTCTCCAGGGCCTTAGAGGTTAAGGTTGGTCTGAGTTCATAACTAGGGGGTACAGATGGGATTGGAGGGCCTGCACTGCCCTCTGAAGCCTATTGGACTGGGGACAGTGGGCACAAATGGGACAGGGCACAGGGGAAGGGAAATGGCCACTGCTGAGAGTGGTTCTGGTCATGTGGAAGTGTTGGTCTTCAGGCCCCTGAGCAGGAGAGGACACTAGGAAGGGTGTGTCCTGTGAGTTTAAACGTTTACAGCCCCTGGGGCCCAGGCACAGGGGTAACAGTTCATTAAAATTCATAGTTAGAGCCTGAATCCCCCTCGGCCCCTGCAGAATCCTCAACCAGAGAAACCTGTTGGGGTGTTGGCCTCCAGCCACTGCCGTGCCTCCCAGAGTCTGAAGGCCTGCCGCCTGCGGGGGGATGGCTGGGCAGACGACCCTCCCCCGGTGACCCTCCCCCGGTGAGGCGAGTCGTCAGTGCACCAGCGCACACACATGGTGGGGCCCTCTGGCCCGCAGCTTCAGGCCACAGGTGCTGTGGCTTTCCCCCTCAGGAGAGTGAATCCGTAGACTCAGCACATGACCTGGGGCGGGAGGGTGGAGTGGGGGGCGTGTCTACACCAACAGGCCCCACGATCACCTGTACCCAGTGGGCTTTTCCTTCAGGTCCCAGCTCGTGGGGCACGCCCGCTCCACCATGGCCTGGTCCCAAGACCTGTCACTCCATCTTTGCCTCCCTCCCCACCTGCAGCTGGCACCCTTGCACACCAGCCATCCATCCCCGAACAGGAAGAACTGGGTCCGGATCTGGGGTCCAAACTTTCTGGAAAACTCCTCCACCCACAGCTGCTCAGAATCCCAGGCCTCCTGGGCAGGGCCCCCATCTTCCTGATCCCTCAGAAAGCAGGCCCTGGGGCTCCTCTTCCACAAAGCCCAATGGCCACCAGGGGCGACGGGTAGCGACTTGTTCACCTGCGCATGGACGGCCCGGACGAGGCCCTGCCCGCCGAGGCCCCTTGGTCTGTGAGATGTTGCCTCTGAGGCTCCCCTGATGGGGTTGGCCCTTTGGAAGAAGGCATATGCGCCTGGGGCTGCCGAGGAGGAGGGCACGCAGAGAGGAAGTAGGGAGCGCGCCAGGCGGGGCTGAGGAGCAGCTCGGGGACAGGGCAGGAGCGGGGTGCGGCCCGGGGGCTGAGGAAGGAAGCCTGAGCTTCCTCCCCGCGGATGAGCTTCCAGCGGGACCAGCTCCTCAGAACCAGATTCAGGAGCATGAGAAACGAGGCCTCCCTGCTTGGGGACCTCAGTGGGTCCCCCTCTTGCCTTGATGGCTGGTCAGCATTTGTCCTACTTTCATCCTTGCCTAGGCAACCATCTGGGTTCACCCTTTGCCACCAGCCTACCCTGGGAGCCCACTCAGAGGAGGGGGCAAAGGACCGGAATACAGAGAGCTGCAGGGTGGCGTGGGGGACCAGAGAGAGGGGAGTGAAGGGGGAGGAAAGGGGGGGAAGAGGGGCAGAGCTCAGGTGAGGAGGGGCATTTTGACTCTGGGGTGCAGTGGGCGGGACTGCAGGTGGAGACAGGAGGGGGAGCAGATTATCACTCCTGAGCCCCAGGCTTAGGGGATCTCATTCCTGTCCTGCTGTTGCCACAGCTTGCCCCCACATTTTACCCTAATTAGTCCCCAACTGGAAAGTGGTGCGGCATATGCCTTCCTCTGGGATTCCTACCCCTAGCGTGGCCCTTGGCCCAGAAGTCAGAGGCCTTATCTCGCCTGCCCTCCCTCCTCTCCACGTCCCACCCTGCCCCCAGCCTGGTTTATAGAGCTGGGTTGCAGCCTCAAAAGGGGTGATGGAATTTCCCTGGGGGTTGTCTTGTCAAGGAGTCTCTTATCTTCCTGCCTTCGGCCATCACTGGAGAGTGGAGGGGAGTTAGATCGGGGTCATTGTGAGGCCTCTGGAGCCAAACTTTGCAAACTGTGGGGTTTAAAGCTAGGGTGGAGTTGGGGAGGCCCTGTTTAACATTTCTGTTTACTGAGGCCCCTACCCTGACCTGCCACGGCCCACCTCACTTAGCTCCTGACTGGTCTTTCCTGCCCCCATTTTATGACGGAGATTGGGTCTTGCCTCACCCGCATAGTCTTTTAAGGGGGGGACAGCTCCCTGGACAAGGTCATTCTCTAGGGGTATTGCACACACGGAACTACCTTCACAAAGGCTTGGCACACCCAAGACAGGAACTCACTTCGAGCAGGGACCCGGGGCAATTCAGAAACCACAGTCAGCCCGAGGCTGTGTGTCTAGAGAGGACTGTCCCGGCACTGTGAAGAGACCCAAAGAAAGTGG
Source organism: Ailuropoda melanoleuca (assembly GCF_002007445.2). Lineage (NCBI taxonomy): Eukaryota > Metazoa > Chordata > Mammalia > Carnivora > Ursidae > Ailuropoda > Ailuropoda melanoleuca. The sequence continues at coordinate 124,877,882 of NC_048221.1, forward strand.
AACTCAACCTTGAGAAACCAGCCAACAGAGCTGCTTGAAGACATCTAGGAAGGAGTTAATGAAGGAAAATACTAGAACAGAAAAAACAGCAAGATAATTACACACATAATCAATTGTAGCTGTTCCGTAAGATGCATGAAATGTCAGGCTCACTGATGTCACCGAGGGATGGGAACCAGGAGGGCTTCTTAGAGCTTTGCTCTAAAGAGACGGGAAGAGAGTATGTTAAGTGCCTACTGTGTGCCAGGTACATTCACATACGTGGATCTTACTTCGTGTCGGTCCCTCAACAAAGCTGTGATGTCGGTATCCTCGATTCCGAGAACGAGGATCAGAAGTCAAGTCACCTGCCCAAGATCACAGGATCCTATCTGTCGGCTGGACTGGGCTGCAGCCCTCCTTCCCAGTCTGTCAGACTGCTGAAATGGCAGAACTTCGGCAACACTTCAAGGAAGAGGAAGGCTGTTCCAAGCTTGGGGGAGGAAGAGCAGAGAGATGGCTTAGGGAAGGAAGTGTTGAATCAGTTGACTTTAGAGCCTGGTTTGCCTACTTTGAAAATCACAAGGGAGAAACAGTCACCCAGATTTGCTGATAAATATATATATATATAAAATCCTGACCAAGATAGTGTCTCTGATTCCTAATCTCACCTCTCCTCCGGGCGTACCTTTCTCCCATACCCCTCAGTCAGCGCAAACCCAGCCTGGACGTGCCACAGACCCTGGGGTTTGTTTTCCCCCAATGAGGGCCCCCCGAGCCCCAGCCCATGAGAAGAGAAGGTGGAGACGTGAGCGCAGACCCGTGCAGATGGGGTGTGCATGTGTGTCGGCCCCGTTCTAAGCACAGGACTTCATCCCCACAGCCCTCCCCGGGAGCTACTGGCACCGACGTCCCCAGTCCGCAGGTGAGGCAGCTGGAATGAGGAAAGCGTTTCACCCAGGGACACAGGGTAACAAGTGGCAGGGACCTGAAGCCAGGCAAGCTGTGTCCAAAGGCATGTCCCGACCACCATGCTCTGTGTCTCCCGCCAACAGCGCCGGAGCCAGATGTCTGTGCCCGGCACGGTGATGCTCTTTCCCCGTATTCGCTCCCGCAGGAAAGGAGGAGGTAAAGACTCGGCCTCTGGTTAAGCCGAGTGGTCTTCCCCTAGGGCCCGCTTCGCCTTGTGGACGCGGCACCCAAGGGGGCCCATGTCAACGTCTGGGGCTCCTTGGACTCCAGCTGACTTTGCAGGGCAGGATTGCAAGGTCCTCTGTCCACCTGTCCCATTCGGCCCTCACACTGAAGGGACTTGTGGGTTCCATCAACAGCCCCTGGCGGTGGGAGGAGGAGGAAAGGGGGGCCGAATCCCTGATAGACCCAGCGGCGGGGCAGGAATCAACAGGAATTTGATCGTTAGTCCTATGGAGTGATGTGCCGGGCCTTCCAGGCTTCCTTCTGCTGATGATGCATCGAGGCGACCAGCCCTGCTGTTCAGGATCATGCTGGACCTTAGGGCAGGGTGTTGAAGGACGACAGCCCATGAGAACATACTAACCGCTCTGCGCCTCACTTTGCAGCCCGGCCTTAGGCGAAGTGAGCATTCACCCCACCTCTGCCCAAGCCACATTACAAAGCTTTCTCATTCACCAACAGGGATGTTTCCCACCACCAGGCTCTCCCAGCCAACGGAGGGAGGGTCCCTTCCCCACCTTAGTCCCCCTCCCCGAGGGAGGTCAGTCTGGAGCTGTGGCATCTAACCTGGCCAAGCACAGGGGCTCCCCCTCCTCTCTGCTGCTTTTTATTTAATATTTTTTATTTATTTAATTTTTATTTTATTTTTAAGTAAGCTCTATGCCCAATGGGGGGCTTGAACTCATGACCATGAGTGAGATCAAGGGTCACGTGTTCCACCAACTGAGCCAGCCAGGTGCCCCTCTCTGCTTCTTCTAAGTTGTTTGCAAAATCAGAGGGGGTCAATGGGTACATATTGCATTAAAAATAGAGTTCTTAATTTGCCATCCACACGTGGTTGTGTGTGTACAATGTTGTCTCTTTCCCCAAAGTGGGAGGGCGTGTTATGTAAAATGGCGATAATAGTACAAGGTGATGCTTGTTAATCACCACACTCGGGGTGCAGAAAGTGCCCGGGAAATCAGGGAAGGAGGAAGGGTTCAACCACAAGTAAATCAAATGATAGGAAACGATGAAAAAACAGAATATGTGTCTCTTATTACATGAACTCATTCCTTCACTTGCTCACTCAGCCTGGCCAAGGCTGCTTTTAGATAGAGTTCCAGCGAGTTCTTCTATTGTTTCCTCTGCTTGTTAAGTCTTAAATATGCCTGGTCAGCAACCGTAGCGTCTTCGGTTTTAAAAAACACATATTAAAAGCTATTTTTGAAGCAAAACCTTCCTCTTGGGATAAAACTTCCCTTCACTGGCTCTTGCCTTTGAAGCCACGCGTCCCCTGCTCCGAGCCAGCGCACCTCCTTGAGGTCTTTCAGTCTGGAGGCCTGCGGGGTGGCAGTGTGCCTCGGCCGTTTCCAGTTACACCCCTCGAGCTGAGGCTGAAGGGATGGTGTTAGCAAGTTGAGTTTCCAAAGGGTCAATCTTATTTTGAACCAGCCTGTCGAAACAAAATCAACTCAACCCAAAACACATACAAAGCAAATGAATGTATCTGTGTGCAGATTTACCTTAAAAATACAAGGGCGAGTTGCAAAGGGCCCGTGGAGCTTCCAGGGAGGGGAGGAGGATCTGTTTCAGCTTCCCCAACATAGGAGGTGAAGACATGGCACCCCAAACCAGGTCCTGGCCCTGGGTGGTTAAGATTGGGCTCGGGCCTGGAATGACCCACACCTCCTCCCATCCTTGGGCCCAGGATTGGGGCAGATGACCGAGAAAGCACGCACTTCACCTGCGGAGGCCTCCTCACCCTCCCCCACGGCAGAGGCCAGGCCGGGCACGGGGCATCACAAGGACGTGGGCAACAGAGGAAAGGGCAAGGCTCACTCCTCAGCCTCACACTGGGCTGACCCTTCGCTGGCACTGACACTTGCTCCCCTGCTCCTGCCCCAGTCTCGTTCATCCCCTTGGCCCTCTGGGGTAGGAGCACTTGAAGGTGGCGTCAGGGGGCAGGTCCCCGTCATTTGGGCTACGGAGGTAGGTGCTCTGCTTGCTGTTTGGGGTCTAAATGAGAGGGTGTCACAGAGAATGGCCTCGAGTCATTTTCTTTGGCCCAAGAGGTATTTTTAAAACAATTTAATACGTTGCAAATGGTGAAACATCAGAAGATTTTACAGAAAAGTCCAGATTTACAGCTTCTCTGGAGAAGTTAGAGTATCTGGCTACTCTGGTCCCACAAGTCCCCCATGGCAACAATTCTGCCGAAGACCCTCACGCACCCTCCTTCTCACTGACCATGCCTGCGTGTCCTGGGCTGCTGCTCCGGGGGCTGCCGGGGCCTGGAAACAGCAGGTCCTTTCCTGCCGTGTGGGGGTGTCCGTTCATCCTCTGAAGCCCCAGCCACAGAGCACCGACCCTTCCACTCCCACCTCCTCACCATTCCCAAGCTGCAGCCCAGAAGAAGCCTCCCTCTGGCCCCAAGGAGAAGAACGAGCCCTTTTAAGACGAGCCGAGACAACTGAATTTCTGGGGAGCTCAGACTTGTGGGAAAGCATCCACACCCACAGTTATCCCACCCCCCTTTACCATGCAGACCCAGAGTGCTGGGCCAGAAAGGCCAGAGAGGGGCCTTGCCACTGAGTCAGAGACAGTCCCCTTGGCCCCGGTCACCTGCTGCCACTGTGCCTTCAGCCACCATCACTGTGGGGAAACTCCGATGGCAAAAGCCCCACACCCCCAATCTATATGTGGACCGTGCTGTTTTGCTCATCAGCGGCCGATGTAAGATTTGCATAGGTAAATGCCAAACTGTGGTGTTCCTGGCAGACATGACTTCGGGCCACCCCATGCTGATGGTGGCCTGGTAATGACTGTCCAGGATGGCCCCGGGCTATAAGCAGGAAAGGAGAGAGATTTGAGAGAAACAAGCAACTGAGGAAGAATAGGAGGAGAGATGCTCCAATGTTGTCACAATCAGGAAGTCAGCAGCCCAGAAGCTCACGTCCCTGGAAACGATTAGGCCTTGTGTCTCCATTCATTCAACATATACAACCTTGAACCTTGGAGCTTTGAACGTGTGCTCCTCTTGACTTCCTGAATGGACTGTAAGCATCCCGAGGTTGGGGATGGTGACCTCTTTCTTCAAGTCTTCTCACAGCAGGAAATATGACATTCTCCAACATTCCTCAGGACTAAAATGAATGCTTATGGACAAATACCTAAAGTGCAAATGATTTAATAAATATAGATGGATAAAATCTGCCCATCAACCAACACCTATGAAATGCTCGGATAGTAAGTATCTGAACAAAGTTTACAAGTAGTATTGCTATTTTATTGCTTTTAAAAAAAAAGATTTTATTTATTCATTTGACAGAAAGAAGCAGGCTTACCACTGAGCAGGGAGCCCGATGAGGGGCTCAGTCCCAGGACCCTGGGATCATGACCTGAGCCAAAGGCAGACGCCTAACTGACGGAGCCACCCAGGTGCCCCTATTTTGTTGCTTGAAAAAATTTATATCTATATATATAAATTATATATATATATATATATTTTTTTTTTTTAGAGAGAGCAAGCACAAGCAGGAGGGGCAGGGGGAGTAGGAGAGAGAATCTCAAGCAGACTCCCCACTGAGCGTGGAGCCCGATGCGGGGCTCCATCTCACGACCTTGAGATTATGAACTGAGCGGAAATCAAGAGTCAGATGCTTAACTGACCATGCCATGCAGGTGCCATCTCCCATCACCTGTCTTCCTGAGTGACCTCCACCAACCCACGTCCGCTGCCGGCCCCAATTAGAGCGGAGAAGCTAGTGTGCTCTCCTGAAGCAGCCTGGGGACCCCCATCCTGCGGACTCGGGAGCCAGCGCCTGCCTGCAGGTGTTTCCTGGGGAGGAGGCAGGCAGTCCGATTACTCCGGCCCAAGGGAAGCAATGTTTTGTTCTGGTGCAGTGACCACTGTGGATATTCCCACTTGGGAACACCCAGAAGGGGTATAGACCTTCCCTGACACACCAGTCCACTTGAAGCAGGGGAGAAGAAGCCAGAAGTGAGCGCTAAGGGCAGATTGGGCTGATTCTGAGCAAGCAAATGGCTGATGATGGGGACCCAGAGAGTGCATTGGCCTGGAAATGAAACTTAAATTAGAACCAAATTGTTGTGTAGACTGTTCCTAACTAATCTGGGTAAAAGGCTGCTTTTCAGGGCAGTTAATGACTACGTGGTTTACGATGATGCAGAAAAGCATCCGTCTCTAGAAAGAACTCAGGCTACCGGGGATGGTAAGGACCTCGTGGAGGGGCAGAGGGGAGCCAGTGCTCGAGCCGTATGGGGTCCTCTCACTGACTAGGAAAGAGCCTGCCTGTGGTCCCGGCCGCCCCCTGGTCACCTGGGGGCCCCCCGGACCTTTGCTCTAACTCTTTCAGTCCCGGCAGCCCGTGTGCCCCCACTTCCACTCTGTCTGGTCTCGCTCTCCAGCTCCGCGGCCGGTGCAGGTGACCCGCCCAGCTCCCAGAGGTCTCCGCGGGCACCAGGCCTACGCTCTGCCCCGACTTGCTCCCAAGGCATTCAGGCCTGTTGGGGCACCTCAGGCTGCCCTGGGCCTCTTCCTCCCATGACCTCCCCAGGCCTGGCCTGACTTTAACCTCTGGAATCTTCTCTCTTCTCTCTCTGTGAGCCTGCCCCCTGCAAGCCCCTCACTAAGGCTCCTTCTTCTGCCCCATCTTTCCTCCCAGGCGCCTTTGCCGCAAGGGCCCTGCCCTCCTCTCTGAGCTTGTCCTGTCCTCTCTCAGACGCCCAGGTGAGGTCCTATTTCTGGGGGAAGCTTCCTTGGGCTCCCTACCCTGGACCTTGCTTTCTTGGGCAGCCGTAGGGTAGAGTGGAACAAACAGGGGCTTTGGGGGGGCCGACATGCCTGCATCTGAATCCTCATGCTGCTCCTTTCTAGAATGTGATGTCAGCTAGGTCACGCCTTATTCTCCGCATCTGTAAAAGGAGGATCCTTTCAGCCTGCATGGTTGTTATAAAGACTATATTAAAAGTCTGGGAGAGTGCTGGGCACGTAGCAAACCATCAAGGTCCTTTCCTTCCCTTCCTCCGACGCTAAGTGCCCCGCCCGCTCGACACTGCGGCCCTGCCCTTCCAGAGCCTCAGCCCTGGGGAGCGCTCCGGAGCCGGGCCTGGCAGCAGGTGGCTCAGTCACCCCACTGGTGTCTCCCAGGGCCAGCGAGGGCCACAGGGGCTTGGGGCACCAGTTAATCTCCCCTGCACGGACGCATGAGGGGCCACCAGTGTGCGGTCCAGAGTGCTGAGCTGAACGGACGTCTGTTCCCGGGGTAGCCTTCCCGTCACAGGAAGAACCACTTCCGGGGTGGAGGCTGCTCCAGGAATGCCGGGTAAGGACCAGGACAGGATGGGCGGGACCAGCTCACGGACCCCACCCCCAAGCACCCGCACACCCCTCTCTGGTGACCAGTGGCCCCCTCAGTGGGTGAAGCCGACGTTTCAAGCCTCTGAAACTCCAGAGTCTCGCACCAGCCTTCTCTCAGGGCACAGAGGCCTCTCAGAACAATTTATCCTTCGATGGGGATCCCCGCTCTGCACACTCCTCATTACACGGAAGGAAGCTTCTCTACAGACCAGGAGGAATCTGCTTTCTTCATTCATTTAACAAATATTCATAGAGTACCTGCTAGGGGGCAGACATATCCCAGGCCCTGGGGATACAGGTACCTGCCCTCTGGAAGCTTCCATTCCGGGGTGGGAGCCACACAACAGACGATCTCGTGTGCTGCCAGGAGGTGGAAGACGCTTGGTGGGGGGCTGTAGGGGAAGCAGGGGAAAGTTTAGAGAGGATGTGGCGGGGAGGGCAGCCTGTGAACTTTCTAGGGTTCTCAGTCTCTGCCCCTGTGTGCAGGAACTTTGTTTTTTGTTTAAAGATCTTATTTATTTATTTATTTATTTGAGAGAGAGAGAGAAAGAAAGAAAGAAAGAACAAGCAGGGAAAGGGCCAGAGACAGAGGGAGAGGTAGGCTCCCCATTGAGCAGGGAGGATGTGGGGCTCGATCCCAAGACCCTGGGATCATGACCTGAGCCGAAGGCAGATGCTTCACCAAACTGAGCCACCCAGGCGTCCCCCAGAAAATGGCCACTTTTTAGGGGAACAAAAAGAAAACAATTACACTTGGCAGGAAATTCCTCTGTTAGGTGCCCAGTTGAGGACAAACGCTTTGCTCTGGCAGCTTATGACCCTCTGGGTCATGTCCCACCATTGCCGGCCACCCAGGCTAGACTCTCCCAGCAACTAATCCAGCCTCAGACTAAAACCTTCCTGCCTCCTTTCCCCCTGCTTCTCCCCTCTGAAGTCCACGCTCTGTCCACAGTCAGGTGTGGCTTGTTTGCATGCTTGCTTCGCCAGCCCTTCATTGGCTACCTTCTCCAGGGACAAAGTTGATAGTCCCCCTATCCTATCTGACCGCAGAATATAGCTTTCTACCTGGAACAAGAAAAGAATATTCTGGAAGTTACACACTTTCCAGTGCTTTCCTCCACACCAACCAGACAGAAGTCCAGGTAGCCCACCTTGGCTGCCCGAGGGTATCTTACGAACCACCTCAAATCTCCTTCTACTCCTCCCTGGCTTCCTCGTCTTCACAAGGGAGCCCACGGGTTTTCTAGAATAAGATCAGCTACGCTTCAGTAGCCTGCTCTTCGGGGGAGGGGCTCTGTGGCCTGCCCTCAGTACTACACTTCCTCAAATCTCCACGCTTCTCTTTCAGAGCACCAGCCACTTTTCATTTACTGCCACAAAGGAGTTTTTTGCTTTGTTTTGTTTTAATTTGGCATGGACGTGATCGCTAAATCCTGTCTGTGAGCTCCTTGAGGGCAGGGCCCAGGTCCGTTTTGCTCCCTGTTGACTCCACGAAACCCCGCTCAATGCCTGGCAGATAGTAGAAGCGTAACAGTTGTCAAATGTGCAAATAAAATAAACCCAAGATACAAGTATATTGGTACTATGCATACAACAAAGACGAAGGAAACACGAAAAAGGAAGGTCTGAGTGGTAGACCCTAACCCTCGGCCCCCTTAGAAATAAACGAGGTATTGATTACAAATAGGCCTGACCAAGGATGTTCCCTGATGTGTACATTTATGAGGCGTCTTATAAGGGTATGAAAAATGGAAACTCAGTTTAGCTGTAGAGAAAAAAATAATAACATGAAACACACAGAGACACGCACCCCTTCCTCTCGGCCCTCCCTAAAACCTGCTCTGGACACGAAAAGAAAGCGAGACTAAGCCCAACCAATCAGAAGTCAGCTTTTCCAAGGCCCGGCCCGCCGCCGGGGTGACGGACAGCAAGCTCCGCACCAACGCAGCGCCACCTGCAGGTCGAGGGGTGCACATGCGGCGCCTGCCGGGAGGGTGCTTTGCCGGGACCTGGCCGGTCTCGGTAGCCCGTAGAGGCGCCGGCCTCCGGTCCGCACGCCCACTCCGCACGCCCCCGAGTCAGAGCGCACAGGGGGCCGCTGTGGGGTCCTTCAGGCAGGAGCCTCTGAGGAGCTGTCAAGCGGTGTTTATCTTGTTTACTCAAGTGACTTGGCCCACAACTTTCCCCTACTTTAAGCTATCCCTGCTTGGCCAGAAGAATGGATTTGATGAGGAAAAGTGTCTGAGAAAAGTGACACAAGAGTGGTTTTAAATGCTTCAGTTGCATCTGTTTGGGGCCCAACCTTCATTAAGCAGATGGATGTGGAGAGGGCCTAGCACCCTTCCCCTGGTTCCCAGTCAGTGGGGCAGGGCTGGGGGGGGGGTTGCTCCACTCCCACTCCCTGCCCCCCCCACTCCCTACCCCCCACCCCCAGCTAGTAACCCGGAGAGCCCAGGCTGCTGGCACTACACCCAGACCTGCAGGTCACCCTCTCTGAATGGGCCTGACTGGGTGACTGTCAGCCCTGCTCTCCCTCACCTGGGCAGGGCACAGAACTAAAATTATCATATGCATTTCATATTCCTTATTCCTGATTTTTAAAAAATTTTATTTATTTATTTATTTGCAAAGTTTATTTATGTAAATCATCTCTACACCCAATGTGGGGCTCAAACTCACTACCCCAAGATCAAGAGTTGCCTGCTCCTCTGACTGAGCCAGCCAGGCGCCCCCTTATTCCTAATTTGAAAGAAGGTCTGAGGAGTATTCCTGCAGAACACTGAAGACTTGCTTGGCTCAAGGTAGATTTTTCCCTTGTGTCACTCAGTGGCCCTCAGGACAACCCATTGGTGCTGCCTGCCCTACTCTTCAGGAGGGGTTTGTTCTGGAAGGAGGGCAGCCCAACATCCGGGATGTCCAGATGCTCTCAGGAACCCCCGGTATGGGGAAGGTCAGGGAGGACAAAAGTGTGGGGAAGAGGCATTTTTATTTTAGTGAGCAGCTGCTATGTGCCACGTACCATGTTAGATTTCTTTTTTTTTTAAAGATTTTATTTATTTATTTGACAGACATAGAGACAGCCAGCGAGAGAGGGAACACAAGCGGGGAGTGGGAGAGGAAGAAGCAGGCTCCCAGCGGAGGAGCCTGATGTGGGGCTCGATCCCATACGCTGGGATCATGCCCCGAGCCGAAGCCAGACGCTTAACCGCTGTGCCACGCAGGCGCCCCCATGTTAGATTTCTGACCAGAACAACAACATCCTCACAAAAGCCCAAGAAATTTCATTTAAAAAACATATTTATCATTTGAATATCACATATTAATTTTATACAAACAAGAATATCCCTTAAGGCTCTTCTTCTACCACCTGGCCCTGCTTTTCTTGCCTGTGGCCAAAGCAAGTGGGAGTCTGTAGGATGGAATGGACAGGTATGCCACCAAAATCACCTGACAAGGGAGTCCAGATCCCGGTCTGATTACTACCAGAGCAATTGCGAGAGCTGGAAAATAAGGACCCAGGCCTTTCCCAGCTGGGCAAGGAAGAAGCTCGAGGTTTCTGAAGGAACTGGCTCTGGAAACTCCAAGATGATGTGTCCGGTCAAGGGGGAGTGGACAGGACAACCCGATGAGCCCTGCTCACTGCTGGCTGCTGGGAAGGGAGGGTCTAGGTCAATTACGGAATCTGGGAAATCTGGTCTTTGTCCAAAACCACCATAGTGGCGAGGGAAGACTTGCTTCTTGGGGACACAAGTTTGCCCTGGCAGAGTCAACAGCCAACCCAGGACCTAAGACAGGCAATTCCTGTCAATCCCTAGGCCAATGCCTAGGCATCACAGTAAAGTAGCCTGTGCTGGGGGTAAACTGAGGCAGGCAGTTGGGGTCCCAGCAGGGGTACTGCAGGGGCAGGGCTGGGGTGAGGCCTGCCTGGGGACAGAGCTGTGAGCCCAAAGGTAGGTCCTATTGAGGGAATTTTCCATATTCCTTTCCCACTTCTGAGACAAGGGACAGAGAGAAGCGGAAAGGCAATTAATAAAGTTACTGTTAGTACACCTGAAACTAATACCACACTGCATGTTAATTAGGCTGCGATTAAAACATATTAGACTTGCATTAAAAATAAACAACTGAAAGTCCTGTCTGCTGATGTTTGTGGAGCGCTTGCTGGGTGCCAGGCTCTGTACTGGGCGCTTAGCGTTTTCCATCAAATTCTCCCAGCGAGCCCAGGTGTGGGCAGGCCCGTCCTGCCTCATTACTGCCGAGTTCACAGCGTCTGCGGAGTGGCCAGGCCCGACTCACCGCCGCATCTACCCGAAACGAAGGCCCTGCCCTTCACCGCAACACCGCCCTGGGACTGGAGCCCCGGTGAGCGAGACCCCCCCTTGGCCCAGGGAATCTGACCTGAGTCCCATGCTGTTGCAGCTCCCTGTGTGGGCCTGGGAAACATGGACTTCTCTGGGCCACCAAACACCTCCTTTGTTTACAAGGGGTTTTGCTCTCCACGTCCCCTGCTGGGTGTTTGGGGGTCATTTCTATCATTCCTACCCTGGTCCTCTGTTTGGTTAGAAAAGGAATAGATGTGCAGAAGAGGGGCAGACATGAGGGGCTGGTGGGGGGGATGTCCTGAGTCCTAAAGTGGATTCCTGCATCCGTTGATCATCCCCACGTGTGGTCTGGACTCAACCGCCCCCCGGTGGGGGGTGGGGCAGTGGAGCCTGTTGCCAAGCCCACGTTTCAGAAAACTAACATCTTCTCAGGTCGAAGAGCAAGTCAGAGGCAGAGCTAGGGTGGTTAATCCAGGTCTCTCGAGCCCTAGACCAGGCTGCTCTCGGCTCCCTGGGCTCAGGCCCCAGGCTGGAGCAGAGGAGGAAGAATAGGAGAGGGGGTGTCTGCAGGGCTGTGGTCCTTTCTGAAAGCCTAAGGCCGAACCCATGTTCTTGCCTTTGCCAGCTTCCAGAGGCCACTCACAGCCCTTGACTCATGGCCCCTTCTCCTTCAAAGACGATAGCGGCAGGTCAGGCCCCCCTCGCACCTTGTCCCTGTGTTGCTGACTCTGCTGTCTTCTCCCCTACTTCGAAGGCCCCCTGTGATTACACCGAGCCCCCTCCCCCGGGATAATCCAGGTGATCTCCCCATCTCCAGCTGGGCTGACTAGCAACCTTGATGCCCCTTGCCATGTGACCTAACATATTCCCAGGTTCCAGGGATTAGGATGTGGACATCTTTGGGAGTCACTATTCTGGCTGCCATATGCCCCTTGTCCCAAAGGCGGCTTCCCCCAAATAGTCACATTTCCTGCACATCGGCCTGTGGACTGTGATTTGCACCAGCGGCCCTCTCCCGAGTACCTCTCGGAAAAGATGGTGTCCGGCCCCAGCCTCATCCCCAGAGAATTTCCCCTCCATTCCATTTTTGGCTTCCTGTGTTCCCCTGCAAGGATTCCTGGGAGGTGCCAGCTCCTGGTGGGCAGGCCCTGGTTCCCACCTTCTCAGCATTCCCCTGTCTTTCTGTGTGTCCCTCCCACAAGTGGACCCCTGGCCTCTGGCCTGGAGGAGGGACAGGGAGACAGGCCCAGGTTGCTGGCCAGGCTCGGCAGGGGAAGGCAGACTTGTCTGCAGATGGGACAAGGAGGTGGTCGAGGCTGGCGCATCAGCTGACAGGCCGCCAGTCCTGGAGTGAGCAAAGGGCTATGGAATCCATTCCTGTCCTCCCAGACCCCAGGGAGGGTCCTGTGCCTCACCGGAGAAACGGAGTTGGTTTCAGTTGGTGAAATGGAGATGGGGGGCCAGGCTCAGCCTGCTTGTGTGGCCCTGCTCTGCTTGGGGGTGGAGGGGGGTGGAGGAAGCCGACCAGGCAGACAGCTGTGCCAGGATCTTTTGGGAGCTGGGGTGGAGGCTGTGAGTTTGTCCATGTCCCCGAAGAGCTGGGGACAGCTGGGAATTGGGCATCACTGCTGGTCACCGTCCATGCTGTCCCCTGCCCCTTACACTCTTTTGACACTGTCCTCTCAGGGGCCACCTGGGGCCATCTTGGGTCAAATGCAGCCACCTTGTCTTTGCTCCCTGTACTAGGCAGCCAAAACGGTTTCCTGGGACTCAGACCCTGTGTAGTCCCTTCCCCTTGAGTGTGGGCCGGTCCTGGTGACTTGCTGTTTACAAAAAGAGTAGGAGAAAAGCTTCTAAGATGCTGACACGGAAGTCTGCGACTTCCCTCCTGCCTGCACACTGTCTCCCTGTCACTCTGACGAAGGCAGCTGCCATCTTGTGAGCTGCCCTGTGGAGAGGCCACACGGCAGGGAACTGGGAGCCACTTTCAGCCCTCAGCCAGCATTGAATAGATGGCCTCAGTCGGACAACCCACAAGGAACTGAATCTTGTTAAGAACAACCACATGAGGAAGCTTGGAAATGGATCCTTCCCTGTCAGACCTGGAGATGGCTGGACCCACCCCCAGATTCCTGACACACAGAATCTGTGAGATAATGAATGTTGCTGTTCAAACCACCAAGGTCTGGGTTAGTTTGTTACTCAGGGATCGATCACACACAACCCCCTTTGTCCTTGACCCTGTTGCCCCATCAGCCCTTTGTCCTTGGCCTTTGTTTACTCATCTGGTTCTCCCCTTGCCTTCCCAGCCTCCTCCTCTCTCCTTCGCCATCATCTCTTCCACCCCAGGCTGAGGTCCCCCCCAGCATCTCTGGTCTCCACACACCTCAGGGAGAACCCATCTATTCACGGCTTCAGTACCGTGTCTATAGCAATGTTCTTCCGGTCGTTCCCCCCGTTCCATCAGCTCATCTGCATTCAGTTCCATTTCTCCTCCGGCCCCTGAATATATATTTTATCTGGATGTTACTATAACAACCCAAACCAGTGAATATGTCCCTTCCCGTCATCTCTGTTTCCAGTCAGCAATAGATGTTCCTTTTGGAAGGAGGCTGATGGCTTGCCCATACCCCCTGTCAGAGCTGAGCACAGATCCCCTCGCCTCTGAGCTGCCTCCCTCCAAAGTAGACTCGCCTTCCTTAAACATGATCCCCAAGACATCAGATTATCAGTCACTCTCGAGTCTCCACATCCCTTCCCGTTGACCTTGCCCGATGTTTCCCACCAAGATGCTCATGTGACTCTAGCGGCCGGACGGGGGTCTGCATGCTGGTTCTACCATATTCTGCCTGGGTGCCGGTGGGTTCATTTCCTTGGCCTCAGGTTTCTAACCTGAAGCTAAAAACTGGAAAGGCCCCAAATGTCCTTCAACAGGTGAATGGTTAAACTGTGGCACATCTGTACCGTGGAATTATGTTGGGTGAAAAAAGCCAATCCCAAAAGGTTTGACTCCAATTATATAACATCAGTGAAATGAGAAAACTGTAGAAATGGAGAACGGATTCATATTGCCTGGGGTTGGGGAGAGGCACAGGGGAGGTGGCTGTGACTATAAAGGGGGATGGACATGTTCTGTACCTCGATTGTGTCAATGTCAATATCCTGGTCGTGATATGACATTTAAGTGTTGAGAGAATTTATCACGGTCTGGGATGGGGGACTGGTAAAGGGTACAGAGAATTTCTCTGCAGTTCTTACAACTGCACGTGAATCTAAAGTTATCTCCAAAAAACGGTGCCTGGCCGGCTCGGTCGGTTGAGTTGGTAGATATCGTTGTCAGTATCAACGTGGCTCTTGATCTCTGAGTTGAGAGTTCAAGCCCCATGTTGGGCATAGAGCTTACTTAAAAAAAAAAATGATCTCCAAAAAGTTTAATTAAAAAGATACCCCTTTCATTGAGTTGCAAGGAACTCAAATCCTGGAAGGCACATTACTAATAAAAGAATATGAATGAGAAAAATCACTGCTTTTTACTCACGAACATGTTTGTATCTGACACACACCACAGGCTTCCAGGCTTTTATCTTGATATTGAATTACCTGCCCCACAGAGAACCAGGTGGGCTGTGGGGTTGCTCAGCATCTCCCCTGAGCCCATGAGACCCGATTCAGCAGGGGGCAGCTCCTTTCCTCTTCCCTTTGCAGGAGCAATGAAAGGGGGGGTGGTGGGCAGACTTGGGTGAGGGAAGGCTACTGCAGAGTCAGGAAAGTTCCGTAAGGCAGGGTCACTGAGTCTGAGGGTGCAGGCTGGCAGCAGGGGGAGAGGGATTGAGGAGAAGTGACCATGGGATCACGATCTTGCCCTCCCTGTGCCTTCCTGAATATTTCCCTCTCAGCCCTGATGCCCTCACCTACCAAATCCCAACCACTTTGAGCTCTGGCTCAGGTCTGTTTTCTGAGACCCTCATCCCAGCCTCAATCTCTGCTTATTTGAGCTCCATAATTTACATTTTATTTTCATTTTCTTTTTACAGAGAGAGAGAAGGGAGAGGGGACAGGCAGAGGGAGAGACAGAGAATCCTCAAGCAGACTTCTCACTGAGCTCAGAGCCCGACGTGGGGCTCGATCGCATGACCGTGAGACCATGACCCGAGCCGAAATCAAGAGTTGGACGCTTAACTGACTGAGCCACCTGTGCCCCTGAGCTCCACAGTTTAGCTCATGATTCACTGGCTAACGTTGCCTGGATAGTGTCACGTGATAACGCCTCACAGAGAGAAAGCCTTGCACCAGGCTCCTTGGCACAATGCTAGGCGTAGAATACACATACAGAAATAATTGTTGGCTTCTATCACAGTCAAAGGGATGACCCCCTTGATTTATGGAGTGGTCATAAAAATCAAGGAGAAAGAGATTCACAGCCTGATGGAAAAAGGGACAAAAATAAATGGATAGGGGCGCCTGGGTGGCACAGCGGTTAAGCGTCTGCCTTCGGCCCAGGGCGTGATCCCGGCATTATGGGATCGAGCCCCACATCAGGCTCCTCTGCTATGAGCCTGCTTCTTCCTCTCCCACTCCCCCTGCTTGTGTTCCCTCTCGCTGGCTGTCTCTATCTCTGTCGAATAAATAAATAAAATCTTAAAAAAAAAAAAACTGAAAAGTCAATTTAAAAAATAAATAAATAAATGGATAGTTTTCAGTTTATAAATGCAAATGGCCCTTAAACCTGTGAAAAGATGGTCGACCTCCTCAAAAAGGAAGAAATGCAAAACAAAGTGTGTGGTGAGAGATGGCTGCTCACCTATCAGATGGGCAAACATCCAAGAGTTTAACAACATTTTCAACCAGGAACATACTTTTTCATGCATATTCCTGGTGGGAAGGCAAAATGCTGCAACCCCAGGGGTAATTTTTTGAAAATTTTATTTAAAAGCAATCTTAAACTTACAGAAAAGATGCAAATCCAGTAAAAGAACTTCATTTTCTCTAAACTTTTTAAAAGATTTTATGTATTGACACATTTATTTAGAGCGTGAGCGGGGGAAGGAGCAGAGGGAGAGGGAAAGAGAATCGAGAGCAGACTCATGTGGGGTTCAAGCTCATGATCTTGAGATCGTGACCCTGAGATCATGACCTGAGCCAAAATCAAGAGTGAGCTGCTTGACGGACTGGGCCTCCCCCCATCCCAAGTGCCCCTTCTCTAAGCTTTTTATGATTGTGTCAACATGAAGCCCAACCACTTCCAAGAAACTTTAGTATTGGATATATTTCTTTCCAATAAGGACATTCTCTTTCACAATTATAGCATAAATATGAAAATCAGGAAAGTAACACTGACCCATTACTACCATCTACCCTCAGACCCCATTCAGCTTTCTCCTATTATTCCAATAACGTCCTTTAGAGCAAAAAGATTTGATCCTGGGGCGCCTGGGTGGCTCAGTCGTTAAGCGTCTGCCTTCGGCTCAGGGCGTGACCCAGAGTTCTGGGATCAAGCCCCGCATTGGGCTCCCTGCCCCACTGGGAGCCTGCTTCTTCCTCTCCCACTCCCCCTGCTTGTGTTCCCTCTCTCGCTGGCTGTCTCTCTCTCTCTGTCAAATGAATAAATAAAATCTTAAAAAAAAAATTTGATCCAGAATCACATATTTAATTGTCACGTGTTCAGTTTCCTTTGATCTGAAACAGTCCTCAATCTGTCATTGACTTTCATGACCTTGATAGTCTTGAAAAATACAGGTCAGTTATTTTGTAGAGTATCCCTTGGTTTGGGTTTACTATGGTCTGGTGTTTGTGTCCCCTCAAAATTCCTATGTTGAAACCTAATGCCCAAGGCGATGGCATTAGGAGGTAGGGCTTTGGAAGGCTCTGCCCTCATGATTGGGATCAATGCCCACAGAAAAGAGACCCCAGGGTGCTAGCTTGTCCCTTCCACCGTGTGAGGACACAGAGAAAACATGGCCGTCTATGAGCCAGGAAGTCCTCATTGGACATCAAATCTGCTGCTGTGATGATCTTGGACTTTTCAGACCCCAGAACTGTGAGAAGTAAATGTTTGTCGTTCATAAGCCACCAGCCTATGGTACTTGGTCATAGAAGCCCAATGGATTAAGATAGGGTTTGTCTGATGTCTCCTCAAGATTAGATTCGGATGGGGCGCCTGGATGGCTCAGTCATTAAGCGTCTGCCTTCGGCTCAGGGTGTGATCCCGGCGTTATGGGATCGAGCCCCACATCAGGCTCTTCCGTTGGGAGCCTGCTTCTTCCTCTCCCACTCCCCCTGCTTGTGTTCCCTCTCTCTCTGGCTGTCTCTATCTCTGTCAAATAAATAAATAAAATCTTAAAAAAAAAAAGATTAGATCCAGTGATGCATCTTGGACTGGAATATCATAGAAATGATGTTGTGTCATCACAGCATCCTGTTGGATGGCATGCCATTTCAATCTGGCTCATTACTGATGATGTTAACTTTAATCACTTGATGAAAGGGACGTGTTTCAGGTTTTTCCATTGTAAAGTTACTCTTTTCCCCTTTGTAATTAGTCAGTATTTTGTTGGGAAGTATTTTGAGACTATATAAACACCCTGTTCCTCATTTAACTGGCAATTTGTTCATCTATTTCTAGCAGTGGGGACTCCTAGATTCCTATTTTATTTGTTGGGTTATAATCTGTTGGTATCATCTTGATTCTGATGCTCAAAATGTTCCATATTTTGCCAGTGGGAGCCTCTCCCCTGCATCCCGTTATTCTTTGAGCACTTCCTTACTTTTCAGTGTGATGTGTTCTGGGCTCATCTTGCTCCTTGCTTGACCCCACTCTGGAATCTGCCATTCCTCCAAGAAGGTTCTGTTCCTTTTAGTAAAGAATGGTATTTAGAAACTAAGATCTGGGCATGAGGTGTGCTCATTGCTGTGGAGGTCTCGTTGCTCATAGGCGCTCTCCATGGACAGAAAAAGAGACCCAGACAGACATGTATATATACACACGCATATTGTACATCTATATTTTTATACCCGTCGAAGCACAGTGTGCAGCTCATGCTGGAGTGAGAAATAGAGGCTGAGGTGTCTCCTGGAGGGAGGGGCTGACCCAGTGTCTAGAAATGGGGGAGGTTCACGGCAGTTGCTGTGGGAATGGTCCACCCAGCCCTTTGGGCCTTTGGGGGGCTGGTTGCTGGTCCACGGAGTTCCCAGAGAATGGGCTGACTGGCAGCTAGCTGAGGCTTTACAGAAGTGACATCAAATCCCCAGCCCTAGGGATGGCTCATGCTCTGAAGGCATCCCTGGGAAGGCATGACCATGCCAGAAGGAAGCCAGCTCTCCCCAAAGGAGACTTCCCTGTAGGCCCTCAGGCCCAGCCGCGGAGGACAATGAACTGGGGAGATTCTCTCGGGACCAGGACCTGGATCCCCTGTGGAGAGGTGAGCCCTGGCAGCCCAGCCGGCAGGGTGTGGTGTAGGCCGTGGGCTGGCAACCCCTGAGCGTCCTCCCCTTCTCCCCTTTTGCGAAGTCAGTCCTTACTGCGGACAATCTGTTTTCTCTCTGCCGTTAGAGATTCGGTGTTTGGGGTGGTTACATTTAGAATTGAGCCACCGTGATAGATAAGAAGCCACATCCACCTCATTGAGAGAAATGCACATTACTCAGAGATCCTGATTTTAGAGCTGGTCATGACTTGGATCGTCTTCCTTTGGGAAGGAGATCAAGTGCATTTTTAGTTGTAGATGGCGTGGGTTCTTCATTTTAGTAAGAACATCTTAAAAATATCTTTTTTTATTGAGGTGAAATTCCCCTAACATTAATCATGTAAAAATGTACAATTCGGGGCGGGTAGCAACCTTGCAATGTTGTGCAACCACCGTCTCCATCAGGTAGCCAGCGCGTTTCGAAAGCGCGTCTGCGAGGAAAGAAGGTACGCGTGGGGGCTGGGCAGCGGGGGGGGGGGTGCGGTGTGTCCGGCCAGCACCCAGCACCCCTTGCTCGGGGGGGGGACAGCTCTGCTCCTGCTCCGCGGGTGCTGGCTGCGTCTGTGTGCACCAGGGCCGCCTCCGCGCTCACTCGCGGGCGTGGGCGTGTGACTCACGCTGTCCTGCTGGTTGTAGAACCCGGTTCACGGCGGGCTTGTGACCCAGGCCGGAACAACTGAAGTGACCCTTGGAACTTTTCTGCTGGGGAGGGCCCCTTGAGTGAGGGTGACAACGAAACACAAAACAGTACAATTACGTGTCTCGGACCTTGAGGCTCGAGGTGGGGGAGGGGTCGTTGCCAAAGGCCGCGGTGCTTCATGTCCTAGAAGCACGAGGCACTTCCTGAGGGGAAAGAAAACAACGTTCTTCCCCTGGGATTGCTAACTGGCAGGAGGTAGCCCGCGACTGCTGGCCGCCATCTTGGAGTCGGCCTCAAGGAGGAGACAAGGTGCCGCCACAGTGGGGAGCAGACGAGCGTGATGGCGACAGTGAGCTCGGGAGCTAGCCTTTGAGTCCCCAGATGTACCTGTTCCTCAGTTCCCAACCCTGGGGCTTCCCAATTGTCTCAACCCTAAAGTACTGAATCCCTTTGTTTAAAATCTGGTTTAGGCTGGGATTCTGTCCCATGTGACTGAGAGTCTTGACGAATATAACAAGCCACATGGAAGGTAGGTGGAAGTAGCACCATTTGCTATAGATGAGGAACCTGCGTGGATAGTGGTCCCTGATGCAGCTCTCCTGGTGGGTGTGACAAGCCGTGGATATTAAGATGACCCAAGTGGTGAGTCACTGTGGGGTTGCAATCACCGAGCCGGGCGGTAGGTGAGCCAGGTCTGGACACCAGGGAGGGGGTGCAGCAAAGGTAGGTGGGATGGCTTCAGAAGCTGACTGATGGAGGGGACAGAAGGTCTAGCAGAGTGCGGGGGCCAAGGGTAGAGTCTCATCTGAGTCAGAAGTGTGGGAACGGAGCCTTCCGCTGGAGTCCCCGGTGGAAGATGTTAGAGGAACATGCTGTTGGTGAAGGAGTTGAGAGGCCCCGGTGGTAGTCAGTGGTGCTGGCTGCTAAATATGCCTGGTTCTCCCTGCTTTGCGGTCTGTGGTAGTGTTTACCTCCCCGGTCCCGGTAGTTGAATGGAGCTGTGTGGCTGGTTCCAGCCAATGAGGGACGCGTGGCCATGTCGGTGTGATACCCTCCAGTGCTCTCCTTGCGATGGTGGCTCTCCTATCAGCCAGGGTCCCAGAATATGCCATGAGCTCTACCCCTCGGCAGACGTGCCACAGACATGGAATAGGAGCAAGAGAAGAAACTTCACCTTTTTTTAGAATAGATTTAATAGATTTAATTTATAGTTGCGCCATGCTCGATTTTTTGTATTGTGGTAAAATCGGCATAACATAAAATTGCCACCTTAACCGTTTCGAAGTGTAGAGTTCAGAGGCAGTAAGTACACTCTCATAGTGTGCAGCCATTGCCACATCCACCTCCAGAACTCTTTTCATCTTTCCACACTGAAGCTCTGTACCCACCAAACACGAGCTTCCCACTCCTCACGCCCACCCCGCACACCCCAGTCCCTGGCAGCTGCCATTCTGCTTCGTCTCTATGAATTTGACTACTCTAGGTACCTCACGTAGGTGGAATCACACAACATTTGTCCTTTTGTGTCTGACTTATTTCACTTAGCAGAGTGTCTTCAGGGTTGATCCATGTTGTGGCAGCTTTCAGAATGTCCTTCCCCTTTAAGGCTGAATAATATTCCATGGGACATATAGGCCATAGGACATTGTATTTATCTGTTCATCTATTCATGAACATCTGGGTGGTCTTCACCTTTTGGCTACTGCAAACAATACTGCTATGAACACTGGGGTACAAGTAGAGACTGTGAGAGTCTCTGCTTTCGGTTCCTTCGGGTCTATACGTAGAAGTGGAATTGCTGGATCGTATGGTAATTCTATGTTTAATTTTTGTGAGGAGACACCATACTGTCTTCCGCAAAACTTTTGTGATTTTAAGTCATGAAAATTTGGGGTTGTTTGCAATATTGAAGGATAACCCTAGACTATCCTGATACTGCCCCTTGCTCCGGATAATCGAGGATCAACCAGGATTCTGGTCAGGCCACAGTGGACCGGACAGAAGTGAGGGGGTCTAGGAGCCCGAAGGCTAAATCAGTCGGAGTCAGACCCAGTGTGGTGTGTGGGGAGGAGGGCCCAGTAGAGTTAGCCAGCACTGAGATGCCTCTTCTCGGGACCACCTGGAGGGGCCACATCAGGGCCAGGTTCCAGAACCAAAACTGTAGCCATATGGTTGCTTCTTGCTGGACACAGACCCCCTTTAACATGGTCAACTTGGGCCTCTTGACCCCAGCAACACAGATATCCAAGGTCACACACATTTTGGGCTCCCAGTGACTTCATCATAAATAGTTCTACTCAATAGAAACTTACCTTTGCTCTTCTTGACCTGAGAATCTCAGCTTGTGGAGAGCAACTATAATGTTTTAAAAGTGTGAGGTGGTGATGTCAGGGTCCGATGCACCAGGTTTTGAATCCTGGTTCTGTGACTTCCCCAACTGTGTGGCTTTGACTAAGCCTCAGTTTCTTCCTCTGTAGAGTGAGGATAATATAAACTACCACATAGGTTCGGCAAGGACTAAGGGAAACGTGCTGAGTCCAGTGCCTGGCGCACAGGAGGCACTCAGGAAACAGTCGCTGCTATTTGGGGGCAGTATTATATAAGCCCTTGAGGAAGGGAGAGGCATGGCGCTATCTTTCTGAACATGGCCTTTCCCTTAGCCATGCTTTAGAGTATTTGCGGGTGCCTGTCTTGATGTGGAAAGCAAAGCGGCAAGGAACCTGCAATGCACGCATTCATTCAATAGATGTTTATTGAGAACCTACTGGGCGTCAAGTGCCAAGCTACAGATGTGGTTCTTGTCCTCAAGGGAGAAACAGCACGAGTCTCTGGAACTGGACAGGTGAATCCACGGATAGCAGGGCCTGTCATCAGCGGCATGGGGTGACCACTTGAGTGAGGCTGACACTGAAAAAGGCCAGGACGATTGTGTGGAGAGTGGCCTCTGACCTTGAGGCTGGGGAGTGGGGAAGACTGTTGGATGTGGGAGCGTTCCTTCCAGAAGGAAAACTTCTCGGACGAAAGTTGGGTTCCATGTCTCAAAGAGTTAGGTAACTCTGTTCCTGTGCCCTCAAAGGGGTGAAGCTGGTGGGGGAGAAGGGAAAAGTAGGACTGGTTTCAGCATTGAGGGCCTGAGTATCCATCTTTGGGATCCCCCATCCACAAGTGGGATGATGGGTGCCTGGGGAATGGAGCACTCCATGTCCTGGGTCAGAGAGCTCAGGGCACTGCCATGTGGCTGAAGTGCTAGGAGGATTGGGGGTACACGGTAGGAGAGGCTGGTGGAGGTATGGGCAGAAGTGGAGAGCCAGGCTGGGGGGATCAGGGGGCCCAGCACCAAGCCCGAGAGGTAGCAGTCGGGAAAGTGATGAGCAGAGGGTGGCTGTGCTGACAGAAGTAGACAGAGATGCCCCAAGTCAGAAACCTGGAGCCCGTAGAACTCTCTGGGAAATGAGAACAACCCCCGCGGGAAAGGGGTGAGTAAGCGTGAGGGTGGAGTGTAGGTGTGCAGAATCTTCGAGCTGGAAGGGATCTTCAATGTCATTTAGTTCAACCTCCCACCCCATGAAGTCTTTCAGTCTTCCACTGTCCAACTGAGGGCACTCAACTCTACTTGGACACTTCAAGGTACGGGGAGCTCACTCCCTCTAAGGGGACTCATCCTATAGAAGTGCCCAAGCCTCCAGGACGGCCTGGTTGGACCTGGCGCTTCGACCTTGGTCCTGTTGAGTGGGCTGGCCTCCACTCGGCGGCTGCACCTGGCGGGGGTGGCAGGTCGGCTGGGGATTGTGGTGCGGATGGGCCGGCGCTGCTGTCCCCAGCCCCAGTGCTGAGGCAGGCAGAGTGCAGTGGGCTCTGGTGGAGGTCGGGAGAACTGCAGGGTGAAGGCCGCCGGGGGCTCCGCGGGCTGCTGGGGGGAGGCACTTGACACCGGCCCGGGGAGAGGAGGGGCCGCTGTCCCTGCGGTCAGTGCTGGATGCGGGGACCCAGCGCAGAGGCAGCGCCAGGTAGCGGGGCACCCCGCGGGGGGTGGGGGAGGGCTGCAGCAAGGCCCCCGGCGGAGTGGTCCGGAGCGCGGCCGCGGAGGGGTGCCCAGGCCCAGCTCAGGGTCTGGGCACTGCGGGGTCCGGCCCTCCGTCTCGCAGCGTGCTTAGACCCCCGGCGGGGCCGCAGAGGCCGGGAAGTCGGGCCGAGGGCGCTAGGACCGGCCGCGAACCCAGGCCGCTACCGCCGCGGCGCCCCGGGGCCCCCCAGTCGGCGCTGCCTCCCGGGCCGGG